>NC_050101.1:97372330-97674962 GCF_902167145.1 Zea mays
TCAACAAAGCAGCTCCGACTTCGCCACAACACACATCACCAAACAAGTCGGACGACGCAATCCTCCAAAGCGACGCCTCCAAGGAAGGGTGTGACGTATGGCGTCGTGGTCGCCTGACCTAAAGGTCAAGGATTACACCATCAAAGATAGCACACTATGCAAAGGGACGGGGATAGTTTGATAGATGCTTCCAAGAAAGTAAACAACGCCCCCACGTCATTGTCATCATCGCCCACGACCACCTGTCCCGATGCACACGGATGAGCAGGGTTGTAGATGAAATATACGACACACATAGGATACTAGAAGTAAATTCCATTAAAACTCTGTGGATGTCCGGTGTAGCTGTTTTAGGTGCATGTATCATTGCTTTGTTGTTACATGCATTGATAACAAATGTATATATCAAACGAGGCCTTATTAAAGTGGAATTCAATTTCAAGGATCCAACGGTGTGTCACTTGAAATTTCCTTTGGGCTTGCATGAAAACTCTAGATGCTTAAATTAGCAGTTCTGTATGCTTAATACTTCCAGGGAGACGAAATTGTTGGTTTTCACATTATTTTGTGAAAACATACTGTTTCTCTGGAATCTGGATCATAAAAATTGTTCTCAGTTCTCGTGTAGAGCAGTTTATCCATGACTGAAGCACACAGACGAACAACAACATATGCTTGAAGACCGAAGAAACTACGTCGGGCTACAGTTTGTGTCTACGCATTTCAGTTGTATTAGACGTACATGTTGTAGCAGGATAAAATATGCTATGTCCTGGCGATGATGATCCTATCTCATTATATGTAAACAGAACATCAAAATGCACAAATAATAGTCATGCAAGAACAAGATCCGGCTCTAAAGCACGTGAGAAGGAGGAGGCCTAGAACGACTGAAGCTTGACGAGGTCTTATTCCTACATCCTACTGGACCTCTCTTCATACGATGGGACGCATGCATCTTCCATTGCTCCTGCTCCAACAGCTTCCCCTCCTCCTCCCTGATGGTCTGGATGTTGCGCCGACGCTTGACTCCATCGGCTTCTTGGTAACTCTCCTGTAGCTTGCGTTTTGTAGCCTCCATCTTCTCGCTCTCGGTGACGACCGGCTTCTTGGTCTCACTCACGTTCTTCTGTTGATTCGATAGAATTGTTGCAGTCGGAAGCGTCTTCGTTGGCGGTACATAATGCTGCTTCTTATGTTCCTCGGCGGTGGGAAGCATCTTTGCTGGTGGTACTTGTAGCCTCTTGCTGTGCACCTCGGCGGCGGCGGCAGGAAGCGTCTTTGCTCGTGGTACGTATGGCTTCTTGTTGTGTACCTCGACAGCGGCGGCGATGGGAAGCATCTTTGCTGGTGGTACGTGCGGCGATGGGAAGCATCTTTGCTTCTTGTTGTGTACCTCAGCAGCAGCGGGAAGCATCTTCTTCTCGTCGACGGCAGCGCCCGGGAGCGGGATCTTATCGGCACAGAGATTGTCGAGCTTCTTCTTCACCGCTACAGCAGTGGCGCGGGTGGCTTCAATGGCCACCCTCCACCCGCGCACGACGTCGCGCGCGAGGCTCCGGATCCGGAACGACCCGTGGTTGCCGAGGGCGCCGACGGTCCTTGCCAGGTCGGTGGACGCCAGCAGGTCGTGCGGGACGGGCGCGACCAGCAGCGTCTTGAGGGATTCGACCATGACGTCGTCGAGCGCGGCACAGAGCTGCTCGGCCACGCTGTCATCCGTGGCGCCGCGGAGCAGCACGACGATCTCGCCACGCACGTCCCGAAACTCGGAGCGCGGGTAGCCGCATGCCTCAATCACGCCGTCGATCGCCTCGAAAGCGCGAAAGAAAGGCCTCCACCTCCGCAGGGGAAGCCCGCTCTGCTCGTCGGCCATGGTAGCGGCGGCGGAAGGCGGATGCGGGCAGGCCGGCGGCGGGTAGGGTCAGCGGATGCGAGCAAGCGCGGCGCGGCGTAAGCGAACGGTGGACGAGCGGAACGGGTGCGCGCAGAACTGCAGACTGGATTGGGAGACTTGGCGTCGCTTATTTATATATAGAACAAGCCGACGGAGTCCGACTCGAGTTTTTGTGCATGTAACGGCAAAGGCTGTTCTGTTTTGTTTTCGCGCTAATCTGCAGAAGAAGCCGACACCGCTCCAGATTCTCTGCGTGGACAGTTTTTTGTGCGTGGCATAGGCTGCAGAAGAAGCCGGAGGCAGCCTCACGTACGCACGGCTCGATGGCCATGAAGCTTGCGACTCTGGCTCGGCTTCTTGGCAAATGAACCTTCGTCAACATGCATTGATAACAAGTTCATTGATACTTGCTCCTGCAGTTGTGCTACATCTATTCGATGAAATGCCCAAAAGCAAATTTTATGAGAAGTTTTATGAAACTTCATCATTTAACATTCCGTGGGGGAAAAACTTTCTTATCCTCACCCCCTATTGGAAGAAAAATAAATGTGATCGTTTTTATCAGCTTAGTCTATTCAAAGAAGTAGTTTTACGAGAAGTTTTATATATTACAGTGTCGCATCACATTTTTATGATAAAACACCATATTTATTAGAGTTAATTAGAAATATGTCACTTAAATTTTGAAAAGAAAGATAGAAACTAATTCATTTTAATGCCACTTTATAGCATTAAAACGAACTAATCATCTAATTTTGTAAAAGTTGTGTGCCACATATAATTAATCATATTTATTATGAAGTATTGTATATGAAATCATGCCAACTCAATTCCAAGGCATGGGAAAACTTATGAAATCACAGTTGAAAGTGATTTGTTTTATCTTCATTTATTTTATATATTTCTATTGGTCATTTAGATGTGACATTTTATTGCCAGTGTAGTCTATTTATCATATTTTCCAATTTTTAGAACCTTTTCAAAGTTTCAAAGTTCTGGATATTTTTTAAGAAAACAGCTAGAAAATCGTTATCGGTCTGGTCCATTAACGAGAAACCAGATCGGTTTTCGACAGGTTTTGTAATGCCTGCCGCCACCCAAACTATGTACCTCAACGGTCGATCGAGTATTTTTTTCTCTTTTGGAATAATTTGTAACTACAGACTTGGAATGAAGCTCTCAAATTCTTTTTACGATAATACAGTTGAATCCATTTTGATCATGCACTTCGTAGTTGATGGCTCTTCATGCCATGGAGTGTTTGGCGTCGACGACGCCCAGCATCAAGAAGAGGACCAGCGTGTCGAGGCCACTGCCGACCCGGGCGGCGAGACGCTCCGGAGGGCGAAGGAGATCGGCGACCACCCGTAGCCATAGCCATAGCCTCGTAAGCGCCCAAGAACGACCCCACTAGCCGTATTCGCCTCCCAGAGGCGGCGCCACTGGCGGCAAGTTGATGTAGATGTTCGTCCTGCACGATGCACCGGACATGGTAATTAATATTTTGCATCAGCAAACGTAACTTGCATGCATGTCAGCTGAATCCAGTTGCATGTCTCGTCCTACGCTAGATTCTTGCAGACGGTTGAGAATTTCAGTCTAAACTAGTGAGCTGAACTTTCGGGAAAGATGTAGTAAAATGATCTAGCTATACGTCACATAGATTACATATTACAGTGACTAATTAAAATTCAGTTCACTCTACAATGCCTGAAGACCGAAGATGCTACGTACTCTGGCTACAGTTTGCGTCTACGCATTTCGATTAGTTGTATTTGACGAGCATGGAATTCACTTGCTTTAGTTTCGAATCCAGTATATGAATCATTTTTTAGCACGTCGAGTGTTATCTGTCGACGCGTCGTCTCTGCCTAGAAATATATATATATATATGCTTATTATGTGTTCAATGAGCAATGGTGCACGCACACACAAGGTAGTAGCAGCAGGACGATAAATTTTGTCATTATACATAAACAGGAGATATAACTGACATAAAAAATGTACAAATAATGGTCACACAAGAACAAGATCCGGCCCTAAAGCACGTGAGGAGGAAGCCGAGCTCGAGAACCGCTGACGCTTGATGAGGTCTTAGTCCTATATCCTATTGGACCTCTCTCCATACGATGGGACACATGCATCTTGCATTGCTTCTGCTCCAACAGCTTCCCCTCCTCCTCCCTGATGGTTTGGATGCTGCGTCGACGCTTGACTCCATCGGCTTCTTGGTAACCCTCCCGTAGCTTGCGTTTAGTAGCCTCCATCTTCTCGCTCTCGGCGACAGCTGACTTCTTGGTCTCACTCATGTTCTTCTGTTGGTTCGATAGAATTGTTGCGGAAGGAAGCGTCTTTGCTGGTGGAACGTGCGGCTTCTTGTTGTGTACCTCGACAGCGGTGGCAGTGACGGTGGCGGTGGGAAGCATGTTTGCTGATGGTACGCGCGGCTTCTTGTTGTGTACCTCAACAGCAGCGGGAAGCGTCTTGGCAGACGGTACGTGCAGCTTCTTCTCGTGCACCTTGTCGACGGCAGCGCGTGGGAGCGGGATCTTATCAGCAGAGAGATTGTCGAGCTTCTTCTTCACCGCTACAGCAGTGGTGCAGGAGGCTTCGACGGCCACCCTCCACCCGCGCACGACGTCGCGCGCGAGGCTCCGGATCCGGAACGACCCGTGGCTGCCAAGGGCGCCGACGGTCCTTGCCAGGTCGCTGGACGCCAGCAGGTCGTACGGGACGGGCGCGACCAGCAGCGTCTTGAGGGATTCGACCATGACGTCGTCGAGCGCGGCGCAGAGCTGCTCGGCCACGCCGTCATCCGTGGCGCCGCGGAGCAGCACGACGATTTCGCCACGCACGTCCCGAAACTCGGAGCGCGGGTAGCCGCATGCCTCAATCACGCCGTCGATCGCCTCGAAAGCGCCGAAGAAAGGCCTCCACCTCCGCAGGGGAAGCCCGCTCTGCTCGTCGGCCATGGTAGCGGCGGCGGAAGGCGGATGCAGGCAGGCCGGCGGCGGGTAGGGTCGGCGGATGTGAGCAAGCGCGGCGCGGCGTAGGCGAACGGTGGACGAGCGGAACGGGTGCAGATTGATTGAACTGGGACCGGGAGAATTCGCACGCCTTGTTATATAGAGCTAGGCAGCTAGCTAGCCGTAGCCGTTGTCAGTTGTGCCACGCACGCGAATAGATAGAGACCGATAGATACCGGCATCGACATCGATCTAGCTAGACACGGGGACATGCATACGCTAGCTCCACCAGCCCTGTGCATGCATGCATGCATGAGTATTGAGTAGTATAGTTTGTTTCGGACAAGCCAGTGAAACTTAAAAAGTTATACATGGATTAATTAGTCTAATTAAGTTTAACGGGCCAAAGCCCAAATAAAAACACCATGCACGAAACGTAACAGAACGGAAATCTTTGTAGTGATGAAATAAATATTTATTCAAATATCAATTTTTTTATTACGAACAAATATGATATAGAATCCGCTATAAAGCTGTGTATTCTTGTTTTTAGCATTTAGCTTGTAAAGAGTCATAAAAGGTACTACTTAAATTTATCATATCATTTCTCAAATGATAGATGTAAAATTCAAATACAAAGTTAGATACAAATACAAATATTTTTTCACTTTTTTCGTTGCAGGGAGTAAATAACGCATAAAATAATTTATACGACATTTTATTCTTGTTTGTAATAATGTTCTTGATAGCATAATAAAAAATCAACACCAAATTTCATAGGGATCCTTTTAAAATACTAAATTGTCCTAAAAATTTAGATATCTACTTTCATCCCTAGACAATCATCAGCCCAGAGAGCGAGCATAACTTTCGTCACCACCATCCGTCCCAATATAATGCACATGGCTGAGGAGGGCTATAGATGAAATATACGACACACACGTGATACTAGAAGTAAATTCTAATAAAACTCTATGGATGCCGGTATAGCCATTTTAGGTGCATGTCTCATTGCTTTGTTGTTACATGCATTGATAACAAGTATGCAACATATATGCTACATGCATCGATAACATATTTAACCGTGTTGAAAAAAGAACTATTATTATTAGTTTATCGGTCTACAATATTTACTGAAGCAATGTTGGATCATCTTTGATGTGCACTGCTCTGATTGTGAAGCATCAGATGTATAGATGGCCAGCCGTGCCGGGCTAATCGGGCCGACCCGGAGCACGGCACGGCCCGTAGTGCCTGGGCACGGCACGACACGGGTGGAGCCGGGCCCGTGCCGGCACGGCCCGATAGGTAGTGTCGTGCTTGGGCCGAGCACCAGGCACACTGGACCGACACGGGCACGGCACGATTAAGCCCCAGGCACGGCTAGGCACGGCTACTGCGATGACCAAATATCCCGTCGCCCCCTCTCCTCTGGGCCCGCCTCGTCAGACACTCTCTCGCCTCGCCCGTTGTCTCTCGCGGTGTCGCCCTCGTTCTCTCCGTCTCCTGGCGATTTGGGGGCGATTCGACTCCGCCGCCGCCTCACCGTCCGACTCCGCCTCTCCACCTCACGGTCCGACTCCGGTAGGGTGCTCCACCGCTCCTCCTCACCGTCCCCCTGGCTTCCCCTCACGGCCTCACCTGGTAGCTGCTTGGCTGGTGCCTGGTGGTTTGGTCACGGCTTTGGTTACGGTAAGCTTTCTGTGTTCGTCTTCTTCAGCCTCTAGCCGACATCTCCGACGAGGTTGAGACTTCCTAATCTAGTGCTTGTTCTTGTGATCTGTGCTTGTGATCTGTGTTCGTACCCCGAACCCTAATCTACTCTACTGCCTTCTTGCTCTGTGATTGTACCCGTGAGGGACCGATCTGGTGCTCCGGCTTTGGTAAGTGCTTAATCTTGTGTTAGTTCTTGTGATCTGTTCTTGTGATCTATGTTTGTGATCTGTGTTCGAACCCTAAACCCTAATCTACTCTACTACCTTGTGTTCTGTGATTTTAGACGCCCGTGAGGGACCGATCTGGTGCTCCGGCTCTGGTATGTTCTTAATCCGGTGCTTGTTCTTGTGATTTGTGTATTGTAACTGGTGCTTGTTCTTGTGATCTGTGTACCAACCCTAAACCCTAATCTACTATAACACCTTCTCTGATTATAGCCGCCGTGAGGAACCGATCTGATGCTCCGGGTTTGGTAAGTGCTTAATCCAGTGCTTGTATTTCTAATCTGTGTTGGTTCAAACCCTAATCTACTCTACTACCTTGTGTTCTATGAGTTGATCCGCCCGTGAGGGACCGATCTGGTGCTCCGGCTCTGGTAAGTTCTTAATCCAGTGCTTGTATTTGTGATCTGTGTTGGTTCAAACCCTAATCTACTCTATTGTTCTGTGATTTTAGCCGTAAGGGACCGATTTGGTGCTCCGGCTTTGGTAAGTTCTTAATCTGGTGGCCTGTGCTCTGTGATCTGTGCTTGATGGCCAACGACGACACTGTGCCTGCCCAAACTGGTGGCAGTGAGGCTGCTGTTCCTTCAACTGAGCCGGAGCCCATCAACATAGATCCTGACAATGTTGTGGCCGATGCTGAGGCAGACACACCTACTAGTTCTCGGGTAAGAAATAGAGCTTCCACATCTGATATATGGTCTGGGAATACAAATTCTGTTTCTTTTGTTGCTGTGACATCTGATATATGGTCTGGGAATGCTAAAGAGGATTACTTGAGTGTTGTTGTACATTATGTTAATTCTGCATGGGAATTGGAAAAAAGGATAATAGGACTAAGGCTAATTGATGTCTCACATAGTGGTGAAAACATATCTGAGAGAATATTTGAGGTGTTAAAAGAATATGGTCTTAATGATAAAACCTTTTCTATAACCCTAGACAATGCTTCTGCTAATACCTCTGCTATGGGTAGACTTACTCCTCTACTTAGTGGTTATGTTGGGGATGTTTGCTTGCATCAAAGGTGTGCATGTCATATTCTGAATTTGATTGTTAAGTCTGGTTTAAAAAGGATTCAACCTTATCTAGAATCATTTAGAACTGCTATATCATTTTTGAACTCTTCTAATCAACGCATTGCTTTATACAAATCATATTGCATTGCTATGAATACATGTCCTCGTAAGTTTGGATTGGATATGGAGGTAAGGTGGAACTCCACTTACCTTTTGCTTAAGCATCTACTGCCTTACAGGAACACATTTGATGTGTTCATTCAAACTCACTACCCTAGAGCTGTAGGTGGACCTTTGCTTTTGTCTGATGATCACTGGTATGTTGCTGAAAAAATCCTGGTATTCCTTGAACTATTTTATGACTCAACATGTGTTCTATCTGGTGTCTACTATCCAATATCTTCATTGATGATGCATCATATAATTCAGATTGCTAAACATCTAAATTCATATGAACATGATAGATTGCTTGGAACTGTTGTTTTTCCTATGCAAACTAAGTTCCTTAAGTACTGGAGGGATATTCCACTTCTCTATTCATTTGCATTCATTCTTGATCCTAGAGCCAAATTGAGGGGCTTCAATAGAGTTCTATCTATTTTAGCTGGTGTCACACACCATGATTACTCTGGTTATTTAACTCTTGTAAGAGCACAATTAACTGAGGTATTTAACAAGTATGAAGCTAAGTTTGGTGCAGTGCCCTTAGTTAGACCCTCACAAACAACAAGGACTGGTAAGAAAAGGACTAACTGGGGTATGATATATGGTGATGATGATGATGATTTGTTTTCAACCCCAATTGGTGGAACAGGTTCTTCTTCCAACCCCACTCCATCTGCTTCTCTCTCTAGACACACTTCAGCTAGTGATTTGCTGCAAGCAGCAAGCAATTGTGCATCTCTTGGGGCTGGTTCTGAGTTATCAGCATATTTGGATAGTTATACTGTCCAGAAGTATGATGATGACTTTAATCTGTTGACGTGGTGGCAGGATCACAAGCTGACCTACCCATCTCTTTCTATGTTGGCTAAGGATGTACTAATTGTGCATGTCTCTACCATTTCATCAGAAAGTGCTTTCAGTCTCACTGGCAGGATTATCGAGGAGCATTGACGTCGACTGACCTCGAAGATGGTCGAGATGCTGACCTGCATCAAGGACTGGGAGGAAGGGAATGCAAGGACCCAACACACTGTTGAGAACAAAGAACTTGAAGACTCATTCTCTGATCTATATCTTGATGATGAACAAGTTCCAGTTAACACTCCAGGCTCCTCTCATGCATCTCAATCTTAGACACCTACTGATCCACAACCACATGTCGAAGACTGATCTTATTTAGCTAGTTTGATCATATTTCAGCTGATGTGCATGTAACTAAAATGTACACTGTAAACAATGACTCTCACTCTGTGATATGTAAGAACACTAAATGAGCTATGGGTTGTACTCTTTTTTCCTATCTAGGGTTTTCTCACAAGGGTGAGTTTTTACCTAGATAGGTTTTTAATGAGGCAGCCGTTGCACTAAATAGCTCAATATTAGTATTTTAGTATGTTTAATTGTGTTTTGTGAATGTATATGTGTTTTGTGTGTTTTCTGTCGTAGTGCCCGGGTCGGCCCTGGCACTATGGGCTGGTCGTGCCTGCCGTGCCGGCACGGCATGGCTAAGGACCCTTAGTGTCGTGCCTGGGCCTGGGTTCAGGCACTAGTGCCGGGCCGGCACGACACGGTTAATAATCGTGCTAAACGGGTCGTGCCCTAACCGTGTCGTGCCTGACCGTGCCAGTGTCGTGCCGTGTCGGGCCGCCCGTTTGGCCATCTATAATCAGATGTTAACGGTTCTGATGGAGAAAACGCCTCCAATGCATCTGTGAAATCGATGATGACTGCATTCAAGATGACTTCAACCTTTGTGGCCTCAGCAGCCAAGTTCCTGATTATGATCATGCTCTCGATCTCATCTTGTATATAAAGTCATCTTACTAGACGTTTGGATCAATTCATTTCGGAGGAATTAAAATTTACTTATTAAAGTAACATATTTGCCTTGGAATTTGATATTCCACCACTTTACAAAATCCAGATATAAGTCTATCTAAAATTCATGGGATGGAAAATAGGAAATGATTTTATATATCAGTAGAATATGTTTTTACTCTGTAACTTATAGTATGCTATTGGGCTCACTCCTCTATAATAGGCTCATGTATTTCATGTTCTATAACGGTGGAGAACTTCAATATTTCATGGGACCGAAAGCAGCAACGGCGAGGACTTCACGTTCCTCTGCCCCCACGGCGTGCCACTCGCTGATGTCGTTGTGCAGCAGCCTTGGGCTAGAGCTGAGCACGCTGCTTGAGGAAGGAGAGATACTTTGTCTGTGGTAGTGAAAGTCGTGTAGAGGAGATGAATAGGCAAAATTTAAAAATTATAAATTTTGAACACAAACTTCACCAGAGGTTAGTGTTACAACGAGTAATAATAAAACCGAAGTGCGGAAGATAGTTCTTGCTATGAGTTGCTCAATCTATATGGAAAACTTTGGGAGCTAACTCAAAACAATTGCAAGCAAGAGAGCTTAGAGAAAGGGGAGAGGAAGAATCAAATCGCAATACAAGATTAACACAAAGACATAGGTGATTTTTTGTTTCCCGAGGTTCGGTTCCAAAAAACCTACTCCCCATTGAGGAGGCCACGTAGGCCGGGTCTCTTTCAACCATTCCCCTCTCTCAAACAATCACTTAAACCGGTTGAGTGATTTTTCTTAATCTCGAGGGTCGCTTAGACCCCACAAGGATCACCACACAATTATGTGTCTCTTGCTAGCTTTACAAGTCACTTAAGAGTTTAGAAGGAGATGAAGGAAGCACGATGTTGAACACAAAATTGAGCGACCCGACCGTCCGGCCCTGAGGCCAAACGGTCCGCACTCGGGGTGTGGACGGTCCGTTCTCGCGCAGGGCCAATTAGGGTTCCGAGTTTTGTGCTACGCTTGTTAGCTAAATTCACGGAATTAGCTCGGGAAATCTGTTTGTAACGGGTCCAGCCCCCTCCTCTATAAATACAGAGGATTATGGTCGATTAAGCATCAACAATCGAATCAATAATCAGTTTATCTCGCATTTATTTCTTGTATATTTAGGAGTAGTTCTAGTCTAGTTCTAGTTTAGCCTTCCAATCCCCAAATTCTTCGCTTCTCTTCGACTCTACGTCGATTAGAGGAGTCTAGGTCGGCCTGCTGAGCCTAGACAGCAGTTAGGATCTCCTCTCCCCGACGGAGTCCCACCTGGGAGCGAGATCCAGGCGCCGCCGGCGACCTTCGCCGCCTTTATGCACGAGCGGACCGTACAGCCTGTAGGCACGGACCGTACGGCCCGTCAGGTAGGAAACCCTATCTCTGCCCCAGGTTGCGGACCATCCGCGCCTGTGCAGAGAGCACCGCCGCCGGTTTTCACACAGTGATTGGTGCCCAAAAAGGCACCAACATACTTTTGGCGACTCCGATGGGGACGATTTCATATAGACCTATCAAGATCGGTCCTCAATGGCCGGTTCAAATGATAGCTCTGAAGTTTCCACTAGCAATATCATCAAGCCGATATGGGAAACCTTGTCGGCTGAAGAACAACTCCTGTTCGAGGAGCGCCAAGAGTAGATGATCCAGGAAGCAAAGGCTAAATTCCTGGTCGACTTCAAGGTGGACAGGAACAACAAAGTCGTTCGGCAACGGGCGACAGATCTGGCTTCGCTCCGACCTACTACGAATATCCCCAATGTAAGTGACACCAATGAGCTCCAATCTCTTAAAGCTTACATAGACGAACAGCGAGAGCAAATGCAACATATCGTAGGGGATATACAAAATAATTATAAAAGGCTAATGCGTGCATTTGATAAGTCTACTATTGCGAATTTTCCTTCGCACGAGGTTAAACTGGGGGAAACACAAGTAATTCATCGGCTACAAGTTATCACAACTAGTCACAACCCCTTTATGGGATGCCGATAGACATGTACCCTGGGCAACAACAGCCTCCCACACACATCAGCGATAAATTTGCTAATCTACGCATGTCTGTACCGACTACACATGAGCACGGACCATCCTGGCCAGCAACGGCCGGTCCCATTTTTAATGAGTTACCGAGATATGCGTTCGAGCCGCCACTTGTGCTACGCGAGCCCTAAACCACCCAGTCGGACCGTCTGCATACAGCGACGGACGGTCCGCATACGATCACGGACGGTCCAGCTGTATGGCCGGACAGTCCGCACACGCAGCCGGACAGTCCGCGTATCTGACCGGACGGTCCGGCACAGGGTTGTTTGAGGAGGATTGTTACCTAAATCCTCATCTGTCCCAACAACACTTCCCATCGCACTATACAATGCATCAGCACCATAGCTTACCATTTCAAACACGTGGGGGAGAGTACTTTCTGGTCCATAGAAGGCCGGGAAGAGATGACCAGTCCTATGAACCACATAGGGCAAATTTTAATACACCACAAAACTCAAGCCAATGGGGGGGAAGACGACATACCAACATCCAAACAACCTCACCCATATTGGACCAAAGAGTCGGTGGTCTCCCACCGGCTGCCATTGATATAGTAAGAGAGGAAATAGCTGGGGCATTCCGAGATAAGCTCGAAGTTAGCATAGTCCCTGGGGGCAGTCATATCTGAGAGCACCTAGAGGGGGGGTGAATAGGTGATCCTGTAAAAACTTAACTTATAGCCACAGAAACTTATTAAGGGTTAGCACAATGATTGCCAAGTGGCTAAGGAGGAGATCTTGCACAATACGACGATCACAGAAAATTCAACACAAAGTAGACACGGTGATTTATCCCGTGGTTCGGCCAAGTACAAAACTTGCCTACTCCACGTTGTGGCGTCCCAACGGACGAGGGTTGCAATCAACCCCTCTCAAGCGGTCCAAAGACCCACTTGAATACCACGGTATTTTGCCTTGCTTATCTTTATCCCACTTGCGAGGAATCTCCACAAATTGGAGTCTCTCGCCCTTACACTTAAGATTCACAAAGAAACACGGAGTAAGGGAGGGAAGCAACACACACAAATCCACAGCGAAACGCGCACACACACTGCCAAGATTCAAGCTCAATTACTATCTCACAGTTTCTCACAAGAACGAAGCTCGAATCACTTAGAATCACAAACGGATGCGCAAAGACTTAGTGTGGATGATCAAGAATGCTCAAAGGTTGCTTGGGTATCCTCCATGCGCCTAGGGGTCCCTTTTATAGCCCCAAGGCAGCCAGGAGCCGTTGAGAGCAAATCTGGAAGGCTGATCTTGCCTTCTGTCGTCGGGCGCACCGGACAGTCCGGTGCACACCGGACAGTGTCCGGTGCCCGATTCCTTTCCTTAAATGGCGAAGCCGACCGTTGCAGATGCGGGAGCCGTTGGCGCACCGGACATGTCCGGTGCACACCGGACAGTCCGGTGCCCCCTTCCGACCGTTGGCTTGGCCACGTGTCGCGCGCAGAATCCGCAGCCGACCGTTGGCCCTGGCCGACCGTTGGCTCACCGGACAGTCCGGTGCACACCGGACAGTCTGGTGAATTTTAGCCGTACGCCGTCGGCGAATTCCCGAGAGCGGCCTGTTCGGCCAAGGCAGCCTGGCGCACCGGACACTGTCCGGTGCACCACCGGACAGTCCGGTGCCCCAGACCGAAACAGCCCCTTGGCTGTATACAGCCACCTCTTTCTTTTTCTTTTTCTTCCTGTTTCCAATACTTAGACAAGTATATTAGTATACAAAACCAATGTACTAAGACTTAGAAACATACCTTTGCTCTTGATTTGCACTTTATTCATCCATTGCATAAATTCACATTTAAGCACTTTGAGTTGGCACTCAATCACCAAAATACTTAGAAATGGCCCAAGGGCACATTTCCCTTTCAATCTCCCCCTTTTTGGTGATTTATGCCAACACAACATAAAGCAACTAGAACAAGTGCAAAATCACTTCAAATAAAAACTCAAATTGGTTTTGATTCAATTTTGGCATATATGGATCATCATTTGCCACCACTTGGTTTGTTTTTGCAAATCAAACTCAATTCTCTATTTCTATGTCAAACACACATGTTGAGGCATAAAGAGAGTCATTCCAAAAGAGATTGATCAAAGATTTCAAAAACTCCCCCTATTTCCCATAATCAACACTTCTCCCCACAAGAAGCCAACTTCTGACAATAGAGACAATAAAAGACAATAAAAGCTTTTGACACAACAAAGACTCTATTCTACTATTTTCAAAATCTCTATTTTCAAAATCTCTCAAGTGGTAGCTGATCCATTTATCACTGTGGCCTTTATTTTCTCCCCCTTTGGCATCAAGCACCAAAACGGGATTAATCTTGGCCTTTTAACCCCATTGCCTCACCAAAGTCTTCAATTAAGAGCAAATGGCAATAAGATGTCATGAGATGAACTTGGAATAAGTTACCCTCTCATTGGAGTGCAGTGGAAGTCTTTCATGGTCCAAGTCCACCTTTTCCCTTTCAATCCTCCTCCGAGACTAAATCATCAACTCGAGCACATGGTTAGTCTCAAAGGGTCAAGTTGTAACACATCTCCCCCTAAACATGTGCATCACTTTGCAACGGACTTGTGAGGTCCAGGGAGTGTTTGTACAACTTGAGCACCACCATAAGCAACAAAATGCAGAATGAACCTGATCAAAGGCATAAACACATGTATGCTACAATTCAATCCAAGTTCCGCGAATCTAAGACATTTAGCTCACTACGCAGCCTGCAAAAGGTCTTCTCATCTAGAGGCTTGGTAAAGATATCGGCTAGCTGGTTCTCGGTGCTAACATGAAACACTTCGATATCTCCCTTTTGCTGGTGGTCTCTCAAAAAGTGATGCCGGATGTCTATGTGCTTTGTGCGGCTGTGCTCAACAGGATTCTCCGCCATGCGGATAGCACTCTCATTGTCACATAGGAGTGGGACTTTGCTCAGATTGTAGCCAAAGTCCCGGAGGGTTTGCCTCATCCAAAGTAGTTGCGCGCAACACTGTCCTGCGGCAACATACTCGGCCTCAGCGGTGGATAGGGCAACGGAGGTTTGTTTCTTAGAGTTCCACGACACCAGGGACCTTCCTAAGAATTGGCACGTCCCTGATGTACTCTTCCTATCGACCTTACATCCAGCATAGTCGGAATCTGAGTATCCAACTAAGTCAAAGGTAGACCCCTTTGGATACCAGAGCCCGAAGCAAGGCGTAGCAACTAAATATCTAAGGATTCGCTTCACCGCCACTAAGTGACATTCCTTAGGATCGGATTGAAATCTAGCACACATGCATACGCTAAGCATAATATCCGGTCTACTAGCACATAAGTAAAGCAAAGAACCTATCATTGACCGATATGCTTTTTGATCAACGGACTTACCTCCTTTGTTGAGGTCGGTGTGTCCGTCGGTCCCCATCGGAGTCTTGGCGGGCTTGGCGTCCTTCATCCCAAACCGTGTTAGCAGATCTTGCGTGTACTTCGTTTGGGAGATGAAGGTGCCGTCCTTGAGTTGCTTCACTTGGAACCCAAGGAAGTAGTTCAACTCGCCCATCATCGACATCTCGAATTTCTGCGTCATCACCCTGCTAAACTCTTCACAAGACTTTTGGTTAGTAGAACCAAATATTATGTCATCGACATAAATTTGGCACACAAACAAATCACCATCACATGTCTTTGTAAAAAGAGTTGGATCGGCTTTCCCAACCTTGAAATCATTAGCAATTAAAAAGTCTCTAAGGCATTCATACCATGCTCTTGGGGCTTGCTTAAGTCCATAGAGCGCCTTAGAGAGCTTACACACATGGTCGGGGTACCGTTCATCCTCGAAGCCAGGGGGTTGCTCCACGTACACCTCCTCCTTGATTGGCCCGTTGAGGAAAGCGCTCTTCACATCCATTTGGTACAACCTGAAAGAATGGTGAGCGGCATATGCTAGCAAGATACGAATTGACTCTAGCCTAGCCACAGGAGCAAAAGTCTCCTCAAAGTCCAAACCTGCGACTTGGGCATAACCTTTTGCCACAAGTCGAGCCTTGTTCCTCGTCACCACCCCGTGCTCGTCCTGTTTGTTGCGGAACACCCACTTGGTTCCCACAACATTTTGCTTTGGACGAGGCACCAGTGTCCAAACTTCATTGCGCTTGAAGTTGTTGAGTTCCTCCTGCATGGCCAATACCCAGTCCGGATCTAGCAAGGCCTCCTCTACCCTGAAAGGCTCAATAGAAGAGACAAAGGAGTAATGCTCACAAAAATTAACTAATCGAGATCGAGTAGTTACTCCCTTGCTAATATCACCCAGAATTTGGTCGACGGGATGATCCCTTTGAATCATCGCTCGAACTTGGGTTGGAGGTGCCGGTTGCGCTTCTTCCTCCATCACATGATCATCTTGTGCTCCCCCTTGATCACACGCCTCCTGTTGATGAACCTGTTCATCGTCTTGAGTTGGGGAATGCACCATTGTTGAGGAAGAAGGTTGATCTTGTTCATCTTGTTCCTGTGGCCGAACGTCTCCAATCGCCATGGTTCGTATCGCGGCCGTTGGAACATCTTCTTCATCTACATCATCACAATCAACAACTTGCTCTCTTGGAGAGCCATTAGTCTCATCAAATACAACGTCGCTCGAGACTTCAACCAAACCCGATGATTTGTTGAAGACTCTATACGCCTTTGTATTTGAGTCATAACCTAATAAAAACCCTTCTACTGCTTTGGGAGCAAACTTAGAATTTCTACCTTTCTTCACTAGAATGTAGCACTTGCTCCCAAATACACGAAAGTAAGATACATTGGGTTTGTTACCGGTTAGTAGCTCATACGACGTCTTCTTGAGGAGACGATGAAGGTAGACCCTGTTGATGGCGTGGCAAGCCGTGTTCACGGCTTCCGTCCAAAAGCACTCGGGGGTCTTGAACTCTCCTAGCATCGTCCTCGCCATGTCGATGAGCGTCCTGTTCTTCCTCTCTACCACACCGTTTTGCTGTGGTGTGTAGGGGGCGGAGAACTCGTGCTTGATCCCTTCCTCTTCAAGGAACTCCTCCACTTGAAGGTTCTTGAACTCGGACCCGTTGTCGCTCCTTATCTTCTTCACTTTGAGCTCAAACTCATTTTGAGCTCTCCTGAGGAAGCGCTTGAGGGTCCCTTGGGTTTCAGACTTATCCTGCAAAAAGAACACCCAAGTGAAGCGGGAAAAGTCATCAACAATAACTAGACCATACTTACTTCCTCCTATACTCAGATAGGCGACGGGTCCGAAGAGGTCCATATGCAGCAGCTCCAGGGGTCTTGAAGTGGTCATCACATTCTTGCTGTGATGTGCTCCTCCCACTTGTTTACCTGCTTGACAAGCTGCACAAGGTCTATCTTTTTCGAATTGCACGTTAGTCAAACCTATCACGTGTTCTCCCTTTAGAAGCTTGTGAAGGTTCTTCATCCCCACATGTGCTAATCGGCGATGCCACAGCCAGCCCATGCTAGTCTTAGCTATTAAGCATGCATCTAGACCGGCCTCTTCTTTTGCAAAATCAACTAAATAAAGTTTGCCGTCTAATACACCCTTAAAAGCTAGTGAACCATCACTTCTTCTAAAGACAGACACATCTACATTTGTAAATAGACAGTTATACCCCATGTTGCATAATTGACTAACAGATAGCAAATTATAACCAAGAGACTCTACTAAAAACACATTAGAGATAGAGTGCTCATTAGAAATTGCAATTTTACCTAACCCTTTTACCTTGCCTTGATTCCCATCACCGAATATAATTGAATCTTGGGAATTTTTATTCTTGACGTAGGAGGTGAACATTTTCTTCTCCCCCGTCATATGGTTTGTGCATCCGCTGTCGATAATCCAGCTTGAACCCCCGGATGCATAAACCTGCAAGGCGAATTTAGGCTTGGGTCTTAGGTACCCAACTCATGTTGGGTCCTACAAGGTTAGTGCAAATATTCTTAGGGACCCAAATGCAAGTTTTGTCTCCCTTGCATTTTGCCCCTAATTTCCTAGCAACAATTTTCTTATCCTTTCTACAAATAGCAAAGGAAGCATTTAAAGCACAATAAATTGTAGAAGGTTCATTCACTACTTTCCTAGGAGCATGAGTAATATTCTTTCTAGGCATAGCATTTTTCCTAGACATATTTCTATCATGTATAAAGGAAGAACTAGAAGCAAACATGGTATGAGAGTTAAAATCATCATATGCATTATAACTCCTATAAGCATTTCTAGTTTGTCTCCTATCATGATATATAAAAGCATGATTCCTTTTAGTGCTACTTGCCATAGGGGCCTTCCCTTTCTCCTTGGCGGAGATGGAAGCCTTATGGCTTGTTAAGTTCTTGGCTTCCCTCTTGAAGCCAAGCCCATCCTTAATTGAGGGGTGTCTACCCACCGTGTAGGCATCCCTAGCAAATTTTAGTTTCTCAAAATCGCTTTTGCTAGTCTTAAGTTGGGCATTAAGACTAGCTAATTCATCATTCAATTTTGAAATAGAAGTTAAGTGTTCACTACAAGCATTAACATCAAAATCCTTACACCTAGTGCAAATTGTAGTATTTTCAACACACGAGTTACTTGCTACTTCTAGTTTAGCAGTTAAAACATTAATTTCACCTTTTAAAGAAGAAATGGTTTCATTACAAGTAGAAAGTTCACAAGACAGTATCCCATTTCTTTTAACTTCTAGAGCAAGTGAATTTTGTGCACTAACAAATTTATCATGTTCTTCATATAGAAGGTCTTCTTGTTTCTCTAAGATTCTATCCTTTTCATTTAAGGCATCAATCAACTCATTAATCTTAGCTATCTTAGTTCTATCCAATCCCTTGAATAAACTAGAGTAATCAATTTCATCCTCACTAGATTCATCATCACTAGAAGAATCATAAGTATCAGTATTACGAGTGATTACCTTCTTTTCCCTTGCCATAAGGCAAGTGTGATGTTCGTTGGGGAAGAGAGCCGATTTGTTGAAGGCAGTGGCGGCGAGTCCTTCGTCGTCGGAGTCGGACGAAGAGCAATCCGAATCCCACTCCTTTCCAAGGTGTGCTTCGCCTTTGGCCTTCTTGTAAACCTTCTTGTTCTCTCTCTTCCCATTTTTCCTTTGCTCCTGGTCACTATCATTTTCGGGACAGTTAGCAATAAAATGACCAAGCTTACCGCATTTGAAGCATGATCGCTTTCCCTTGGTCTTGGCCTTGCTTGGCTGTCCCTTTCGACCTTTTAGCGCCGTCTTGAATCTCTTGATGATGAGAGCCATCTCTTCATCATTGAGCCCGGCCGCCTCAACTTGCGCCACCTTGCTAGGTAGTGACTCCTTGCTCCTCGTTGCCTTTAGAGCAATGGGTTGAGGCTCGTGGAGTGGACCGTTCAACGCGTCGTCGACGTATCTTGCCTCCTTGATCATCATCCGCCCGCTCACGAATTTTCCAAGTACTTCCTCGGGCGTCATCATCGTGTACCTGGGATTCTCACGAATATTGTTCACAAGATGAGGATCAAGAACGGTAAAGGACCTGAGCATTAGGCGGACGACGTCGTGATCCGTCCAACGCGTGCTTCCGTAGCTCCTTATTTTGTTGATAAGGGTCTTGAGCCGGTTGTAGGTTTGAGTTGGCTCCTCTCCCCTTATCATGGCGAATCGTCCAAGCTCGCCCTCCACCAACTCCATCTTGGTGAGCATGGTGATGTCGTTCCCCTCGTGAGAGATCTTGAGGGTGTCCCATATCTGCTTGGCATTGTCCAAGCCGCTCACCTTATTGTACTCTTCCCTGCACAAAGATGCTAAGAGAACAGTAGTAGCTTGTGCATTTCTATGAATTTGTTCATTTATAAGCATAGGGCTATCCGAGCTATCAAACTTCATTCCATTTTCCACAATCTCCCATATGCTTGGATGGAGAGAGAATAAGTGACTACGCATTTTGTGACTCCAAAATCCGTAGTCCTCCCCATCGAAATGTGGAGGTTTGCCAAGAGGAATGGAAAGTAAATGCGAATTCGAACTATGTTGAATACGAGAGTAATCAAATGAAAAGTTCGAATTGACCGTCTTTTTGTAGTCGTTGTCATCATCCTTTTGGGAAGAAGTAGACTCATCACTATCGTCGTAGTAGATGATCTCCTTGATGCGCCTTGTCTTCTTCTTCTTCCCTTCCTTCTGTCTATGCCCTGAGCCGGAGTCGGTAGGCTTGTCATCTTTGGGCTCGTTGACGAAGGATTCCTTCTCCTTGTCGTTGATCACGATTCCCTTCCCCTTAGGATCCATCTCTTCGGGAGGTTAGTCCCTTTCTTGAAGAGAACGGCTCCGATACCAATTGAGAGCACCTAGAGGGGGGGGTGAATAGGTGATCCTGTAAAAACTTAACTTATAGCCACAGAAACTTATTAAGGGTTAGCACAATGATTGCCAAGTGGCTAAGGAGGAGATCTTGCACAATACGACGATCACAGAAAATTCAACACAAAGTAGACATGGTGATTTATCCCGTGGTTCGGCCAAGTACAAAACTTGCCTACTCCACGTTGTGGCGTCCCAACGGACGAGGGTTGCAATCAACCCCTCTCAAGCGGTCCAAAGACCCACTTGAATACCACGGTATTTTGCCTTGCTTATCTTTATCCCACTTGCGAGGAATCTCCACAAATTGGAGTCTCTCGCCCTTACACTTAAGATTCACAAAGAAACACGGAGTAAGGGAGGGAAGCAACACACACAAATCCACAGCGAAACGCGCACACACACTGCCAAGATTCGAGCTCAATTACTATCTCACAGTTTCTCACAAGAACGAAGCTCAAATCACTTAGAATCACAAACGGATGCGCAAAGACTTAGTGTGGATGATCAAGAATGCTCAAAGGTTGCTTGGGTATCCTCCATGCGCCTAGGGGTCCCTTTTATAGCCCCAAGGCAGCCAGGAGCCGTTGAGAGCAAATCTGGAAGGCTGATCTTGCCTTCTGTCGTCGGGCGCACCGGACAGTCCGGTGCACACCGGACAGTGTCCGGTGCCCGATTCCTTTCCTTAAATGGCGAAGCCGACCGTTGCAGATGCGGGAGCCGTTGGCGCACCGGACATGTCCGGTGCACACCGGACAGTCCGGTGCCCCCTTCCGACCGTTGGCTTGGCCACGTGTCGCGCGCAGAATCCGCAGCCGACCGTTGGCCCTGGCCGACCGTTGGCTCACCGGACAGTCCGGTGCACACCGGACAGTCTGGTGAATTTTAGCCGTACGCCGTCGGCGAATTCCCGAGAGCGGCCTGTTCGGCCAAGGCAGCCTGGCGCACCGGACACTGTCCGGTGCACCACCGGACAGTCCGGTGCCCCAGACCGAAACAGCCCCTTGGCTGTATACAGCCACCTCTTTCTTTTTCTTTTTCTTCCTGTTTCCAATACTTAGACAAGTATATTAGTATACAAAACCAATGTACTAAGACTTAGAAACATACCTTTGCTCTTGATTTGCACTTTATTCATCCATTGCATAAATTCACATTTAAGCACTTTGAGTTGGCACTCAATCACCAAAATACTTAGAAATGGCCCAAGGGCACATTTCCCTTTCAATATCAGAGGCCTTATGATAGCCAATTTGACCTTCTCCAATACCCACAGGGGACCAGAATACCTGAATTCGCAAAATTTTCGGGTGACCAAGGAAAGAGCACGTGTGAGCACATAGACCAGTTCTTAGCACAATTAGGAGAATTGGCCGACACCGAAGCATTCCGTGTGCGTTTATTTTCATTATCTTTAACATGGACTATATTCACATGGTATGTCACGCTCCCTCCTAATTCCATTATATCGTGGGGAGACTTAGAACAAAACTTTCATGACCATTTCTTCTCTAGTGATTACGATATAGATTTAGTAGACCTAGTGGCCTTACGACAAGGGAAAGATGAATCGGTTAATGATTACATCCGGAGATTCCGGGATATGAGAAACCGATGTTTTCAAATTCATTTAGCAGAAAAACAATTGGCGGGAGTAGCCTTTGATGGATTGCGCTATTATTTAAAAGAGAGATTAGAAGGCGTCCAGTTCTTTACGCTAGCACAGTTACATCAAAGAGCTTTAGCTTGTGAAAGCCGAAGCAAAGAACTAGCCAAAACGGTTAGTCACGATGTCCATATAATAGAATGTGATCAAAGTAGTTCGGATGACGAATCAAAGTAAGTTTACGCTGTCGAAATGGTTTGGCCCAAGCAAGCCAAATCTTCGGCTTGTTCCTCCTTGCAGCCGGTTCAAAAGAAACGACAAGAGGAGGTTAAGTTTACATTCAATGTTGGCAAATGCGATAAGATATTCGACGAATTACTAAAAATGGCAACATTAAGATAGATTATACTATTCCACCCGCCGATGAACTGAAACATCGCGCGTATTGCAAGTGGCACAACTCATTTCCACATGCCACTAATGATTGTAATGTGTTTCGACGACAAATCCAATTGGCCATTAATGAGGGACGATTGAAATTTCAGGAAGACACGGAGCCCTTCCCAATGAATGTGATTGACTTCGAGGGCAAAAAAGTCCTAATTCGGCCCGGCACGACCGATAAGGGCAAAGACAAAGAAGTCATCATCGGTAACGCACGAAAGGCTGATGAAAATAATAGAAGTTCTTGCAGGAAGGTGGTTGCTGAGAAGACTCCTGATGGAGGGGAGACTCTAAAGGTTACCATCACAAACACTGGGGGGCAATCGCAAACAGGTGACCGAACGCGGGAACCTGTTCTGCGCATCGCGGACGGTCCGGTACACAGATGCGGACAGTCCAGGACCTCGCTAGACAGTCCGGGTCATTCCAGTAGACGGTCCGGCAATGCCAAGGAGCCACGACGACCACGTACCTTCAAATCACGACGACCAAAAATAGGTACGTGGAAAACTAACACGTTCAAGGCAGCTGGTCGATTGGTCAAATCCAGCCCGACCTTTGATCAATTATTGTCTAAATATGTGAAAATGAAGCCTGGCCCCAGTGACCGGCCACCAAAGCGACCTCGCTTACCCACTCAGGAGCGACAACAGGTTAGGCTGATTGGACCAGCTCACCTATCAGAAAGGACAGGAGGTCATAATGTTCAATTAAGACCTAACGCACCTGCGTGGACACCTCCACCTCCACCTCCACATACACCCATGTCATGTCATTATACATATATACCACCGCCACCATATATCCCGAATTGGCGCGCCACCATATCCATTCGGGATACCACAATACCACACCTAGGGGGCACCTCAATCATCTATTTTTGACAGGTTGATGCCTCCAGTACAAGACCGATTGAGAGCCCCTCAATCTGGTCCACGAGCACTGGCCCAACAAGATTGTCGGACCACTCGGACGCATAGACCGATTAATCCGGCAGGGGGATATACAGCTACAGCCTCCAATAGTACAATAAAAGGAGACGTCATCAAAATAGGAACGACAGATGTCGAAGGACCGATGATTGGTGAATCGGCCAACACAAGCAAAAAAGAAGACACGGTTGTCAACAAAACAATCTATCCAAAATACTCCCGGCCCCAATGGTGCCCATCGGGATTGACACGATCACAAAAGCGACAATTACAGCGCCTAAGAACAAAGGAGAACCAGAAAAAGGAGGCAGAAAAGATATTCAATGACACACATCCACAGTACCCGCTACCACAAAAGAGATGGAGACCAAAGGGCGTTGAGGAAAAGCAAATGGCCACAAAGGCGGAAAATAAAACAACAACTGTGTAGCTCTCTGTAGATACGGCAGACAGTCCGGCTATAAAGGCCAGACCATGCACGGATGACACGGACCGTCCGATCCCTGAGGCTGGACCGTCCGCACTACACCAGCACACCTCCAATGACGCACCGACACCCATGGAGGAAGACGACCTGCAAGGAGAAGACCTAGTCGACTATGGAGCTATGCCAGAACACTCAAAAAATTAGGAAAGCAAGATGACGAAATGGTCAGGACCAGTACAACGCTCGACGGTGTTGGGACTGACAGTTCGATCAAAGCTAAACAGGTCACGTCCGTTGAGTTAACCATTGGGACCAAGACCCTTGCGTACTATCCTAGTAGGTGGCAAGATGCCTAAGAAAACTGATGTGATCACATCGAGTAGTTGTTTTTGGTTCGCTCAGCTCCACCAAAAGGTAGGGGGCATATGTTGAACACAAAATTGAGCGACCGGACGATCCGCACTAGGGTGCGGACGGTCCGCACTCGCGCAGAGCCAATTAGGTTTCCGAGTTTTGTGCTACGGTTGTTAGCTAAATTCACGGAATTAGCTCGGGAAATCTGTTTGTAACGGGTCCAGACCCCTCCTCTATAAATACAGAGGATTACGGTCGATTAAGCATCAACAATCGAATCAATAATCAGTTTATCTCGCATTTATTTCTTGTATATTTAGGAGTAGTTCTAGTCTAGTTCTAGTTTAGCCTTCCAATCCCCAAATTCTCCACTTCTCTTCGACTCTACGTCGATTAGAGGAGTCTAAGTCGGCCTGCTGAGTCTAGACAACACCTAGGATCTCTTCCCCCAATGGGGTCCCTCCCGGGAGCGAGATCCAAGCGCCGCTGGCGACCTTCGCCGCCCCTGCGCACACACGGACCATCCGGCCTGTAGGCGCGAACCATCCGGCCAGTCAGGCACTCAGGCAGGAAACCCTAGCCCTGCCCCAGGTCGCGGACCATCCGGCCCCTGGTCGCGGACCGTCCACGCCTGTGCAGAGAGCACCGCCGCCGGTTTTCACGCAGTGATTGGCGTCCAAAAAGGCACCAACACACGATCAAGAAACCAAGCAACAAATAGCAACAAAAGATCACAATGTCAAAGTCTCTTGTGTAACACCCTAAATTTAGTGGTACAAAATTTCGTTTCTAATATCCACCACATTCAGACGTTACCCTCTCCTTTCTTTGCTTTCCTTCTTTTTTCTAAATAATGTAGAATTATTTTGTTTTATATTGGCATAAGCCTAGTGGAGTAAGCCCTAGAGTTGCTTGAGTGTTGCATTCATGCTTATGCATAGTATTTATGAGTGTAAAATATTATTGAAACATGTTAAAATATCTTGACGATGTTTCTGTGAGTTTTGGAACCTCCAGATCGTTTTTCAAGTGTTAAATGTGAATTTCGGTTGTTCCAATAATATTTTAACCCCTAAAAATTAATTATTATTAGTTTGATCAATGGTAATTAAACTAGCAATTTAATTAAAACTGATTTATGATTTCAAATTTTCTCTTCTATAAATAAATGTTAACATGATTAATGACATCTTAATTACTTTTCATTTAATATTCGCTTAGTGAAATCGTGACGTGTACTTAGCAGTTCTCAAATGTCGTGTCGTTTATAATTTGTGAATTATTGATTATGTGTTATCTTTTGCATTAATTATCTGATTTATTCCATTTAACTTGTGTTAGCTTCGTAATAGCATCGACTACGTGTTAGTAGCATTATTTTGTCATGACGCGTGTTATAATTAATTAATTAATTAAATGTTTAACTGATGGTTATATAATATAACTTTCTAATTAAAATTGATTTATAGTTCTTAACTTGCGCTTCATAAAAACTTGTTAATATGATTACACCTACTTGCATAGTTTTGAATTAGTACTTGTTTAGTATAAATGCAATGTTGGTTAGTGATTATCGTGTGTCGTGCGTGTTGTTTACACGTTGTTCGCGCGCGTTGCTCTCACCGTTGTCGCATTGTTCGCGCGCGTCGTCTCGCTATTTGCGCGTCGTTCGCGCATGTCGCATGTGCTGTTTCACGTGTCGCGCGCTGTCCGTGCGCGATATTTAATCGGTCGCTTATAATCACTCATGTCATTTAACTAAATATTTGTTTAATCGTCTACTATTAAAATAGTAAGTCAGTTAAAACTAAGTAGTATTATTAATTTACAGTTGATAAATGTCAATTAATATAACTATGTCAAACTAAATGTTCTAGCTAATACTTTTTAGTGTAAACACGATAACTTCTCGACCGTAGCTCCAACTGTCTCGTTTCTTATCCTCGCGTAACCGTAGAACGCTCTCTATTTTATATTGACTGTTTCTACAATGTTTCTCTTTGTATGGTGTAATATTCTTATGCATGTATATGTTTGTTTGTCTGTGTCTGTTTGTCTTTGCTGCGCGTCGCGAATAGATTGCGATCCATTTTCGAGCTTCGGTGAACCGACGGTCAAGTTTTGATGACCAAGTGAACAAGCTCCTCGAGTTCTACAAGGTTGAAGACCATGAGCATCTATTTGGTGAAGGTAAGTGTCCTCTTACCTATTTATGTCCTATTCACATGATACTTCATTTCCCCGCATTATATAATTAAAACCTAAGAATTGACTAGCTTTCTATTTACCTTTTCCTTGATTACCTTTGGGTTATTATGGTTAGCTTTATGCTAGTGCTTTACTTTAATTAATGGACATGATGAGATACAATTATGATATGATGATTTTATTCTGAATATGTTGATGGACTTGTGACAATAAAGGGGGCTCGGGCTGTTTCTCGAGTACCTCTCCGTAAGGACCTGTTCGTTGAGAGACCATCTGGAAAAACAGTGCAACCATGAAAGTGGCATGGGACACCCTTGGCCAAGTAATTAGGGAAGTCTTGTGTTGGGTGTTGGTTTTGGTCATTGGGACAGAGACGTCTGTTATGGCTCATATATTCTCGCTCAGAGATCTAGGTACGGGCGTCGTCCCACGGCTTTTCCTCAGGGCGGAGGGTAAAGGTTTGGGTATGTCAGATGGTTTCTATGCAGTGGTCATTTCCAACATTCGCATAGTGAGGACCCTAGGAAAATCCACGCAGTGAAACCTTGCCTACTCACCTTAGAAGTGTTTAAGGGTCCGTACAACCCGAGGCAAAAGGGATCACGGCTCATAGGTAAAGTGTGCAACCTCTGCAGAGTGTTATGAAACTGATATATCAGCCATGCTCACGATTATGAGCGGCCTTGGGATCCTCTTTGATTAGAGATACTGATGGTTCGAGATGATATGGTTCCATTTATGGATTTGGTTACAGATGATGATGCTGGTTCTATTTATGATGTTTCTATCTATGGATTTTGGTATTTCCCCTATGAGGAGGTACTCTTTGGGATAACGACTTGGGATATATAATAAAACTTGGCTTCTACTAATAATAAATATGTGATGAACTAAAAGCAACACTGCATTGATCCTAACCCCACATAAAGCTAGTCCACCTCAGCCAAATGGGACATTTGCTGAGTACGTTGATGTGTACTCACTCTTACTTTCACAAAACACCAGGTTGCCTTTGGTTCAACCTATGCTCAAGTAAAGAGGAAAAAGGCGTCGAGGCGGACCTCCAGGAGTTCCAGGACTTCGACGAGTTCGAGGATTAGGCTAGCGACCTCTCCCACTCTAGCTGACTGTGGTCGGTTTATTTACGTTGGCTACATTTCTATTCTATGTATTTTGATTTATATTATGTAAATGACTCTAGTCAGTAGTATTATTACTTACTCTTTATTGTTATTCGAAGCATTGTGCTATGATGAGTCATTTATGTAATCGATGTGTATGTGAGTTCTGATCCTGGCACATACATAGTTCGCATTCGGTTTACCTTCTAAAACCGGGTGTGACACTTGTGTCTCTCCAAAGCACTAATTACTAATGATTCTCGAACACAATTATGGCACTTGGAGATGGAGTTGATGCTTTGAGTGTGGATGGAGTGAAGTCTTTGCTTCTTGCAATGAATGTGAGTTGTGGAAGCTTGGATGCCTTCACTGGAGGTGGTTGAGGTTGAATTTATATCCCCAACCACCACATAGCCGTTGTCAAGTTTCTGCTACAGGTTGACGGTCCACGCCACTGGGCAGGACGGTCTGCCCCAGCACATCAACGGCTGGATACATAACGGTCAGCAATAACGACTATATCAGCGATTATAAGTACATTAAATGTGTCATCATATGTCAGATACAGCAGTAGCGGACGGTCTAGCCGTGCACCCCGGACGGTCCTCGAGGATGCTAAAAATGAATTTTACCGAACCCGGCACCTTCGGGTTTTTTTGGTTTTTCAACGGGAGGACAGTCCGCTCCTGAAGGCCGGACGGTCCGCGTTTGGTCCCAGACAGTGTTCTCCTCTCCTTCTGACAGTCCGTAGTTAAAGTTCTAAGATTTGCATAGTTCCTGTCCGAGATGCATCGAGGTGTCACAGACGGTCCGCCGGAAGGGCCTGGACGGTCCGCGCACAAAGGAATTTTCCAAAAAGCTTTCCTGTCCGGAATAATCTACATTATTCCAGATAGTCGGCTTAGAATTGAGATGGATAGATTTATGCACTTGTGAAAACAATCAACTACGCAAACTAGTTAGTCCATTAGGTTGTGATGGTCATCAAGCATAAAATCAATTTAGAGAAAATGGTAAAGGGCATTTCCCTTTCAATCTCCCCCTTTTTGGTGATTGATGCCAACACAAACCAAAGAAAATATAAATTGTAGAAATGTAACTAGTTTGCAATTTTGACAAGAGTGCATAAGTTACTTAAGTGAAATCAGTTCTAAGAATGTATCAATGTTTTTGACGTAGTTAAAATGTTGGACCATATTTTCACCACTTAGTTTGTTTTTGCAAATATTTTGGTAAAATATTTTTAAATTCATTTTCAATTGACCTAAGATATAAGAATATAATTTTTCAAAAGCATTTTCAAGTTTGAAAGATTCTCCACCTTTTTCAAATGCTTTTCTTTTGTCCAAATAAAAGCTCCTCCTGAAAAAGTTCTCCCCTCTGGCATAAATATTTTTTTCTCCTTAGTTGTCAAGGGTGTTTTTGCAAATGTAATAGTATCAATTTGGAATGCAATAGTATCAATTAGGAAGATAAAAGGTTTTAAGAAAACAGGGTGGTGTTGTGGTACTTTTGCTTTGGCCTATTAATTTCTCCCCCTTTGGCATTAAGCGCCAAAAAACGAAGAATTCTAGAGGCCTTTAATAAGAAAGACATGAATTCGAGTACATGAGTTGAGCAAAGGATATTCGATGTCGACGAAGATGCAGTGGAAGCATTGTCTTTGCTTTCAACTCCATTTCCCTTTCAATTTAAGACTAAGTATGAGTATACACTTCGAAGCACATTAGTCTTAGCTATGGCACAAGAAGAATAAGAAATATGTAATTGTACCAAATAAAAAGAGACATGGCATGATCAAAAGTATAAAATGAGAAATGTGTGCAATATTTCAATCAAGGTTTTGAGAATCTAAGACATTCAGTTCATTCCTTAGCTCACAGAATCTTTTTTTCAATCAAAGGCTTGGTGAAGATATTGGCTAACTATTTGTGGGTGCTAACATGGTTAATGACGATATCTCCCATTTGTGAGTGATCTCTTAGGAAGTGGTATCGGATGTCTATATGCTTAGTGCGGCTGTGTTCAACAGGATTCTCCGCCATGCGGATATCACTCTCATTATCATATAGGAGAGGGACTTTACTCAACTTGTAGCCACAGTCCCTAAGGGTTTGCCTCATCCATAGTAAGCAATGCTCTGCAACAATGTACTCGGCCTCGGCGGTGGATAGAGCTACTGAGTTTTGTTTCTTTGAAGCCCAAGACACTAGAGATCTCCCCTGAAACTAGGGATGGCAATGGGTACGGGTATGGGTAAATAACCGCGGATAATTATCCATTGGATATGGGTATGGTGGAATTTGATATCCGCAGGTACAGTTATGGATATAATAAGGTATCCGCGGATATATTTTTCGCGGGTATGGATATCCAGTATCCATACCCGTTACCCAATGGATATCTAACATGTGGGCCATTCGGATTTATATATTATCATAAATTCTTATTTTTAAATTTTTATCCATAACATGTTGTTTGGTGCTGAAATTATCATTTAATGCTATTGGAATGATAATTATTTTTAAATGTAATAAATTTGTTGTTTGGTGTTTAATGCTAAAATTGTAGTGGGCGGGCGGGTAACGGGTATCCACTGGATAGCGGATACCCAGCGGGTACGGGTATGGATACATATCCGTACCCACGAACGTTTATGGGTACGGGTATGGGTTAAGTTTTATCTCGTGGGTATGGATTTGTAAACTATATATTCGTGTACTACCCGTCCGATTGCCATCCCTACCTGAAACTGACAAGTCACTGATGTGTTCTTCCTATCAATCTTACATCTAGCATAATAAGCATCAAAATACCCAACAAGATTAAAGGTAGATCCCACATGGTGCCAAAGCTCAAAGTTCTAAGGGTGATAATATATCATGATCCAAATATTTCTTCACGATTGGTTTGATCTCATAATTAATTTTAGTTAAAAAATGATATATAGGGCCTAATCCAAATATGATCTGATCCTTAAATTCTATAATGCAAAATTTAGACCCTATTACCACCTCTAACCATATCGTGGCATTTGTTTGAATTAAGCTGGATGACAAATTGCTCAAGATTTAGTTCAGTTTTTGATTAGTTGGACCATTGACTAGTCTAAGTTCTAAAAATAATAGGTTTAATTTTAATCACAATCTTATCAACAATTTAGTGATTAAAACTTTTTCAGGAGATACTCTAGTCTAGGATAAAACAAAAAAAAAGTCGCAAAACGGCGGAGGGAAACAGAAAAATATATATCAGGTGCAACGGAAAGAGAGTGCGGAAGGAAACAAGAAAAAAAATAGACGCGGTCACAAACGAGGGGGTAACGGACAAGGGGATGGATTAGATGCTACATGACGGTTGTGTCAAATCCGTCTTTTAAGATACTAGTTTTAAAGCATTAAAAGGCTATATATGATATTTGGTGCAGATGCTTCGAGGTGCTTTGTTTTTTTTAAACCTTTTGCTTCATGGCATATTTAAATAGAAGGGCTAATTATCACCTAGCCAAAAATTAGTTCAAATCAGCTCTGATATATCCGAGAGAGATAAGGAGACTAATGGGCAGACTGATTTTTTGACAAATTTTTAATCAATTGTTAGCCAACTACAGTATCTAGCTAACTATAGCTAATTAAGATTAACTTTTTTTATCTGCGATTGATAACTAGACATGTCTATGTAACAGGCCGTCAGTGTTGATTGATTGTCACATTGCTCAGCCGTATGAGCTTGGCAACAAATTAGAGGAGAATCAATGTGATTAAAAGCAAAGGCACCGCGTAACAGTATTATTTGTACCATATTATATCCAATTAACTTTTTTTTTACCATCCCACCCATCCCCAGTTCCCCACTGTTTTATAGGCAGCTGGTGCTCCTCCGAAAGCGAAGTCCAGCGCCCCCCGCTCCCCCGTTCGCGCAAAGACGCCAAACCCACCCACCGAAATCTCTCCCCGAACTTACCCCTCGCCGGCGCCGGCGATGTGCCCGACGAAGCCCGGTCGCCCTGCCCAGGCGGCCGCCGGCTCCGGCGAGAAGAGCTGGCGGGAGCAGGCCGTGGCCGCCAGCTCGCTGCGGCCGGTCGACCTGGACCGGGGCACCAACGGCTGGGCCTCGCCGCCGGGGGACCTCTTCCACCTGCGCGCGCGCGGCTACTTCTCCTGCGGCGGCGGGAAGCGCGGCAAGGCGCCGTCCGCCGCGGAGTGGCTGCTCCGCCCCGCCGGCGTCGACTGGCTCCGCTCTCACGCGCGCCTCGACCACGTGCTCGCCCGCCATGACAACCGCGTCGCCGCCGCATTCCGCCGCGCGCGCCTCAGGAACGACCCCACCGCGCACTTCCTCCTCGCCGTCAATCTCCAGGTGCACCGCCACCGCCCGGCCCCGATCGCGTCGCGTCGCATCTAGATTCCACCAGGGACAGGGTGGCGCCGCTGGCGCGTGATGCCTGTGAGCAGCGAGAGAGAGGGAAAAAAACAGGATTCGTTTTTTTTTTCCCTTTCGTGTGTGACGAGTGATGCGTCCCGTGCTTCTGATTCCGCAGGTGCCGGGCCGGCCGGACGCGTACAGCGCGGTGTTCTACTTCGCGGCGGAGGCACCCATCGCGCCGGACTCGCTGCTCGGGCGCTTCGTCCAGGGCGACGACGCGTACCGCAACGCGCGCTTCAAGATCGCCAACCGCATCGTCAACGGCCCCTGGCTCTTGCGCGCCACCGTCGGCAACTACGCGGCCTGCCTGCTCGGGCGCGCGCTCACGTGCCGCTACCACAGGGGCGTCGACTACCTGGAGATCGACGTGGACATCGGCAGCTCGGCGATCGCCAGCGCCATCCTGCACCTCGCGCTCGGCGCCGTCACGTCGGTCACCATCGACATGGGGTTCCTCGTCGAGTCCCAGTCCGAGGAGGAGCTGCCCGAGAGGCTGTTCGGCGCCGTGCGCATCGCGCGGATGGAGATGGGCGCGGCCAGGTACGTGGAGCTGCCTCCTAATGAGGCCATGCCTGAGACGGTCTGCAGCGGCAGGGCCGGGGCCGGTTTCAGGGTAAGCTCCGGGAAGGTGGTCAACCATAGCCGCCAACAAGACCGTGCCGGCGGTAAGGTGGGCAGGTCGATGAGTTGCCCGGAGCGAGAGCGCGGAGGTGAGCGCTGAATTCTCCATGACATCATCTCCGGATTATTGTTGTTATTAAACGCAGTAATGCAGTTATTAATCCGGTGACCACGGTCCACGGTTGCGGTGTTGAACTACAATATAAAACACGCAATAATCATGTTTCTAGCATATGCTAGCTCGTGATGACAAGCTCTGGTTTATGTAGCACATGGTCACATATATGCTCATCTTTTAGTCAGGCATGTCACTAAGGCCCTGTTTGTCAGCGCAAATAATCCAGCAAGTAAACAAATAAATAGATTATGAGTTCAGATTATATAATCTAAAGTCTATATTATGATAATCTCATAATCTCCTCATAAGTAGTTTATTTGAGATTATTTTGGATAAAAGATCCACTATCCATGGTTATGTAAATAGAAATTACAATATATGACATCCTTCTTTTCTCACCTCAAATAAACAAACAATGATACTGTTGCCTTTGTGAATAACCTATATTTGTATAATCTAGACTACCAAATAGCTATATGTAGACTAATCTAGATTATATAATCTATAACCTGAAACAAACATGCTCTAACTGGTGTCTCAGGGTGGACTGAATTGTTAAGTGGAGGGAGCAGTTGGGTGAGAAACCATGGCAATGGTTCCTGGCCGTTTTCAGTGTCTTGATTTGACTTCTTTAGTGAGGCCTAATATCTGTCAAGACAATCTCATGTTTCTTCCTGGTAGGATGCGGAACTGTACCCACTTCGTTCCATTAGCTTTAGGATATGCAGAGTTCTGCAAATTTGGGTTTCTCTTCACCTTTATTCAACCCCCACTAGGCTAGCCTGTGGCACCTGCAGACAGCATACACTGTAGCAGGCGAAATGTGGAATGTGTGGGTAGCAGTTTCTTCAGTGGGAAAGAAAGAGAGGATAGAAATGGCAAACAGTGAAGCAATTCAAACATGAAACTTTGTGGGCACTGTCATATGCAAAGCAATTCGGTAGTATGTCATTTGGAACCATACGAAGTTTTAAGCAGTTTGAAACTTACAACCGAGCATTTCAAATAGCGTGTTTTTCAAGTTTAAGCGAAAGGACTTGAGCATTCATTTTTATTGCACTTATCTTGTCTAAAGAAGCACAGGTACAGGCATACAGAAGTATGTCATATCATCAAGAGAAAAAAAAGCAACAATGGTAAACCAAATTCTGTCTCCTTTTTTTCAGGGAAATAGGCCTCCTTTTTTCCAGAGAAATAGGTGCAAAGTACGCGGGTGCAGTGCAGAAAGAAACCATCCACCGGTGGGAGCGAGAGCGGTGGCGAGAAAAGGCCGGGTAACCCGACACATAAGGCGCTCAAGCTGGTGCCATTACCACGAATGGCACACCTCGTTCACGAAGTACTCGTCGACCCCGGCTTGGCTTGAGCAGCTCAGCTGCAGCCATCCACATACATGAGGGCATGTATAGCTCTAAGACGGTGGTTCGGTTTTCTAAATATAAAAGACAGTTAAGAAACTGATATAACTACGAGACTTTACACTATAAATATAATTAAGAAATAATATTAATTCTAAGACTCTAGACCATAAATATAGTTAGAAACCAATATATATGGAGATGGAATATGTATGGAGATGGGCTGCTCAGGAAGGGCTCGTGCTCGTGTCTTGTATTTTTTTTTCAGTTATCCCAGAGCCCGTCATTTAAAGAGCCCGTCATTTAATAAGGTTGCCCTGACATCTCGGCCTCTATCTCTGCTTGTTGGAAAATGTCTCTGGCAACTGTGATCTACTACTGAACTGTGAATGCTTCTCAGTAGACCTAAGAACCTTTTGGTAACGTAGCCTCTGAGATGCTGCACTGCACAGGCATGGCAACGTAGATGTACTGGAGCTGATGCTAGTAGAAAAGTCTTGGTTGCCGACCACATGAGTCAGGAAGGCGACCCTGTTGCGGCAAGGAAAGGCTGGCTCGCTAAAGGCTCGGCCGGCACACCGTCTCGTCAGGATCTGCAGAAACAGCTCACTGTGGTAGAAACAGCAGTGTTTTCTTTCCTGGTTGAAGCCCACACAGAAGCAAGTCATGAATCTGGAATCTCACTTCTTTTTTATTAACGGAATCTCACTATTGTCAATCTCCTGAAACATACAAACTGGCTAACCAGTATATTTCAAAAAGGAAAAATAAAAAATGAAATGAAACTATATCCTTACTGTCGGCTACACCAATGGAACTAACTAAAGCTACAAATATAAACATTGCTCACTATTGCGGGAAGCATCAATATCCTCACTTGTTGGGTCTTTTTCTCCCAATGAATAAAAAATAAGCAATGGTTGAAGAGGTCAGGCTATTCTACCAGACTGGGCAAAGGCAAGGCATACTTTGCGAGAGACGCTTGAGGTAACACCAGCATCATATATGCCAGCGGGTACCAGCAATCACATGCAGCGTCTTACTTTTTTTTTGGGGGGTGTGCAATGTACCTAGAGAAGCTTATGCTACATCACCAACTGAACCGCCGCCATGGCGGCCTACCATATACCGGGAATCAGTAGAGCACCAGGCAGTTCTGGTGTGTGCGACACAGGCGCCAACCTTCTGTTTCATATATAGATAGGTTTCACATCGTTAACACCGAAGCTTAGTCCACAAGACGGGCACCTCTTCTGACGGCTACCAAGCGACTTCTGTATGCACTGGTTGCAGAAGAGATGGTAGCATTTGGCAATCACAACCTACAAACAGAAGGTAAAAAAAACGTCATTCGATTAAATATTCATTTCTACTGTCAGAATGCCAGGAACAACTAAAGATGGCTGGCTACCTCTTTCTGCCTGTCATGACAAATACCACACTTCAGTATTCCCCTGTACTCCTTAGCCTCATGGAGAAGTTTTTGAAGGACTTGAGAATTATCCGCCTTCTCTCTTAGAGAACTAGCTTTGCTTGACATTAGATCCAAATCATCGTCTAATCTCTTTTTACTAAACCTGGAGGAAAAACTGAACTTGTTAGACCAAGTGTTAAGAAACCAGTTGCCAGAATAAAAAGCAAATGTGTGTATGAACCACCTCTCCGTCTCTAGTTCTATAAGCAGCTCAGCAACTTCCAGCCGATTGCTCCCAACCTTCGCTTGTAGAACATTCAATGCCTGCCCGAGCTTTGGAGCTTCCCCATGCATACCGGTAAGCTTTGTTTGAGAAATGCCCAATGAAATAGATTGCTGCATTCCATCCTCTGACAGTCTCCTCAACCGCTCTGACCAACCTCTTAGCTGGAAATTCATTATTTTTTTAAATATTCAGATCTCCAGACAGAATAGCATAGCTCTCCAGTATGAATGTACCACCAACCTTGTCCTCCAGGTGGATAAGTTTCTGGTTGCACAGATCCATCAAAGTGCTTGCATGCTGCAAATTTCTTTGCAACGAGCACACTTCCAAATGCAAAGCATCGTGTGACTGTTTTGCTTTAACACCCTCCATGAAAAGCTGCAGTAGCAGTTAGGTAACTCAGATGCTACGTCAACATCCACTGAAAAAAAGGTATGGTTTTTACACTTTCATACATTCAAAACAACCTAGGTCTAACTTAACTAAGTAATCAAGCTTCACTACCAGTGAAACCCCAACAAAATCACACTCACTTCATGATCACAACAAAATTAACTAAATTAGAATGCCCTAAGCATATCATTACATTATGCTAAGACATCTTAAACAGATTATTTGTAAAAAAAATTAAGCATAATCCATATTAGCTTTCTCTGGGCCATTGGTAAAACTAAGTGCAAGATGACTAGCACAAGTTACAAAAAAAGGAAAATAAGATAAAACAAAGGGAAATAGAAGATGTTGGCTTTGCTCTTTCAATACAATGGCACACAGTTCTCCTGTGCAATCAATAAAAAAAAGAACCAGCACAGGGTACAAGTACAACGCACTCTTTCTTTGCACAATGCTACAGTGTAAAATCAAGATGCAAAATAGCATGCCCGTTTTCAGGAAGTCAACCTTTTCCATTATTACTTCATTAAAAATGTAGGTCATTTTAATTTTGTCTTAAGCCACCAAGGGCACAGAAAAACGCATGAATTCTTGATCGTGCATTTATTTGGTATGTAGATGTTAATACATTTCCTATGAACTTGGTCAAAAATAAATGTTTGACATAGGAGAAAACTAAAACAACCTACATTTTGGAACAGAGGGAGCATTCAACTTCAAATTCCTTTGGGAAAGAACCTATCTCCATTGTCATAAAGTACTACAAATCCAGGAAACCACCATTGTTTATTCACCAGGGCTTAAAGACTCACCACTCATGTACTCAGTATTAGGTTTTGCTTCCTAGTTTGGTTCGAAATAATAGCCATCACCCATCAGGAGTATCTAGTTCTACAGTCAGGAGAAGTTGAAACACTGCCAACTTTGGATTCCAGTATGCTTCTAATATATGTATTTTTAATATATAACCTTTTTTTATTTGGTTGGCATGCTCTCACATCTTAATGGTCTGGCAGTAATCCTTCCTATGGCTTCCATGCCATACATTTCTTCTTTTGCTTATTTTAAGGCACCAAATATAAAAAGCTCCTTAACCAGTGATCCTAAGCTACAACAACACACTTTTAAAAGCCCACTGAAAATCTCAACGCCATGTCGCCATACCTGAGTATGCAGCAAATTCAAAATCCAAAAGGCTGCAACAAGAAACACCACTAGAAATTCAAAAAACATGGATGGCAGAATGAATGCATGAACTTTAGGATGCCACACCACCAAGGTGACATTTTTGTACAAGGTACTGTATCAAACATGGCACAGCGCAGTTGAGACACTAAAAGTTGGTTAGCAAAAGAGGGGGGGTCAACATGGCCTCACTTTTGACAAATACTATGAACAACAGACAGAAAAGAGTGAGCCAACTGCATGATCCGTAGTTCCGTACTTCAACTTAGAAGTAACCCGTAACCCAAGTCTCTTTGACCACCCAGACACACCAGTCAGCCCAGAAAAGTGGTCCCTTTTCCGCTGAACTCGTTGGTGACCATCCATCCCCACCTAGGGGTGACAATGGGCTCTAAATTTTACACTATAAGATTTAAGGGTAGGATCGGATTAGGATCGTGCCCTATTTCTATTCATTTTTAACTAAAATTTATTTAGGGCCCTACCATTTTGTGAAAAAGCATTTGGATCGCGATCCATTACCACCCTTATCCCCACCTGATGTCCCTAGCAATAGTGATCGCTTGTCCTCAATATCCCTAACTACTTATTCTTCCTTTAGATCATTTCATTCCGCCAAACCATCTTCTAAATTGTTCCTCACCTGTTTTTAGGAGGATAGGAATTGAATTGGATAGTAGCATAGCCATAGCCCATAGGAATGTGTGTCGATGCATCAAAAATAATTTGACGCATTAGTCAGAGTAACAACGAAAAAATAATTCACACAAAGTGATTTAATGGTGGTGGAAAACAGAACCTCTTCTTGAGTAAAGAATTAAAGTAAAATTATGCAGAAGACATAAAAGCTAACACGGAGAGAACAAATTAATTGCTCAAATTGGTTCTTTGAATCATGACCTTGGTATTATGATCATCTCTTTCAATAATCTGCTGTAGCAATTGTTGATTTTGTGACATTATGTCTTCATAGGCATGGCCAATGCTCTGTAATAGAGAATAAAATTTTGAGGCCTGAAAATATAGCATTGATAACTATGGTCAAAAGGTATGGAAGATTGTCCACACCTCGATCTCCACCATGTACGCTTCACATTCTTCATGTTTAGACTTCAGTATATCAGATTGTTTCACTAGATTTCTGAGCCATAGAAACCCAGCACTTGATATCACTTTACTTGAAAATTTTATAAAAGAAAATATGCCTCATGCACTATTTCAACAGACTTGAACCCACCCAATATAAAATGTGAAAACATATTGTCTTTTCTGATTGTGTTTTTAAATTCTAAATGGTAGCAGGAAGAGTGAATAGATGCATGAATACCTCCTAGAAGTTTCTAGCTTCTGCCCTAATTCAGCAACCTCAGCTTCGGCAGTTGCCAGTCTCTGCTGAGAGATTGCTTCAGCTTCATTGGCTGCAATTACACGCTGCTCTAATTTACTTTCATTAAGAGAATATCTGAGAACATGGACTCCAGCCAATTCAGCAAGTTCCCTGTCTCTCGATTCCATCAGCTGTCTGCCACAAGAGAGTAAGACATGTGAATATAGGTTATATAGCAGAAACTCGTACCCATCAAAATAAATGAACTGGACAGTAGACAAGTTGAAATGCTCAGTAAGTAATTGAATTCAAAAAAATTTGAACTGCAATAGCTACCATGATAGACACAGGCCACTGGGACTAAGGATGAGCTACAAGATATAACATGCCATAACCGAGTAGCAGGCAACCCACATGTCCCCCAGAAATGTCACGCGTATAAGTTATTCCACAATTTGACTACAACGTTAGATGAACCTACCTGGAATCAGCGGAGTCATGCTTATACAACTCCACAAATAGTTTAAGCTCCTGTGTATTTTCCCTCAGCTCATGGACCTACGATATGTAAAATATGTTAATATAAAACAATGGCATGAACAAATCATGCAGTAGGTGCATTGCACCTTTGTTGCCAGTACAGAAAAATATTAAAAGTTTTCAAGGTACAAAGAAAATCCAAGAGAAAGATGTCTACCAGAGATTGAAGTTGGCTTATATCAGATCCAGCATGAGCAGATCTTGATGTTTCTTCAATTTCTTGTTCCTAAAAACAAAATGTAAAAAAATGACACATCAGCAAATCAACTCCACTTGCCCACCAATGTGCAAACTAACAAATGTAACTTACCTTTCTGGTTCGGATACTAGAAAGTGAATGAACTTCTGCTCGCAAAGAATGCAACTGTAAGGAAGCATCCTTGTGTTTGGACAGTTCAGTTTGCACAGCACCCATTTCCCTCGGTAGCGATGACACCAGAGCTTTAAATTCTGAGATAACCTGATTCCGACCTGACAGATGAAAAAAAACGAATATTATTTCCTGCTTTGAACAGTAACCCGATAGAAAAGTATTTCAAACTTGTTGTGTTGTAATTACAGCACCAGGTTCTCTCAAAGCCCCTTCAAGTTTCAGCACAAGCATATTCTTTTCATTACATAGTTTCTGGACATCCTTTTCAAGATCAGCAATTCTAGATACATAGTATGCAGAAACCTTCTGGGAGATTTCAGCCAAATCAACTTTTTGATTAAATTGCCTTTCTCTCCAAACAAAGGTATCCATGTCAACCTGAAACATGGAAAATAGAAGTTTAACCAAAGATCAGATCTTTTAGGGAAACAAATATGCTAGATAGACATGCAAATGCACTGACCAGGAACCACCTGTAATTTCTCTAACAATGTTTGGTGACCATCCAGTTCTGCTTGTGACTTCTGAAGTTGGTCATTGACAAGTTGAAAAGCTTTGGAAGAGTGAATGCTTTTGAAATCCGTCAGTATATTCTGGGAGCAACAAAACAAGTTTAAAAGGACATGTTAAGTTTGACATTACAAAGTCTAACCTTCAACCATACAATAAAAATTAGGTATGGGAATCCAAAACTATGAAGCAATTTGTTCTCGGCTTGATCGTGTATATTTGGTTCAACGAACCTGAAAAGTCGCTAAATTGTTCAAAATTCCAATTCTCTCTGTATGCAGTCTTCTAATTTCCTCCAGACGCTTTGAAATCGATTCCTGCTCATATTAGTGTACGACAAACTTAAAAGTCCATACACATCTAGCATTCTCGCCAATAGTTTGGAGCTCTTAAATTAAGAAGTTGATATTACCATTAACTCCTTGTGGGTAGCTTCAAGATCTTGCAGTTCTGTTTGTTTATCTCCCACCTTTTCTGCAGTTTTCTTTCCCAGCATAGGAACAAGGATCGGTGTTGCTTGCTTATTGTCTCCCTGTGCTTTCAGTACTGCCAGTTTTTGTTTGCTTTCTTCCAACTTGGCAACAACACTAGTCAACTCCTCTTGAGAGGTACATAAATACTGGGTTAGTTTACTATTACACGACAGCTAGGTACACATAATAGAATAAAATATAGTATCGGTATGCATGTGTTGGCAGTGCCACTGCAAGAAACAATCGATTTACAGTTTCACGACATAATGAACATATTATTGCCACAAGGCATTCACCATTTTAACTGAGATTACTATTAACTTATTTGATGATCCAGGGTATAGAACAAAACTTAAAATATTGCTAAAGAACTTTCAATTAAGAACACAAATACTACTAAGAGATGGAACCCCCTCAAAATTACCGTCCACAAAACAAATACAAAATACCTTTCAGACGTTTCTGTTCAGCTCTGTTCCAGGCACTCGAATCTCTTTGTTTTTGATAGTTCCCTGCTAACTGCATGTGTTTCAAGTGAAGATTATCTACTGCACGCATCACCACGTGAAGCTTGGATAACACATCATTGGTAGCACTGTGCAATTGCCTGCTGTGTTCTAGAGAACATGAACAAATTAAGGAAAATTTTAGCGTACCTTAAATGACACATGAAAGCTATTCCACAACAGAAAATATGGAGCAGAACAAACCATTTTCTGGCAACTTTTTGAGAGCAGCAGAAACAACCTCGTTATTCGCATGCCATGGACCACTTGATGGAAGGAACATCTTCTGCAGAATATCAATTGTTGTTGATTCTTCTGAAGAGACGTCATTTCCTAGTTGACAATTGGAAAAACCTGAACTTTCTGTGGCACTGGCACCAGCCTCTAAAAGTCCATTTAAAAAGCCTGCTCCTAGGCGAAAGCATATACCATCTGACAAATAAGATGTGCATTTATATGAAGGACAAAATGAAAAATAAGACACATCTAAAGTAGACAACATAAATAAGCAAGGCTATACAGTAGTCTGCTATTCGAATAAATAATTTATTTGTTAACAATCATCAATTGAGAAGGCAGGCCTGGTGCAGTGGTGAGAACTATCTCACTGAGTCACCAGGTCACGGGTTTGAAGCATCCTCTCCGCATTTGTGGGGAAAAGGCTTGCCTCGGTTTATTCTTTCACCATACCCCACTTGTGTGGGAGCATCCGGCACAAAGCCTGCCCTTTAACAATCATCAATTGGTAAACAGCTAGTTCTGGAGATATGCATGTAAATCTCTTGTCATCATAAATATAATTTCGAAAGGAGCAGAGAACTACAAACACCTCAAATAAAAAATGTTTCAAATTATTACTACTTCAATCCATTAGTAGATAGAAGTATAAGCCAACAGCAGCCAGCTACATCATAGAATCCTTCCATGTATGGTTCTACAACAATGCAATATCCAATATATTCGTAATTCCATACCCTTCCGTATATTGTTGTTTCCTGTACTGCAGCTTGAATGTGAAGATTCACTTTTGCAAACAGGGACTATACCCAGCTCTGCTACGAGCTGTTTGGATAAGGGAATTTCAGCAGAGAGCCTATGAGTATGATGTATATATATGTTACAGTAACATGGGTTAGAATAACTTACTCGCTCCCAATAATTTTCTACTAGGATAAGTGTCTCATTATGTGTCCTCTGTTTCTCTTTTAAATCATTAAATCTACTCTCAAGAGCACGGAACTCAAATTTGTGGACTTCCAGTTGTTCCGCAAGCCTTTGATTTTTGTAATTAAGCACAGCAAAATCAAGCTGCCAGAAAGGAAAACATAAGATGCTAGTGCAACACAACTATAAACTAAAAACAAGCATTGTACAAAAAAAATATAATAGACCAACACAGAGCACCTTTAATTTTCGAACCTCAAGAAATGCAAAGATGCTACAAGTACCTTCAATTAATTAATACCATTTTTGTCGCATATGCAATATGTTTTCTTAAAATGAAAATACAAAATACTCCCTCCGTTCTTTTTTATTTGTCGTGTTTTAGTTCAAAAATGAACTAGCGGGCGACAAATATTTAAGAACGGAGGTAGTATTAGACAAAATTAAATCACTTTTGAACATATGTAAATGTGCACAATGCTAATCACCTAATGAGAGTGAAATCACAGTACTGTTTTAGTTGGAATGTTAACATATCATGTAATGTAACTTCAACAGCTAAACATACTTGAGTAAATTTTGGTTGGTACATAGCTGCATCATAGATAGACGTGCAACAGCTCTTTTCATGTGCTATAGGTTTTGTGCATTGTAATTTGCAGCTTGCAATATATCCAAATAAAAGACCATTCTTAAACGTAGATAAGAAAAAGAGTTCCCTGATGACTTCTTCAATGCTTGCAGCGTGAAATAACTTTTTGCGGATAGATTATACATTTCTTAATATTATGATCATAAGCTGAATCGTCCAATAGTTATATTATTGGTTTATTAATGGCTCTTCAGTCTTCATACATCAAAGGAGTAAGATAATTTCGAAAGTCGCTCAGTAAAAAGAAAAGTTTATTTCATCATAATCATGATGTAATCAAATATCAGCCTATGAAAATGATTGCCTGCCTGATTATTTTGTTTTACAAGACAGAAAAGTTGGGTAGAGATTACAATAGTATGCCTATATTGCTAGTGCTAATTCATTGCTCCATGATTTTGTTAAGTATTCCATCTTATAGCTTTTTTAATCAGGTACAATACAACAATGGAAACTCATTGTGGTTCCCTCATTAGGATTTATTTAAGCCCATTATAGAAACTTTGGGTACCTAGTACCTACATCACATAATAACCTCTCAAGCACCAGGCTGCACAAGATAATATCTGATGTATTTTTTTTACAAATTTATCATAAGGTAACTATTCTTTAGAAGTAAATGTAATAACATGGAACACATAGTTTCACTTTTCGTTGCAGCAGGGAGTCAATAAAGATGCAGCAACTAAACAAGCAGAAAGCATAGAAAGACAGGGTGCAGAAGACTGTACAGTATACATCTGTTTCATTTTCAGAAAACTATTACTAGTAAAACCTCACAAACCACAGAAAATATATCTTTATTTGTACTTACCGGACGAGACATAGCAATGTTTCTGGGATCTTGCACGTGGAGGCAAGTTGGCATTCAGCTAAGCTTTAACTGCCTAAGATATGTTATGATTTGAGAAAGGAAAGTACATAAGTATGAACTCCAGGAGCGCCAACAAAATCTGTTTTCAACCAGTGCCTGTGCATGGTGATGTAGAGTGTTAAGAGCACTTATTTGGCTTAGACCTTGAAAGGTACATGAGCTTATAGTAAGTTCAAAGGATTGATAAGATGCACATGTATTATGTAATTTATCTATCTTAAAATGGTGGTATGCCGCATGCCCCTATTTGTGCGGTGGTGGTGATTGAGTAGGCCCTCCGCATCACAATTCGTCATCCACCTGGATAACACTGTCTAAACCATGTGGCCATAGGATGCTTGGAGGCAGTGGCAAGATCTACAGTTTGATCCACTGTTCTTAAGGCGTCGCCTAGGCGTCTGGGCGGTGGTCTAACGCCTAGGCGCCTTGCCCACCTACCTCGCCTAGGCGTCCAGGCGGTGCTCCAACGCCTTGGACCGCCTTACCGCTTTAAAAACCATGGTTTGATCTGTCACATAATTTGGATTAAATATACGATATTAATTAATTGGCATGATTAGCATACATTATTAACAGTAACAATTATAAAAAAGGGCAGACCAAATACCGGAGGCTCCCACATGAGTGAGGTCTAGGGAAGGGATAAAAAATATACCTAACCTAAAGCATTTTTCCTTCGAGCACCCTTAGTGCTTTGTTCTGGAACTTTTAAGTCTTCATTAATGTGCAAAACCCTGTGCTGGGACAGAACATATAACAAGATAAATACAAATGTGTTGATTGAGGCAGTTTCTAGATTTCACATAACAGATAAATTACATCTGAAACCCAATGATTATTGGTATCAAGCATTCAAAGACAAAATGAAACACTGCAATTTCATCCAAACTGTATGTTCTAGCAGACTCATGGCCTAGGTTACGTCAAAAGTTCAATAATCTTTAGCAAAAATATAGCATTTGGTTCTATACACTTACAAATACCAGATTATTATATTATGCCTAAATCCTCCAAGGTTCATTATCATTTTATCAGAAGTGCTGTTATAAAGACGACTGCTCTGTAACTCTGTTCAATATTGGCCCCTTGAAGCTGTATAATGTTTGTTCCAGTATTTCATCAATTAGTTTGATGTGTACAGTGTAATGGGTACAAAATACCTAACATGTCTCGTTTCAGTAGTTTCTAGGATTCTTGTGCAGTTCATTTAGAAATTTTGTGAGAAAATTACAAAAGAGAATGTTTATCTAAAAATATATAGTTTTCTTAAAAAACAGCAGGCTATGCAAATATCGTTACTTATCCAGTCAAATGATCCTACTTGTGATCCAATTTCTTTAGTAGCAGGCATAGGCCCAGTGAAAAATGTTGCACACCCATAAGACACATCCAGATAAACCGTGGCAACACCGCAACACTCAGGAGCCAGGATACCATGATCAAGGTACATAGCTCTGGCAACATTGTTAGCCATATGTTCCTCCTCTCCAATAGCTGCAGCAGGTTCACAAGTTGAAGCATTCCAGCTGGAAACCGAGTCAAAATCTCTTATAGGTTGGGCTGCCTCGACTCATAGGGAAGACAACGGGCAACTAGCGCACGGCATCAAGGCTGCTTCCGACTCTGGCCATAACTCTTCATGATAGTGTTAAGGCCCATTAGGCCTGGCCCACTATCTATATGTATATAATAGTCCTTAGGGACTGGGTAATGACTATCAATTCTCAGGTTAGTAACATGGTATCATTTAACTCTGTTCAATATTGGCCCCTTGACTGCTCTGTAACTCTGTTCATTATCATTTAAGCTGTATAATGCGATGTAGATCATTCGCATACCCCTCCTCATCCACCGTGCCTACTTCCACCAAGCCCACACCCTTCAACTCGAGCAACAGGGAACCCAAGATGCCAACCACGCAACAATGGCAGCACATGCAAAGGGACCGAAACAGCTGACCTGAATTCCAGGGCCATGTCCACTATAGGGAAGTCGACGCCAGCAGCAAGCACTGTGGCTGGAAACCCGGGGTGTTATCAATACACCGAGATGCTTGTTTGGAATGTCGTGATCTATACCACAGATGCCCGCATGGGTTTCAGCTCATTGGTCGTATTGGCGGCAAGGTGGATTTGGAAACATATAAATGAGTGTCATTTTGTCTTTTTAAGGGCTTTCCACCTAACCTTGATGCCATCATGCGGGGCACTGGCATGAGCCAAGGGGCTCCATAGCATATGGCCATGATGGTCTCTCTTTTTTGGTCGCTGGTTTGCGTTACTGTTTGTTTGGCTAGTCCTTTCCACATTTATTATTTTGTCCCATTAGGGGTTGTACAAGTCATCATCATTTTCTTCTTAATATAATGATGCACAATTCAGTTCTCCTACATGTTCGGGAGAAGACAATATTCATCATCCGTTATTTTCTGAATTACGTTTCAGGTTATGGTTCATGGTACCTTTTTCCCTCGGATTCGCTTCCGTTACAAGTAAACCGCCTCAGTACATGACTTGCACTTCTGCACGTCTATTGAAGTGTCTATGGTTTCTTTTGTACTCAAACCGTAGATAATGGCGATGCATAAACTCGTCTCGACGTGGAACTATTCATGGGCGCAGCAACACCAATAGAGACACGGTCAATTTTAGTGTTGAGTTCAAAGAATTCTAGAATCTAGTCTTAGTGTCTTACACAAATGAATCCAGCCGTGGGTCTCAGAAAATTCGCCACTGGTGACAGGTGCAGAATGGAATCGTCCCAAATCCATCGACATCGATTTTTTTTTCATACTCCACAGCGAGTTAGGGTTGAGGCTCACGTTGGGGCAGAGGCGGACTCAATGACAGACATGGGTGTGAGTGTTTCACCAAGCAGGAAGGGAAGAAAAAGGACGGGCATACCTGGTGTGGTGGATGCCCGTCGACGGCAAAGGGTCCGCCGAAGACCTGGCCAGCAGGCGTGGGGCGGCGGCGGTCGCCCTAGTTGTCGCGCAGGGGAGGTCACTCAACGGGACTACTGGAGAGAGCAACAGCGAACAGCTGTGAACACCAGGAGGGCAAATTCCTCCGGTGCTGCTGGACCAATTTTCTTATTTTTTCTTCTTATTCTTATTTTCGTACAGGCATGACTACTGCACTAGGCTGACTCGTCGGTGAGATCGGCCCATGCCCCATGCCATGAAAATGACCGCTCTTTTTTTTCTTTTCCTTTTTCTTTAGCCATAACAATTGTTTTTTTATTTATATGTTCTCGTTTTGCTTCTCTAACTATTTTGGTTATTATATAACTCTTGCCATTAATGATCAGCTTTACACGATTTTTTGCAAGCTTTTCACCCCCTTTTTTGTCCCTAGCCTAGGGGTAAATTTGCATTCTTAATTATTTTATTAATTTTCTATTTCACATATACTATGAGCATTTGTATCCATAGACCATAACTTTAACATTTTTCTTGTGATGTTAGAATGTGTTTTTCTCGTGCTGTTGGAAGAAATTTTCTTGTGATTGATGCTAAAACAGTTTTTCCTAAACATGAAATATTTTGATCATGGAATTTTTTCTGGTTAAGCAATAAAGTTTTCTTCACAAAAAAATATAGCACGTTATTATTTTAAGAACAGTTCTCTTCTTAATAATAGGATAATTTGTTTCTCAGTTAGCACGTTTTTATCGTAAAAGTATAACGCTTCTCTCGTTTTGTTTTTATGTAGAAATATTAGAAATACCGTAATTGTTGTAAATATTAGAAGTCGTTAGGATCGATCAGCTGTTGGAGGACGGATAACTATATATAGAAAATCGATAAGATATAGCAAGCAAACACTAAGACCCCGTTCTAAACCTCTAGAGCTAATTATTAGCTAGCTAACAAGTTATTAATTAGGTTGAGACAGCTAACAACTAATAGTTATTTGAGAAGTATAACTAATAATTAGTTGTTCTATTCGCTTCCAAACCTCTCAATTAATTTTAGCTACTAATTATTAGTTTTGAGGTTTGGAACATGACTTAAAATCCATCATCAGACATTCTGTAACTTTACTCTTTTGCATTAAAGTTAACATGATGCCAAATCATATTTACAAAGTTTTACCTTAAAAACAATTGAAGGATACCGAGTTCACAAAATTGGAGTGACAATGAATAATATTAGATGGCAAATAAAATTAATAACACCTCAATTCAGTGTATATCTAATGGTTTAACGCATTCGTGTGACATTAGTCAAAATCATTGCACCATGCACACAGACAAAGTAAAACCAATACTTCAATATTTATATCTGTGTTTGTATCCATATCTATATCTATATCCATATCCATACCCATATCTATATCTATATCATCTATCATCTATATCTTATGTATATATCTATATATCTTGTAATTTTTAATATCCAATAATATCTTATATTGGCATGCATATTGTCCACGTTGGCATCCACTAGCACATGCGGTTATTTGTTTATTCAATCTTTTTTCACATCATTAATCAACATCATTTAGTTATGTACATCGAAGTCCACATCATCATCCACTATCATGCATTATGGCATTTCCTTATCCATATAAGTAAATATAAGTGATATAATTTATATATGGTCCATGCAACAATGTGTGGGGTATCTTTGTAGTTGTTTTTTATGTGGTGAGATAAGTAAGCCTTTGGGTTAGATTGTTAACGACCACTAATTGATAGTTATTGTCTCACGCATAGAACTTGGATGTACATCGTGAAAACCTTGAGCATGCCTAACGTTGAAGCACCGTGATTATTTAAAATCAAATTGCTGATAAAAATAATGAGGTAAGATCTAAAACAAGCATAGCATAAGAAGTGGATCGTCACAACACAAAATTAATCTAAAAACACATGCATTAAGACATGTTTCTAAATAAAATATATTTATGTATGAAAAAGTAGGACAACATTATTGTTATATAGCAATAATAACATGACTGATGTATCCGATAAATCGATATGTGCAACGACCATAATTATTCAAACATAAAAAGTCAACAAGAACATTGCATTGCTATATTATTACGCGTTCCATGTCTCAATGAAGCATACCTATGCAACCATCTTTCTGACAAACACACCATATCTCTGCCACATATCAGGTGCAACCAAATCAATAGTGGTGGGAGGACCTGGGCGCTGGCTGCCGACGCCGGTGGTGGTGACCGACAATGTGGCGGCCTAGCTGGTGAAAGTCAAGCACTGACCACTATAGATGAGCATGCAGCCCGTAGCCTGGCACGAGGCCCGGTTTTTTGGCCCGGCCCAAGCACGACACGGCCCGTCTGGTTTCGTGCCCGTGCCGGCCCGGCCCGGTAGACCAGGCCGTGCTTGGGCTGCCGGATGCGCCCGCCGGGCGGCACGGCCCGGTCCGCTAGGAAAAGCAGGCACGGAGCCGGCCCGGTTCCAGGCGAGGGGCATATCCGCCCGCCCCTCCCCACCGCCCGTTCAGTCCCCCAGTCCCTAGTTCCCCACGCCACGCGATTTGCTCCGCAGCCTCCGCCCTCCGCTCGTCCGCTCACCGCTCCCTCCCCATTCTCCGTCAACGCCGAGCCGTCGCCACTGCCGTTGCCGGATCTCCGTCGTCGACCGACGAGATCTCCTCTCTGCCTCTCTCCAGTCTTCGTCACTCGGTGACGCATCGGCTCTCCATTCCCCAATCTGTAACCCTAATCCCCTTTCCGGCTTTCCCTCACCTCTCCGGTGACGCATCGGCTCTCCACTGCCGGATCTCCGTCACCGGCGACATCTGCACGCTTGTTCTGTGCGGCTCACCCTCTCCGCTCTCCCTCCCCAATCCCCTCGCTCGTCGTCGTCGTCGGCGGTCGTCGGCTTGTCGCGCGTCATCGTCCCCTAGACCCTCGTCTCCGGCTCCGGGCTCCGGCTTGGCAGGTACGTGTACGTCCCTCTCCGGCTCTCCCTCCCCAATCCGACAAACCCTAACCCTAATCCCTTGCTTGGTAGGTCGCCGGCCGACTACGCCGTGGTCGTGCTGGTGCCGCCAGTGCCGTTGAGGTACGGTGCCGAGAGGGGGGCCGGGCATGGATGACGACGACGACAATGGCCGGTACCCTAGAACCATCAACGACGAGCTCGTTGAGTTAGGGCAGCTTCCCGATGACGTCGACGACATGGGAGATGCTGCTGCTGCCTTATTCGGTATCGGTAGCAGTCATGGTGCCGGCGACCTGGAGGGGACAGCTGCCGGGCCGGTTCCGGTTAGTGATGCTGCTGGCTCTAACGAACTTGATTCATTGACTTCTTCCAGCACTGGTAAGCGTCGATCTGCTGTTTGGGATGACTTCACTGAAGTCACTGAAAACCGTAATGGTAAGAAGGTGCGCATTGCTGGTATTTGCAAATTTTGCAAGGCTCGGTTGAGTGCTAGTTCTAATGCTGGCACTGGACATTTGCTTAGGCACCAGAAATCATGTAAAAAGAAGTCTGATCATGCTGCTATGGTTCAAACTAGACTAGCTTTGAACCCTGATGGGTCTTTTAGAAACTGGGAATATGATCCTCAGGTGGCTAGGACTGAGCTTTGTCGTTTGATTGCTAGACTTGATCTTCCTTTAGGGATAGCTGACACAGATGCTTGGGATAATTACATTCAACATGCTCACAACCCTAGATATGTTAGGGTATCTAGGTTTACAACTGCTAGAGACTTGGCTAAGCTATACAATGAAAAGCTAAAGAACTTAAAAGATGATGTTTTTCCTGGTGTGTCTTCTATTTGCTTGACTTCTGATATATGGTCTGGTAATGCCAAGGAAGACTACATTACTGTTGTTGCTCATTTTATTAATGCTGATTGGGAGTTAAAGAAGTGTGTGATAGGCTTTAAATTGATCCAAGTGTCTCATAATGGTGTTAACATTGCTGAACGCATTGCTTGTGTGATTCAATACTTTGGCATGATTGATAAAGTGTTCTCTGTTACCTTAGATAATGCTTCTTCTAATTCAACTGCCATGCTCACATTGTCACCTATGCTTGCTGGTTATTTGGGTGCTGATGTTGATCCAACAGATACTAGTAACAAAACATATAGTGTGCTTCATCAGCGTTGTGCCTGTCACATTATTAACTTGATAGTGAAAAGTGGCTTGAAAAGGCTTAAGGATTATTTAGATGTGTTTAGGACTGCTATTAATTTCTTAAACTCTTCTAACCAGAGAATTGGTTCATTTAGTAATTACTGCAAGGCAAAAGGTTGTAGACCTAGAAAATTTGGTTTAGACATGGATGTTAGATGGAATTCAACTTATCTTATGCTAAAACATCTATTGCCATATAAGTCTGTGTTTTTTGTGTTCATTAATACACACTATGGCTATCCTCTACTGAATGAACAACATTGGTATGTAGCTGAAAAGGTTTTGGAGTTCCTTGAGTTGTTTTATGAATCAACTGTTGTCTTGTCTGGTGTTTATTATCCCACCAGTCCTTTGGTAATCCATCACATACTTGAATTTGCTAGCCATTTGCATGAACATGAACATGATACTAATCTAAGTGATGTTGTTGTTCCAATGAAAGCTAAGTTCATGAAGTACTGGAAGTCTATACCAATGTTATATTCCTTTGCATTTGTTCTAGACCCTAGAGCTAAAATGAGGGGTTTGTATAATGTTCTTGAACTGCTTTCTCAATCTAACAATTATAATTACAGTACTTATTTTGCTGATGTTAAGACTGAGTTGTATAAGCTATATGCCAAGTATGAAACTAAGTTTGGTGCTGCTAGGCCATCTAGAACCACACATCAATCAGGTATGACAGGTAAGAGAAAACAGGCTTGGGGTAAAATTTTTGGAGGAACAGGTGCTTCTAGATCCTCAACTGCATCAGGTTCTTCAGGTAGTAGTGGACCTGGTGTGGGTATTTGTGAGCTAACTGTTTACCTTGACAGTGACAATGTGGCTGTCTATGAGGATGATTTTGATATCTTAAATTGGTGGCATGAGCATAAACTAACCTATCCAATTCTTTCAATTATGGCTAGAGACATTATGTCTGTTCCTGCCTCAACTACTTCTTCGGAGTCTACTTTTAGTTTGTCTGGCAGGATTCTTGAGGATCGACGACGGCGCTTGAACTCAGAGACAGTGGAGATGTTGGTGTGCATCAAAGATTGGGAGCTAGGCCAACATCGGGCACAACATGCTGTGGTGGACAATGAATTAGAGGAGTCCTTCAAGGACCTCTGGCTGGATGAAGCTGCTGTTCCTGAATCCTGATACTTTGCCTTGATCTGTCGACTGTCATTCACTCCTTCTGTCCTGATACTTTGGCTTGTAAATTATACTAACTGTGAACATTTGAATTATAAACTGAGCTGGCCGTACTCTTTTTTCCTTTCTAGGGTTTCTCACGAGGTGTGAGTTTTACCTAGAAAGGTTTTTAATGAGGCGGCATTGCACTAACAGCTCAAAATTTCTGTATATTTTGTTGAACTGTGTTGAATTCAGTTGTATCTTTGTTTTCTAGCTCAGAATTATAAACTATGTTGAATTCTGTTTACCGGGCTTCGGGCTGGCCCGAACCACAATTGGGCCTGGGCTTTTCGGGCTGGCTCGGCACGAAAAACGGCCCGAAGGGCCGTGCCTGGGCCTCTGGCCAGGCACGTAGGACTGTGCAGGCCCGGCCCGGCAGGCCCGTGGGCCTGGTCGTGCCGTGCCTATTTGGGCCGTGCCAGGCACGGGCCCGGGCCGTGCCGGGCCGGGCGGCCCGTTTGCTCATCAATACTGACCACTACTCATTTTTTTCTCTCCTGTGGAAACAGAGCCACGCCGGGAAAGGACGGAGTGGTCAGCACAGGGTACGGCCGCCACGTACCGCGACAGCAACCGATCGAGCAATGCGAATCTCATCGTCACAAAATCACACGTACGGGCGAAAATCTCGCCTCGCTAGCTTTTCCTGGCGTGGAGTGCTGCTGGACCGCGCGCGCGTCTCCTTCGACCTTCGTCACCAGCGGCCGCGCGGACTTGGAGCTCGTGCGGACGGCGGGATGGAGCCGGCGCCTACGTACGGACTTGGCTTCTCTGATTTTTGTTTTCAATTTCTCCAGTACGTATACACACACAAAAAGTTGCTGATTATTGCAATTAAGTCAAAAGAGTGTAATGATCATACAAAATCTACATAATAACAGCGTGGCGATAATGTAATCTAATAATGACGCGTTCAGAAAAGCTTCTCCATCAAGCAAAGGGTCATTAGAGCACTAGGGCATCGTCCATGGGTGCTACGCCGGCTACGACACGTTCAGAAAAAGCTTCTCCGTCAAGGTTAAAATAGAACACCCTTCCTTTTTGACCGCATGCATGGTTTTTGGACCAAATGATAGGAAGATCTCAACCACCTCTCCCACCCACATTACTTTTTTTTTGAGTGTGTGTGCTCTAGCTACGGACAAGTACAGCAGTGTACGAATACCGCCGGAACCACTGGTGCAAAAACTGGCGTCGACAGCCTTTCTATAGTGATGCGTGTACATTTATGTGTGTTTATATTAGACATGCATTCTTCGTAATCATGCTCGTACATATCACTACCGGAATTTGCCTCTTTGCCGAGTGTTTTATTTCGGACACTCGGCAAAAAAGCTCTTTGCCGAGTACTACGCAAAAAAACACTCGGTAAAAGAAAACACTCGACGAAGAAGCTCTTGCCGAGTGTTGTATTTTTGACACTCGGCAAAGAGTTTCTTTGTCGAGTTCTTTTTTTGACACTCGGTAAAGGGCTCTTTGCCGAGTGTCACAAATACAACACTCGGCAAAGAGCTCTTTGCCGAGTGTTTTTTTCCAACACTAGGCAAAGATAATTTAAAAAACACATTTTAAAGTAGTAAATTAATTCAAATGAAAATGTTTTCAACTACAAATTTATATAACTCATCATGATGTATAATTTATATATTGAATATTTCTTCATATGACAAAATAAAAATAAATTTGTTCATAAAACCTATATCTCTCTCGTAGTTTATGAAACTACGAGAGAGACGCATAGAATTTGTGCATATTGTTAGAACCATCATGTGAGATAAACAAATGACCAAACAACCAAAATAAACTTTGTATATCTTGAGAAGTTATAGAAGTTTATAGTTGACAACTTTTTTATTTGAAGTCATATTGTCAACGAAAACTACGTCTGAATTTAAAAAATTTAAATTTTGAAAACGACTTCGAAAGAAAAAACCACCAACATGGAAGTTGTAGGTATTGAAGAGTTATGAAACTTTGTAGTTGACAATGTTTTGGTTTGAAATCATCTTGTTATGCAAAATTATGTTTGAATTTTAAAATTTGATTTTTTCAAACTGACTCGGATGGAAAAACCACCAAAATAAAAGTTATAGGTCTTGAAATGTAATGAAACTTTGTAGTTGACAATTTTTTGATTTGAAATCATCTTATCATTGAAAAATTCGTGTGAAGTTTTCAAATTTAAAATTCAAATTTTGTACATGAGAATGAAAACGTAATATAGACATAATTGGTGTAGTAGTGTAGTGGTATAGGAGGGTATGCGCGAGAGAGAGGTTGCAAGTTCGAATCTCACCATTTACAAAACATATAAGTTTGATTCAAAATAATAGTGAAAAATGATAGGGCAACGGGTAAGGTGATAGGTAGGGTTGGAGAGTTGTTCCTAGAATTTTAAAAAATGTTTTGTTGTTTTTTTATTTTTTTTATTCTTAATTTGCCGAGTGTTTTTCTTTGCCGAGTGCTTTTTGACACTCGGCAAAGTATTTGCCGAGTGTCCGAAAAAAAGTACTCGGCAAAGAACCCTTTGCCGATGAAATATTTACCGAGTGTTCTTTGCCGAGTGTAAAATAGCCTTTGCCGAGTGTCTTAAACACTCAGCAAAGAACGCGATTCGGGTAGTGTATACATAGTATAGCAGGAAGTTGTCCGTAAGTTGCTATAGTTTCTATATATTATATAGATAGATATTGTCGGGGACCATAATCAGGGGTACCCTCAAGGCTCCTAATTCTCAGCTGGTAACCCCCATCAGCATAAAGCTGCAAAGGCCTGATGGGTGCGATTAAGTCAGGGATCAGTCCATTTGAGGGACTCGATCACGCCTCGCCCGAGCCTAGCCTCGGACAAGGGCAGCCGACCCCGGAGGATCTCCGCCTCGCCCGAGGCCCCCCTCCAGCGGCGAACATATTTCCGGCTCGCCCGAGGCCCTGTCTTCGCCAAGAAGCAACCTTGACCAAATCGCCGCACCGACCGACCAAATCGCAGGAGCATTTAATGCAAAGGTGGCCTGACACCTTTATCCTGATGCGCGCCCCTCAGCCGGCAGAGCCGAAGTGACCGCCGTCACTTCGCCGCTCCACTGACCGGTCTGACAGAAAGACAACGCTGCCTGCGCCGCTCCGACTGCGGTGCCACTTGACAGAGTGAGGCTGACAGGCAGTCAGGCCCGGCCGCAGGCACCATAGGAAGCTCCGCTCCGCCCGACCCAGGGCTCGGACTCGGGCTAAGCCCCGGAAGACGGCGAACTCCGCTCCGCCCGACCCAGGCTCGGACTCGGGCTAAGCCCCGGAAGACGGCGAACTCCGCTCCGCCCGACCCAGGGCTCGGACTCGGGCTAGGCCCCGGAAGACGGCGAACTCCGCTCCGCCCGACCCAGGGCTCGGACTCGGGCTAAGCCCCGGAAGACGGCGAACTCCGTTCCGCCCGACCCAGGGCTCGGACTTGGGCTCAGCCCCAAAAGACGACGAATTCCACTCCGCCCGACCCAGGGCTCGGACTTGGGCTCAGCCCCAGAAGACGACGAACTCCGCTTCGCCCGACCCCAGGACTCAAACTCCGCCCTGGCCTCAGCCAACGGCCTCCGCCTCGCCCGACCTAGGGGCTCGGACTCGACCTCGGCCACGGAAGACAGACTCGACCTCGACCTTGGAGGAGCCTCCACATCGCCCAACCTAGGGCGCGGGCCGGCCACGTCAACGGGAGGCGCCATCATTACCCTACTCCAAGCTGACTCAGGCTACGGGGAACAAGACCGGCGTCCCATCTGGCTCGCTCCGCCAGCTAGGCAATGATGGCGCCCCGCATGCTCCCTGACGATGGCGGCTCTCGGCCCCCTTACGGAAGCAAGAGGACGTCAGCAAGGACTCGATAGCCCCGACAGCTGTCCCTCCGCCAGGCTCCAGCGCTCCTCCGACGGCCACGACATCACACAAACCGGGCGCCAAAATCTCTCCGGCTGCCACGATGGCGTGTACTTAGGGCACTAGCTCTCCTCCGCTAGACACGTAGCACTCTGCTACACCCCCCATTGTACACCTGGATCCTCTCCTTACGCCTATAAAAGGAAGGACCAGGGCCCTCTTAGAGAGGGTTGGCCGCGCGGGGACGAGGACGAGACAGGCGCTCGCTTGGAGCCGCTCGCTCCCTCTCCCGCGTGGACGCTTGTAATCCCCTACTACAAGCGCACCCGACCTGGGCGCGGGACGAACACGAAGGCCGCGGGATTTCCACCTCTCTCACGCCTGTCTCCAGCCACCTCACTTCCCCCCTTCGCGCTCGGCCTCGCGTCGACCCATCTGGGCTGGGGCACGCGACGACATTCACTCGTCGGCCCAGGGACCCCCCGGTCTCGAAAAGCCGACAGTTGGCGCGCCAGGTAGGGGCCTGCTGCGTGTTGATGAATAGCTTCCCGTCGAGCTCCAGATGGGCAGTCTCCAGCAACCTCTCTGGCCCAGGACGGTGCTCCGTTTCGGGAGTCTTGAGTTCATGTCCCTCGACGGCAGCTACGACATGATACTCCTTCCACCGCCGTGTGACAACGACGATGGCGACCGACAACCCGCCCGCCGGCGGCGGAATCGACGACGTCTTCCCCACGTGGTGGAAGAACAACATTCGAGCTCGCCTCGTCCTCTTCCCCGCCGATGGAGGGGGAGGCGGGGCAACCAAGGCCAAGCAGGAGGCAGTGCCTCGTCGGCTGTCGAGCGAGTCGACAGCGCCAGCACCCCAACGGGGGGCGCGCCGGGCATCGACCTCGCGCTTGAGACGAAGACGAGCGCTGTCTCCCCGCGACACGCCAATCCCGAGCAAACGGACGACGCCAGCACGCTCGCGGAAGGCTTGCTAGGTGTCACCCTCGTACCTGATACGACGGTGCAGTCAGTCCTCGACGTGACTTCATCACCGCCCGTCGACCAAGAGGTACCGACTGATTCCCATCCCACGCCTTTCGGATTCAGCCTCGACCCGCCTAGCGGCTTCGCTTTGGCGGACGCTCTCGTAGAGGCGAGTCCGAACCCTCTGGGGTTTCGTATGCGGTCACCTTGGGACCGGCTGACGGACGTCTCGACCTACGGGCCCTCTAGGTCCGAGGAAGACAACGAGCCCAGCTTCTGTTGGGATTTCTCCGGACTTGGCAACCCTAGTGCCATGCGGGACTTCATGACCGCATGCGACTACTGCCTTTCCGACTGTTCCGACGGTAGCCGTAGCCTCGGCGACGAGGGCTGCGGCCCAAGCCACGAATGTTTCCACGTCGATCTAGGGGGTCCCTCCGAAGGCAACCATCTCGGCATGCCGGAGGACGGTGATCTCCCTAGGCTGGTGCCTCGCGTTGACATCCCACGGGAGCTAGCTGTGGTCCTCGTTCTGGCGGGGGGTCACGACCCACAGCTCGAGCAAATCCGCGGGATGCAGGCCAGGCTCGACGAGGGAGCAGGGGCGCTTGAGCCAATCCGCCGGGACGTCGGGCAGGCATGGGCGGGCCAACCTCCGGCCGGAGAAATGCGTCATCTACCCCAGGGCTTCCAGCACCGCATCGCCGACGATGTCAGGGTCAGGCCGCCACCCACATCCAGTGGAGTCGGCCAGAACCTGGCTGCAGCAGCAATGCTCCTCCGCGCGATGCCGGAGCCATCAACCACCGAGGGGCGGCGAATCCAGGGAGAGCTCAAGAATCTCCTGGAAGGCGCCCCGGACCGGCGGGCCGAGAGCTCCGCCTCCCGAAGGTAGGGGTACCCCTCGGAACATCATGTCGCGACTTCCCGATTCATGCGGGAAGCCTCGGTCTACACCGGGCGCACGCGCAACACAGCGCCTGTGGCCCCGGGTCGCCTCGGCAATGAGCACCATCACCACGACCGTCGGGCCCACCTCGACGAGAGGGTGCGCCGAGGCTACCACCCCAGGCGTGGGGGACGCTACGACAGCGGGGAGGATCGGAGTCCCTCGCCCGAACCACCCGGTCCGCAGGCCTTCAGTCGGGCCATACGACAGGCGCCGTTCCCGACCCGGTTCCGACCCCCGACTACTATCACAAAGTACTCGGGGGAGACGAGACCGGAACTGTGGCTCGCGGACTACCGTCCGGCCTGCCAACTGGGTGGAACAGATGATGACAGCCTCATCATCCGCAACCTCCCCCTGTTCCTCTCCGACACCGCTCGCGCCTGGTTGGAGCACCTACCTCCGGGGCAGATCTCCAACTGGGATGACCTAGTCCAAGCTTTCGCCGGCAATTTCCAGGGCACGTACGTGCGCCCCGGGAATTCCTGGGACCTCCGAAGCTGCCGACAGCAGCCGGGAGAGTCTCTCCGGGACTACATCCGATGATTCTCGAAGCAGCGCATCGAGCTGCCCAACATCACCGACTCGGATGTCATCGGCGCGTTCCTCGTTGGCACCACCTGCCGCGACCTGGTGAGCAAGCTGGGTCGCAAGACCCCCACTAGGGCGAGTGAGCTGATGGACATCACCACCAAGTTCGCCTCCGGCCAGGAGGCGGTCGAGGCTATCTTCCGGAAGGACAAGCAGCCCCAGGGCTGCCCATCGGAAGATGCCCCCGAGGCGTCAACTCAGTGCGACGCCAAGAAGAAGGGCAAGAAGAAGTCGCAAGCGAAACGCGACGCCGCCGACGTGGACCTTGTCGCCGCCGCCGAGTACAAGAACCCTCGGAAACCCCCCGAAGGTGCCAACCTCTTCAACAAGATGCTCAAGGAGCCGTGCCCCTACCACCAGGGGCCCGTCAAGCACACCCTTGAGGAGTGCGTCATGCTCCGGCGCCACTTCCACAGGGCCGGGCCACCCGCAGAGGGTGGCAGGGCCCGCGACGACGACAAGAAGGAAGATCACCAGGCAGGAGAGTTCCCCGAGGTCCGCGACTGCTTCATGATCTACGGTGGGCAAGCGGCAAACGCCTCGGCTCGGCACCGCAAGCAAGAGCGCCGGGAGGTCTGTTCGGTGAAGGTGGCGGCGCCAGTCTACCTAGACTGGTCCGACAAGCCCATCACCTTCGACCAAGCCAACCACCCCGACCATGTGCCGTGCCCGGGGAAATACCCGCTCATCGTCGACCCCGTCATCGGCGACGTCAGGCTCACCAAGGTCCTCATGGACGGAGGCAGCAGCCTCAACATCATCTACGCCGAGACCCTCGGGCTTCTGCGTATCGATCTGTCCTCGGTCCGGGCGGGCGCTGCGCCTTTCAATGGGATCATCCCCGGGAAGCGCGTCCAGCCCCTCGGACAACTCGATCTTCCCGTCTGCTTCGGAACACCCTCCAACTTCCGAAGGGAGACCCTGACGTTTGAGGTGGTCGGGTTCCGAGGAACCTACCACGCGGTACTGGGGAGGCCATGCTACGTGAAGTTCATGGCCGTCCCCAACTACACCTACCTCAAGCTCAAGATGTCGGGCCCCAACGGGGTCATCACCGTCGGCCCCACGTACAAACACGTGTTCGAATGCGACGTGGAGTGCGTGGAGTACGCCGAGGCCCTCGCCGAGTCCGAGGCCCTCATCGCCGACCTGGAGAGCCTCTCTAAGGAGGTGCCAGACGTGAAGCGTCATGCCGGCAACTTCGAGCCAGCGGAGACAGTTAAGTCCGTCCCCCTCGACCCCTGCAGCGACGCCTCCAAGCAAGTCTGGATCGGCTCCGGGCTCGATCCCAAATAGGAAGCAGTGCTCGTCGACTTTCTCCGCGCGAACGCCGACGTCTTCGCGTGGAGTCCCTCGGACATGCCCGACATACCGAGGGATGTCGCCGAGCACTCGCTGGACATCCGAGCCGGAGCCCGACCCGTCAAGCAGCCTCTGCGCCGATTCGACGAGGAGAAGCGCAGAGCCATAGGCGAGGAGATCCACAAGCTAATGGCGGCAGGGTTCATCAAAGAGGTATTCCACCCCGAATGGCTTGTCAACCCTGTGCTTGTGAGAAAGAAAGGGGGAAATGGCGGATGTGTGTAGACTACACTGGTCTGAACAAAGCATGTCTGAAGGTTCCCTACCCTCTGCCTCGCATCGATCAAATCGTGGATTCCACTGCTAGGTGCGAAACCCTGTCTTTCCTCGATGCCTACTCAGGGTATCACCAAATCAGGATGAAAGAGTCCGACCAGCTCGTGACTTCTTTCATCACACCCTTCGGCATGTACTGCTATGTCACCATGCCGTTCGGCTTGAGGAATGCGGGCGCGACGTGCCAGCGGTGCATGAACCATGTGTTCGGCGAACACATTGGCCGCACGGTCGAGGCCTACGTCGATGACATCGTAGTCAAGACGAGGAAAGCCTCCGACCTCCTTTCCGACCTTGAAGTGATATTCCGATGTCTCAAGGCGAAAGGCGTCAATCTCAATCCCGAAAAGTGTGTCTTCGGGGTGCCCCGAGGCATGCTCTTGGGGTTCATCGTCTCCGAGCGGGGCATCGAAGCCAACCCGGAGAAGATTGTAGCCATCACTAGCATGGGGCCCATCAAGGACTTGAAAGGCATACAGTGGGTCATGGGATGTCTCGCGGCTCTGAGCCGCTTCATCTCACGCCTCGGCGAAAGAGGTCTACCTCTGTACCGCCTCTTAAGGAAGGCCGAGTGCTTCACTTGGACCCCTGAGGCCGAGGAAGCCCTCGGGAACCTGAAGGCGCTCCTCACGAAGGCGCCTATCTTGGTGCCCCCAACTGCCGGAGAAGCCCTCTTGGTCTACGTCGCCGCAACCACTCAGGTGGTTAGCGCCGCGATTGTGGTCGAGAGGCAAGAAGAGGGCATGCATTGCCCATTCAAAGGCCAGTCTACTTCGTCAGCAAGGTACTGTCCGAAACCAAGATCCGCTACCCACAAGTTCAGAAGCTGCTGTACGCGGTGATCCTGACGCGGCGGAAGCTGTGACACTACTTCAAGTCTCATCCGGTAACTGTGGTGTCGTCCTTCCCCCTGGGGAGATCATCCAGTGCCGAGAGGCCTCGGGTAGAATCGCAAAGTGGGCGGTGGAAATCATGGGCGAAGCAATCTCGTTCGCCCCTCGGAAGGCCATCAAGTCCCAGGTCCTGGCGGACTTCGTGGCTGAATGGGTCGACACCCAGCTCCCAACAGCTTCGATCCAACCGGAGCTCTGGACCATGTTCTTCGATGGGTCGCTGATGAAGACAGGAGCCGGCGCAGGCCTACTCTTCATCTCGCCCCTCGGGAAGCACCTACGCTACGTGCTACGCCTCCATTTCCCGGCATCCAACAATGTGGATGAGTACGAGGCTCTGATCAACGGGTTGCGGATCGCCATCGAGCTAGGGGTTTGACGCCTCGACGCTCGCGGTGACTCGCAGCTCGTCATCGACCAAGTCATGAAGAACTCCCACTGCCGCGACCCGAAGAAGGAGGCCTACTACGATGAGGCTCGGCGCCTGGAAGACAAGTTCTACGAGCTCGAGCTCAACCACATCGCTCGGCGCTACAACGAGACTGCGGACGAGCTGGCTAAAATAGCCTCGGGGCGAACAACGGTTCCCCCGGATGTCTTCTCTCGAGATCTGCATCAACCCTCCATAAAGATCGACGACACGCCCGAGCCTGAGGCGCCCTCGGCCCATCCCGAGGTACCCTCAGCTCAGTCCGGGGCACCCTCAGCTCGGCCCAAGGCGCCCTCGGTTCAGCTCGAGGTACCCTTGGCCCCCGAGGGTGAGACGCTGCACGTCGAGGGGGAGCGAAGCGGGGACACGCCTGATCAAAACTGGCAGACCCCGTACCGGCAATATCTCCATCGAGGAGAGCTACCCCTCGACCGAGCCGAAGCTCGGCAGTTGGCGCGGCGTGCCAAGTCGTTCGTCTTGCTGGGAGATGGGAAGGAGCTCTACCACCGTAGCCCCTCAGGCATCCTCCAGCGATGCATCTCCACCATCGAAGGTCAGGAACTCCTCCGAGAAATACACTCGGGGGCTTGCGGCCACCACGCAGCACCTCGAGCCCTTGTCGGAAATGCTTTCCGACAAGGTTTCTACTGGTCGACGGCGGTGGCCGACGCTACTAGAATTGTCCGCACCTGCAAAGGGTGTCAGTTCTACACAAGGCAGACCCACCTGCCCGCTCAGGCTCTACAGACGATACCCATCACCTGGCCTTTTGCTGTGTGGGGTCTAGACCTCGTCGGCCCCTTGTAGAAGGCACCCGGGGGCTACATGCACCTGTTGGTCGCCATCAACAAATTCTCCAAGTGGATCGAGGTCCGACCCCTAAACAGCATCAGGTCCGAGCAGGCGGTGGCGTTCTTCACCAACATCATCCATCATTTCAGGGTCCCGAACTCCATCATCACCGACAACGGCACCCAGTTCACCGGCAGAAAGTTCCGGGACTTCTGCGAGGATCACCACATCCGGGTGGACTGGGCCGCCGTGGCTCACCCCATGTCAAATTGGCAAGTAGAGCGTGCCAACGGCATGATTCTGCAAGGACTCAAGCCTCGGATCTACAACGATCTCAACAAGTTCGGCAAGCGATGGATGAAGGAACTCCCCTCGGTGGTCTGGAGTCTGAGGACAACACCGAGCTGAGCCACGGGCTTCACGCCGTTCTTTCTAGTCTATGGGGCCGAGGCCATCTTGCCCACAGACTTAGAATACGGTTCCCCGAGGACGAGGGCCTACACCGACCAAAGCAACCAGGCTAATCGAGAAGACTCGCTGAACCAGCTGGAGGAGGCTCGGGACAAGGCCTTACTATTGAGAGCACTTAGAGGGGGGGGGTGAATAGGTGATCCTGTAAAACTTAAACTTATAGCCACACAAACTTGTTAGGTGTTAGCACAATTATTGCCAAGTGGCTAGAGAGGAGTCTCAACAAAACACAATACCACAAGAGATCAAACACAGAGATGACACAGTGGTTTATCCCGTGGTTCGGCCAAGACCAACGCTTGCCTACTCCACGTTGTGGCGTCCCTACGGACGAGGGTTGCAATCAACCCCTCTCAAGCGGTCCAAAGACCCACTTGAATACCACGGTGTTTTGCTTGCTTTTTCTCAATCCCGTTTGCGAGGAATCTCCACAACTTGGAGCCTCTCGCCCTTACAATTGAAGTTCACAAAGAAACACAGAGCAAGGGTGGGAATGAGCAACGCACACAAGACTTCAAAAGATCAGAGCAACAACACGCACACAAGCAGCAACAAGAGCTCGCAACACAACTCAAAGAGTTCACAACTCCACAAGAGCTCTATATGCTATCACAATGAAATGAATGCGTGAGATCGATGTCTTGGTGCTTAGAAATGTTGTAGGAATGCTTGGTATTCTCCTCCATGCGCCTAGGGGTCCCTTTTATAGCCCCAAGGCAGCTAGGAGCCGTTGAGAACAAATCTGGAAGGCCATCCTTGCCTTCTGTCGTCGGGCGCACCGGACAGTCCGGTGCACACCGGACACTGTCCGGTGCCCGATTTATTTCCATAAACAGCGCAGCCGACCGTTGCCGACCGTTGCAGATCTGGCGCACCGGACAGTCCGGTGCACACCGGACAGTCCGGTGCCTCCTTCCGACCGTTGGCCAGACCACGTGTCGCGCGCAGATTCCGCGGCCGACCGTTGGCTCGGCCGACCGTTGGCTCACCGGACAGTCCGGTGCACACCGGACAGTCCGGTGAATTTTAGCCGTACGCCGTCGGCAAATTCCCGAGAGCGACGTCTTCAGGTCGAGGCAGCCTGGTGCACCGGACACTGTCCGGTGCACCACCGGACAGTCCGGTGCCCCAGACCGAACCAGCCTGTTGGCTGTACACAGCCAACATTCTCCTTTTCTTCTTCTCTCTGTTTCTAACACTTAGACAAATATATTAGTACACAAAACCAATGTACTAAGGCTTAGAAACATACCTTTACTTGTGATTTGCACTTTGTTCATCCATGGGCATAGATTCACATTTAAGCACTTGTGTTGGCACTTAATCACCAAAATACTTAGAAATGGCCCAAAGGCACATTTCCCTTTCAATCTCCCCCTTTTTGGGGATTTATGCCAACACAACATAAAGCAACTAGAACAAGTGCAAAATCACTTGAAATAGAACTCAAATCTATTTTGATTCATTTTTGGCATATATGGATCATCCTTTGCCACCACTTGGTTTGTTTTTGCAAATCAAACTCAAATCTCTATCTCTAAGTCAAACACACATGTTGAAGCATAGGGAGAGTCATTCCAAAAGAGATTGATCAAAGATTTCAAAAACTCCCCCTATTTCCCATAATCAATACTTCTCCCCACTAGAAGCCAACTTTTGACGAAAGAGACAATGCAAGAGTTTTGAACAAACCAAAAGCTCTATTCTACTATTTTCAAAATCTCTCAAGTGGTAGCTGATCCATTTATTGCTTTGGCCTTTATTTTCTCCCCCTTTGGCATCAAGCACCAAAACGGGATCACTTTTGGCCCTTTAACCCCATTGCCTCACCAAAATCTTCAATTAAGAGCAAATGGCAATAAGAGTTCATGAGATGAACTTGGAATTAGTTACCCTCTCATCGGAGTGCAGTGGAAGTCTTTCATGGTCCAAGTCCACCTTTTCCCTTTCAATTCTCCTTCGAGACTAAATCAAGCAAACTCAAGCATATGGTTAGTCTCAAAGGGTCAAGTTGTAACACATCTCCCCCTAAACATGTGCATCACTTTGCAACGGACTTGTGAGGTCCAGGGAGTGTTTGTACAACTTGAGCACCACAATAAGCAACAAAATGCAGTTTGAACATGATCAAAGGCATAAACACATGTATGCTACAATTCAATCCAAGTTCCGCGAATCTAAGACATTGAGCTCACTACGCAACCTGCAAAAGGTCTTCTCATCTAGAGGCTTGGTAAAGATATCGGCTAGCTGGTTCTCGGTGCTAACATGAAACACTTCGATATCTCCCTTTTGCTGGTGGTCTCTCAAAAAGTGATGCCGGATGTCTATGTGCTTTGTGCGGCTGTGCTCAACAGGATTTTCCGCCATGCGGATAGCACTCTCATTATCACATAGGAGTGGGACTTTGCTCAGATTGTAGCCAAAGTCCCTGAGGGTTTGCCTCATCCAAAGTAGTTGCGCGCAACACTGTCCTGCGGCAACATACTCGGCCTCAGCGGTGGATAGGGCAACGGAGGTTTGTTTCTTAGATTTCCACGACACCAGGGACCTTCCTAAGAATTGGCACGTCCCCGATGTACTCTTCCTATCGACCTTACATCCAGCATAATCGGAATCTGAATATCCAATCAAGTCAAAGGTAGACCCCTTTGGATACCAGAGCCCGAAGCAGGGCGTAGCAACTAAATATCTGAGGATTCGCTTCACTGCCACTAAGTGACACTCCTTAGGATCGGATTGAAATCTAGCACACATGCATACACTAAGCATAATATCCGGTCTACTAGCACATAAGTAAAGTAATGACCCTATCATTGACCGGTATGCCTTTTGATCAACGGACTTACCTCCTTTGTTGAGGTCGGTGTGTCCGTCGGTTCCCATCGGAGTCTTTGCGGGCTTGGCGTCCTTCATCCCAAACCGCTTCAGCAGATCTTGCGTGTATTTCGTTTGAGAGATGAAGGTGCCGTCCTTGAGTTGCTTCACTTGGAACCTAAGGAAGTAGTTCAACTCGCCCATCATTGACATCTCGAATTTCTGCGTCATCACCCTGCTAAACTCTTCACAAGACTTTTTATTAGTAGAACCAAATATTATGTTATCGACATAAATTTGACACACAAACAAATCACCATCACATGTCTTAGTGAAAAGAGTTGGATCGGCTTTCCCAACCTTGAAAGCATTAGCAATTAAGAAATCTCTAAGGCATTCATACCATGCTCTTGGGGCTTGCTTAAGTCCATATAGCGCCTTAGAGAGCTTACACACGTGGTCGGGGTACCGTTCATCCTCGAAGCCAGGGGGTTGCTCCACGTACACCTCCTCCTTTATTGGCCCGTTGAGGAAAGCGCTCTTCACATCCATTTGGTACAACCTGAAAGAATGGTGAGCGGCATATGCTAGCAAGATACGAATGGACTCTAGCCTAGCCACAGGAGCAAAAGTCTCCTCGAAATCCAAACCTGCGACTTGGGCATAACCTTTTGCCACAAGTCGAGCCTTGTTCCTCGTCACCACCCCGTGCTCGTCCTGTTTGTTGCAGAACACCCACTTGGTTCCCACAATATTCTGCTTGGGACGAGGCACCAGTGTCCAAACTTCATTGCGCTTGAAGTTATTGAGCTCCTCTTGCATGGCCAACACCCAGTCCGGATCTAGCAAGGCCTCTTCTACCCTGAAAGGCTCAATAGAAGAGACAAAGGAGTAATGTTCACAAAAATTAACTAATCGAGACCGAGTAGTTACTCCCTTGCTAATGTCACCCAGAATTTGGTCGACGGGATGATCCCTTTGAATCATCGCTCGAACTTGGGTAGGAGGTGCCGGTTCCGCTTCTTCCTCCATCACATGATCATCTTGTGCTCCCCCTTGATCACACTCCTCCTGTTGATGAACCTGTTCATCGTCTAGAGTTGGGGGATGCACCATAGTTGAGGAAGAAGGTTGATCTTGCCCCAAGTGTTCCTGTGGTCGCACATCACCAATCGCCATGGTGCGCATAGCGGCCGTTGGAACATCTTCTTCATCTATATCATCACAATCAAGAACTTGCTCTCTTGGAGAGCCATTAGTCTCATCAAATACAATGTCACTAGAGACTTCAACCAAACCTGATGATTTGTTGAAGACTCTATACGCCTTTGTATTTGAGTCATAACCTAACAAAAACCCTTCTACAGCTTTGGGAGCAAACTTAGAATTTCTACCTTTCTTCACTAGAATGTAGCATTTGCTCCCAAATACACGAAAGTAGGATACATTGGGTTTGTTACCGGTTAGTAGCTCATACGACGTCTTCTTGAGGAGGCGATGAAGGTAGACCCTGTTGATGGCGTGGCAAGCCGTGTTCACGGCTTCCGTCCAAAAGCACTCGGGGGTCTTGAACTCTCCTAGCATCGTCCTCGCCATATCGATGAGTGTCCTGTTCTTCCTCTCTACCACACCATTTTGCTGTGGTGTGTAGGGAGCGGAGAACTCGTGCTTGATCCCTTCTTCTTCAAGGAACTCTTCCACTTGAAGGTTCTTGAACTCGGACCCGTTGTCGCTCCTTATCTTCTTTACCTTGAGCTCAAACTCATTTTGAGCTCTCCTGAGGAAGCGCTTGAGGGTCCCTTGGGTTTCAGACTTATCCTGCAAAAAGAACACCCAAGTGAAGCGGGAAAAGTCATCAACAATAACCAGACCATACTTACTTCCTCCTATACTCAGATAGGCGACGGGTCCGAAGAGGTCCATATGCAGCAGCTCCAGGGGTCTTGAAGTGGTCATCACATTCTTGCTGTGATGAGCTCCTCCCACCTGTTTACCTGCTTGACAAGCTGCACAAGGTCTATCTTTTTCGAATTGAACGTTAGTCAAACCTATCACGTGTTCTCCCTTTAGAAGCTTGTGAAGGTTCTTCATCCCCACATGAGCTAAGCGGCGATGCCACAGCCAGCCCATGCTAGTCTTAGCTATTAAGCATGCATCTAGACCAGCCTCTTCTTTTGCAAAATCAACTAAATAGAGTTTGCCGTCTAATACACCCTTAAAAGCTAGTGAACCATCACTTCTTCTAAAGACAGACACATCTACATTTGTAAATAGACAGTTATATCCCATATTGCATAATTGACTAACAGATAGTAAATTATATCCTAGAGACTCTACTAAAAACACATTAGAGATAGAATGCTCATTAGAAATTGCAATTTTACCTAACCCTTTTACCTTGCCTTGATTCCCATCACCGAATATGATTGAATCTTGGGAATCCTTATTCTTGACGTAGGAGGTGAACATTTTCTTCTCCCCCGTCATATGGTTTGTGCATCCGCTGTCGATAATCCAGCTTGAACCCCCGGATGCATAAACCTGCAAGGCAAATTTAGGCTTGGGTCTTAGGTACCCAACTCATGTTGGGTCCTACAAGGTTAGTGCAAATATCCTTAGGGACCCAAATGCAAGTTTTGTCTCCCTTGCATTTTGCCCCTAACTTTCTAGCAACTATTTTCCTATCCTTTCTACAAATAGCAAAGGAAGCATTTAAAGCACAATAAATTGTAGACGGTTCATTTACTACTTTCCTAGGAGCATGAATAATATTCTTTCTAGGCACATGATGAATAGCATTTCTCCTAGACATATTTCTACCATGCATATAGGAAGAACTAGAAGCAAACATAGTATGAGAGTCAAAATCATCATAAGCATTATAATTCCTATAAGCATTTCTAGTTTGTCTCCTATCATGATACATAAAAGCATGATTTCTTTTAGTACTACTTGCCATAGGGGCCTTCCCTTTCTCCTTGGCGGAGATGGGAGCCTTATGGCTTGTTAAGTTCTTGGCTTCCCTCTTGAAGCCAAGTCCATCCTTAATTGAGGGGTGTCTACCAATCGTGTAGGCATCCCTTGCAAATTTTAACTTATCGAAATCATTCTTGCTAGTCTTAAGTTGAGTATTAAGACTAGCCAATTCATCATTAAGCTTGGAAATTGAAACTAGGTGTTCACTACAAGCATCAATGTCAAAATCTTTACACCTAGTGCAAATCACAACATGTTCTACACAAGATGTTAATTCACTAGATCTTTCTAGTTTAGCATTTAAATCATCATTTATGCTCTTTAAACTAGAAATTGAATCATGACATGTATACAACTCACAAGAAAGCATTTCATTTCTATTAATCTCTAATGCAAGTGATTTTTGTGCTTCTACAAATTTGTCATGTTCTTCATACAACAAATCCTCTTGCTTTTCTAAAAGCCTATTCTTATCATTCAAGGCATCAATCAATTCATTAATTTTATCTATCTTAGATCTATCTAAGCCCTTGAATAAGCATGAGTAGTCTATGTCATCATCATCACTAGACTCATTATCACTAGAAGAAACATAAGTGGTGTCTCGAGTACTCACCTTCTTCTCTCTTGCCATGAGACAAGTATGATGCTCGTTGGGGAAGAGAGATGACTTGTTGAAGGTGGTGGCGGCGAGTCCTTCATTGTCGGAGTCAGAGGAGGAGCAATCCGAATCCCACTCCTTTCCGATATGTGCCTCGCCCTTGGCCTTCTTGTAATGCTTCTTCTTTTCCCTCTTGTCCCCTTTTTCCTGGTCACTTTCATTATCGGGACAGTTAGCAATGAAATGACCAATCTTACCACATTTGAAGCATGAGCGCTTCTCCTTTGTCTTGGTCTTGCTTGGCTGTCCCTTGCGACCTTTAAGCGCCGTCTTGAAGCGCTTAATGATGAGGGCCATCTCCTCATTATTTAGCCCGGCTGCCTCAACTTGCGCCACCTTGCTTGGTAGCGCCTCCTTGCTCCTTGTTGCCTTGAGAGCAATGGGTTGAGGCTCATGAATAGGACCGTTCAACGCGTCGTCCACATATCTTGCCTCCTTAATCATCATTCGCCCGCTTACGAACTTCCCAAGAACTTCTTCGGGCGACATTTTGGTGTACCTGGGATTCTCACGAATATTATTCACCAAATGAGGATCAAGAACGGTAAAGGACCTTAGCATTAGGCGGACGATGTCGTGGTCCGTCCATCGCGTGCTTCCATAGCTCCTTATCTTGTTGACAAGGGTTTTGAGCCGGTTGTATGTTTGGGTTGGCTCCTCCCCCCTTATCATAGCGAATCTTCCAAGTTCGCCCTCCACCAACTCCATCTTGGTGAGCATGGTGACGTCGTTGCCCTCGTGAGAGATCTTGAGGGTGTCCCATATCTGCTTGGCATTGTCCAAGCCGCTCACCTTATTGTATTCTTCCCTGCACAAAGATGCTAGAAGAACAGTAGTAGCTTGTGCATTTCTATGGATTTGTTCATTTATAAGCATAGGACTATCCGAGCTATCAAATTTCATTCCATTCTCTACAATCTCCCATATGCTTGGATGAAGAGAGAATAAGTGACTATGCATTTTGTGACTCCAAAATCCGTAGTCCTCCCCATCGAAGTGTGGAGGTTTGCCAAGAGGAATGGAAAGCAAATGCGAATTTGAATTATGTGGAATACGAGAATAATCAAATGAAAAGTTCGAATTGACCGTCTTCCTGTAGTCGTTGTCGTCGTCCTTTAGGGAAGAGGAAGATTCGTCGCTTTCGTAGTAGACAATCTCCTTGATGCGCCTTGTCTTCTTCTTCTTCCCATCTTTTCGTCTATGACCAGAGCCCGAGTCATTGGACTTGTCATCCTTTGGCTCGTTGACGAAGGACTCCTTCTCCTTATCGTTGATCACGATTCCCTTCCCCTTAGGATCCATCTCTTCGGGCGGTTAGTCCCTTTCTTGAAGAGAACGGCTCTGATACCAATTGAGAGCACCTAGAGGGGGGGGGGTGAATAGGTGATCCTGTAAAACTTAAACTTATAGCCACAAAAACTTGTTAGGTGTTAGCACAATTATTGCCAAGTGGCTAGAGAGGAGTCTCAACAAAACACAATACCACGAGAGATCAAACACAGAGATGACACAGTGGTTTATCCCGTGGTTCGGCCAAGACCAACGCTTGCCTACTCCACGTTGTGGCGTCCCTACGGACGAGGGTTGCAATCAACCCCTCTCAAGCGGTCCAAAGACCCACTTGAATACCACGGTGTTTTGCTTGCTTTTTCTCAATCCCGTTTGCGAGGAATCTCCACAACTTGGAGCCTCTTGCCCTTACAATTGAAGTTCACAAAGAAACACAGAGCAAGGGTGGGAATGAGCAACGCACACAAGACTTCAAAAGATCAGAGCAACAACACGCACACAAGCAGCAACAAGAGCTCGCAACACAACTCAAAGAGTTCACAACTCCACAAGAGCTCTATATGCTATCACAATGAAATGAATGCGTGAGATCGATGTCTTGGTGCTTAGAAATGTTGTAGGAATGCTTGGTATTCTCCTCCATGCGCCTAGGGGTCCCTTTTATAGCCCCAAGGCAGCTAGGAGCCGTTGAGAACAAATCTGGAAGGCCATCCTTGCCTTCTGTCGTCGGGCGCACCGGACAGTCCGGTGCACACCGGACACTGTCCGGTGCCCGATTTATTTCCATAAACAGCGCAGCCGACCGTTGCCGACCGTTGCAGATCTGGCGCACCGGACAGTCCGGTGCACACCGGACAGTCCGGTGCCTCCTTCTGACCGTTGGCCAGACCACGTGTCGCGCGCAGATTCCGCGGCCGACCGTTGGCTCGGCCGACCGTTGGCTCACCGGACAGTCCGGTGCACACCGGACAGTCCGGTGAATTTTAGCCGTACGCCGTCGGCAAATTCCCGAGAGCGGCGTCTTCAGGTCGAGGCAGCCTGGTGCACCGGACACTGTCCGGTGCACCACCGGACAGTCCGGTGCCCCAGACCGAACCAGCCTGTTGGCTGTACACAGCCAACATTCTCCTTTTCTTCTTCTCTCTGTTTCTAACACTTAGACAAATATATTAGTACACAAAACCAATGTACTAAGGCTTAGAAACATACCTTTACTTGTGATTTGCACTTTGTTCATCCATGGGCATAGATTCACATTTAAGCACTTGTGTTGGCACTTAATCACCAAAATACTTAGAAATGGCCCAAAGGCACATTTCCCTTTCAACTACACTCGGCACGGTACCAGCAGTCCCTGCGACGCTACCACGCCCGAGGGGTCCGGTCCCGAGACCTCCAGGTGGGCGACCTGGTGCTTCGGCTGCGACAAGACGCCCGAGGGCGGCACAAGCTCACGCCCCCCTGGGAGGGGCCGTTCGTCATCGCCAAAGTTCTGAAGCCCGGAACGTACAAGCTGGCCAACAGTCAAGGCGAGGTCTACGGCAACGCTTGGAACATCCAACAGCTACGTCGCTTCTACCCTTAAGATGTTTTCAAGTTGTTCATATACCTCGCTCCCACGCAAAGTTTAGTCATCAAGGAAGGGTCGACCTCGCCTCGGCAAAGCCCGACCCTCCCTCGAGGGATAAAAGGGGGGAACCCCCTCTGCGTCGAAATTTTCCTCGAAAAAAAGATCTTTTCTGCCAGAATGTCTTTCGTGCTTTTCGACTACTTCGAAAGTGGATCCTGAAAACGACGGAGTACACGTAAGCAGCCAAGGCTGACCGAGCCGAGGGATTCCTACGCCTCCGGGATACGGATACCTCACTCATCACCTTCTGCGATAAGTAACGTTCGGATAAGTGATTCCGCGGACCGAACAAGTCTTCACGTTCGGAAGCTCTTCTGCAGGAGCGATTCTTCGAGCCTTCTCGACTGCGTCGGTGATAGAACCCCATGGACGGGTAAGAGTGCGCGTAAGCGGCAAGGCCGACCGAGCCGAGGGACTCCTACGCCTCCGGGATACGGATACCTCACTCATCACCTTCCGTGAGAAGCAACTCTCGCTCGCACAAACAATTCTGTTACCAACAAAAAAGTCCAGATACTCGAAACAAGAGGAAAGGAGACGCGGCTTTACAACACGGCGAGGGTGTGTTTTGGCCTCGGCGGCCGCAGAAAACACACGCTACAAGATAATCCGATCCTGCAGGCTCGGATCTTGACGGCTAAAGGGAGCAGCAGCACCCTCGGCGTCGACAACACCTTCGGCGAGGTCCGATCTAGCCTCGGACGGCGACGCGGTCCAAGGGTCTCCGCTCGGAAGGACAACGTCATCACCAAGCCCGGGCCTTCGCCGCCAGGGTCTTCTCCGAGAATCCGGCCCGAGCAGGCGGCTCGGCCGATCACCCTGGGGCCTCGACAAGCTGCCCTCCGAGGACATCAGCCCGACCCGAGGCCTCGGCAGGTCAATTCCGGCGTCGATCCCGCTAATGGACGACCCAGCCAGGCTCCGGCCGACCAGGTCTTCTTTTCGAGCCAACTCTGCCTCTGTCCGCGCTGACACCGCTACCCCTGGCCTCGGCTCATCGAAGAGCGACCGAGGGGTTCCTCTAACTAAGCAAGGGAAGCCTCGGACAACAAGGCTGACCGAGCCGAGGGACTCCTACGCCTCCGGGATACGGACACCTCACTCGTCACCTTTACACGGGGCGACTCACGCTTGGTGAAGCGGTTCAGACAACCAACAGGTGAGTCTTAGTGCTCGAAAATGAGGAAAAAACACGGCTCCGTGCCGAAATTACATACATGTTCAGGCCTCGACAGCCACAATGAACAAAAACACTGGCATTCGAAGTGCCATTACAAACGGAACTCCGGTTCCACCTCCGCAGGTACGAACAAGCCCACTCGATGGGGGGGGGGCCTGCGGAGCAACAGAAGACCGATGGGCGGCTCGCCGTCGCCCGCTCCGGCAGCAACGACAACGACCCCCGCTCCGGGTGGCCGAACTGCAGCAGCGAGGGCCTCAGGGTGGATGCTGCTGCAATCTTGCCCTCGCCCACGCCGACGCTCGAGGGGCGAGGACAAGTACAAAGAGCCGGAGGCCTGAAGCGCGGATGGTGGCGGTGATCCCGTCGGTAACAGGGACTTCTCGAGCCGCCTCCACCTCGGCACCGACGACAGGGGCCGTCAGCCCTCCGGCAGATCCCCACTCAGATCCTCCCAGACGAGTGGGGCACCGACCTCCGCGTGGAGGCGCCGTACCGGTGCAAAGGCAGGACCACCCCAGAACACGAACGCCGCCCTGGCAACGCACGATATCTTGGGCGGTCCTCCCGTGCACACGGCGCGACAGCCACCTTCCAGCAGGAGGGGGCACCGGGAGCTAAGCCGACGAGCCCGACGCGCTGAGGCTGACGATGCCCGCCGTCGACCAGCCCCGCGTTGTCGAAGTCCGACCCGCCCGCAGGGCCAGTGAGCGCCCTCTCCCTCGAACGCCGAAGGAGAGGCCGACCCACGAACCCGCGCGGGAGGTAGAGCTCCGGCTCAGCCCGACCTCCACCCCAGCGAGGATGATGAACATCTTTGAAGCTGAGGGTGGGACCAAGATCGCAACCCGGCTTGCTTCTCCCCACCCAGGGGCTGGTGGTCACCGTCTCGGGTGACCGCCGGTGGAGGGGTGCAGCCGGGCTGGTTGATGAAAATCCTTGAAGCCGAACGATGGCTGAAAGGTACCAACTCCCGCGGAGTTGCGTTCCTCCAACGACGAGGCGGAAAGACGGCGGGTATCCCCCATCCGGGGGCTTGGAAGGTGGAAAGACACGATGCATAAGGGAGCGCGAAGACATGGTCGCCTCCCAAGGGGGTCACCCTCCTTTTAAAGGCGACTCTCCCTACTTGCGTCCCCAGCCGTCGTGGGCTGAGTCTTCTCCAACACGCTCCAAGGTCCTCCCCAACGGCGCGGGGGCTAGGTCCCACACGTCATGCAAGCCGGCCTAGAGCAGAAGAAGCCAAACCGCCGTGCGCGGTGCGTGCAACCGCCCAGCGGTTACAAGCGGCTCTCCACTTTTGCCCACACCAGCGGGCGAAAGGGCGGGCAGCCATGCAGGCGACATGCAACCGCGCCAAGTGGGCGCACTTCTCCGACTCCCAACACGCCCAGCATGGAGGCCCAGTCCCACGCGTCATGCAACCGGCGCGCCGAATGCTTCGTGCATGCAACTGCACCGCCACTTGCGCCACCACCGCGCCTCCTCGACTGCGGAACCAATACCGCGACTCGAGGCGACCCAGCGCACGACCCAGCAGCGCCAGCCTGGCACGACGGTTAATGCGGCCAAAAATGGGCCGGCAGTAATGGCGGTGGCGGGCGGGCAGGAGCAGCGGTCACGTCGTCAGCCAAGCTTACGTCCCATCCGGGGGCAGCGAGAGAACCCTCTCTCACGGCGTGAAGACAACGCGCCCGTGTTCCGTTCCTCGAACGGCCCGCGCACGCGCAACGGCCGCCCCGCAAACCACTCGCCCCGTCGCATTAACTCCGCGGCGGGACAGGCGGCGCCTCCGGCAGGAGAAGCGAGCGACGCTTCGCCTTCGCCATAATGACCGCGTCAAAAAAGGTACGCCGCATCGTTCGATCTCGTATCCTTTTCCTTTTTCCTCTTTCTCTCTCTTGCAACAGGGACCGGGAAAGGGGGATACCCTGAAAAGGACACTTCCCCGTGAAGGAACCAGGCTCCGAGCCTCCCTACTGATCAGAGGTTCGAAGGCTGGCCCCTCGGAAGGGTTCAATAGCCGCCTCAGAGCTCGTGGGCTCCACACCCACTACTGGTCAGAGGTTCGAAGGCCGGCCCCTCGGAAGGGTTCAACGGCCGCCTCAGGCTACTCGGGCTCCGTGCCCACTACTGATCAGGGGTTCGAAGGCTGGCCCCCGAAGGGTTCACAGCCGCCTCAGACACAGAGCGAGGGATGACCATGGGTACGTGCGATACATAACCAAGGCTCGGGCTGCGCTCCCGAGGTACCCTAGGACATTTCCGAGACCAGCAGGAACGATCTTGTAACGGAATCCCATCAGAGGGAGGCATCGAGCCCTCGGACCCCGTCGCCAGGGGACCGGGTCCGGCAGATCACCCGCAGGTACTTTTGGGCGCGCCTCTGGGCCTCTAGCCGACCCCTAACGAATGGGGCACAGACGTCCGCTCGGATCACCCGCCTGCAGCTCACCGGAGACACCATGTTCGGCGCCCACCGAGGGCAACATGGCGCTCTCCCCCCTCCTCCTTGCGGAAAGGCGACGCAGGGGCGTATGTAAAAAAGTCGAGTCTGTCCCTGATCGCCCTCTCGCCCTGTGCAGAGGCTCGGGGGCTGCTCTCGCATACCCGGCTCCGGCCAAACCGTTGACAGCGTCAACATACCAGCCCGAGAACTTGGGACCCGACCGTACACCCGGGCTATGGCCAGCTCGCATGAGGGAACGACCAGACCAACCGAAGCATTGCGCGAGGCATTAAGACCTCGGAGGAGTCAAACCACTCCTCCGAGGCCTCGGGGGCTACACCCGGCGGGTGCGCTCGCGCGCACCCCCGGAACAAAACGCAACCGAGAAAGGCTGGTCCCCTTGCAAAAAAGTGCGACGAAAGCCTCCAAGCGAGTGCTAACACTCCCTTTGAGGCTCGGGGGCTACTGTCGGGGACCATAATTAGGGGTACCCTCAAGGCTCCTAATTCTCAGCTTGTAACCCCCATCAGCATAAAGCTGCAAAGGCCTGATGGGTGTGATTAAGTCAGGGATCAGTCCATTCGAGGGACTCGATCACGCCTCGCCCGAGCCTAGCCTCGGACAAGGGCAGCCGACCCCGGAGGATCTCCGCCTCGCCCGAGGCCCCCCTCTAGCGGCGAACATATTTCCGGCTCGCCCGAGGCCCTGTCTTCGCCAAGAAGCAACCTTGACCAAATCGCCGCACCGACCGACCAAATCGCAGGAGCATTTAATGCAAAGGTGGCCTGACACCTTTATCCTGACGCGCGCCCCTCAGCCGACAGAGCCGAAGTGACTGCCGTCACTTCGCTGCTCCACTGACCGGTCTGACAGAAAGACAGCGCCGCTTGCGCCGCTCCGACTGCGGTGCCACTTGACAGAGTGAGGCTGACAGGCAGTCAGGCCCGGCCGCAGGCACCATAGGAAGCTCCGCTCCGCCCGACCCAGGGCTCGGACTCGGGCTAAGCCCCGGAAGACGGCGAACTCCGCTCCGCCCGACCCAGGGCTCAGACTCGTGCTAAGCCCCGGAAGACGGCGAACTCCGCTCCGCCTGACCCAGGGCTCGGACTCGGGCTAGGCCCCGGAAGACGGCAAACTCCGCTCAGCCCGACCTAGGGCTCGGACTCGGGCTAAGCCCAGGAAGACGACGAACTCCGTTCTGCCCGACCCAGGGCTCGGACTTGGGCTCGGCCCGAGAAGACGACGAATTCTGCTCCGCCCGACCCAGGGCTCGGATTGGGCTCAGCCCCAGAAGACGACGAACTCCGCTTCGCCCGACCCCAGAACTCGAACTCCACCCTGGCCTCAGCCAACGGCCTCCGCCTCGCCCGACCTAGGGGCTCGGACTCGACCTCGGCCACGGAAGACGGACTCGACCTCGACCTCGGAGGAGCCTCCACATCGCCCAACCTAGGGCGCGGGCCGGCCACGTCAACGGGAGGCGCCATCATTACCCTACTCCAAGCTGACTCAGGCTACGGGGAACAAGACCGGCGTCCCATCTGGCTCGCTCCGCCAGATAGGCAATGATGGCGCCCCGCACGCTCCCTAACGATGGCGGCTCTCGGCCCTCTTACGGAAGCAAGAGGACGTCAGCAAGGACTCGACAGCCCCGACAGCTGTCCCTCCACCAGGCTCCAGCGCTCCTCCGACGGCCATGACATCACACAAACCGGGCGCCAAAATCTCTCCGGCCGCCACGATGGCGTGTACTTAGGGCGCTAGCTCTCCTCCGCTAGACACGTAGCACTCTGCTACACCCCCATTGTACACCTGGATCCTCTCCTTACGCCTATAAAAGGAAGGACCAAAGCCCTCTTAGAGAGGGTTGGCCGCGCGGGGACGAGGACGAGACAGGCGCTCGCTTGGAGCCGCTCGCTCCCTCTCCCGCGTGGACGCTTGTAATCCCCTACTGCAAGCGCACCCGACCTGGGCGCGGGACGAACACGAAGGCCGCGGGATTTCCACCTCTCTCACGCCAGTCTCCGGCCACCTCACTTCCCCCCTTCGCGCTCGGCCTCGCGTCGACCCATCTGGGCTGGGGCACGCGGCGACATTCACTCGTCGGCCCAGGGACCCCCCGGTCTCGAAACGCCGACAGTTATTATTTAAAATAAATATTTATTCAAACACTAGACTCGTAGATTTTCACCAACTATTATGGATAAGAACAGGGCCAGCACAAGCACCGACAATGAGCACACCTTCTAATCTAGCCAAGCCAATGCCGAACTAGACATACGAGTGTTGCTGTCTCAGTTGGCGCGACGGATCCAGTGGTATGCCTCACGCGAATCCGAATACAAGGTGAAGCGCCCCTATGGTCGGATCACGCGGATTCGGCTACGCCTCGCGTGCACCTAGGATTTCTCTCTAGAGACAACATACGACGATGCGTCGAGGAGAGAGACGGATATAACGGACGATGAGAGGTATGTGGTGTGGGATGGTATAAGTGAAGTTTGTTCTTTTTTTTCACGCTCGCGAGATCAAGGACAAAGAGTTACTGGACTATAGATAGTCAAATATGGTGCCTTCTCAGACCACAATGCCAGCTCAACCGACCACATTCATATTTTTATTATTTTCAAATTACTACTTTATGTATTTACAATATCGATCTTTTGTAGAGCACAAGTAAACATGAGCCGCACAGGCGAGAAGACAATAATAGCTTTGTTTCCTCCTCTCTAGGGGTGGAATCGATACTAGTTGTGGCTCGGTCAAGTATTGAGCCAAGCTCGGTCTGGCTCGTTTCTCTCACGAGCTAGGAACGTAGGCTCGACTCGGCTCACTGTTGTCTCGTGAGTCGGCTCGCCGAGCCAACGGGCCTGACCATAGACGTGAACTCGCCCTCTAATTTATAATATAAAATCTCAAAGTTAATTTAAATCACATATTTTAAGTAAAATAAATATTACTAATATAATACAGAAAATATATTAAATTTGTACATTAATCTTAAATAATATAACATAATCGTTTTGGTACTAACACAATATGATAATTATGATTTTATAACAAATTGTTGTTAGGTTGAATCACGATATAGCTCGTGAGCCGTAGCGAATCAAATCAAGCTGGTTCTGTGGCTTGCTCTTTTCTCAAGCCACAAAAATAGGCTCAGACTCATTCTAAGTGTCGAGCTGCTGACTCATCGAGCTCGAGTTTTTTTTCTAGGCCTACTCTTCTCTATTGGAAGCTAAGGGGATAAAACTCCCATTTGAAAGGTGTAGAGATAAGCATGCCCTGAACGCCTGAACGTACTGCATGTCATGCAGTACGTTGCACTTGAACAAAACTCTCAGCTCTCTCAGCACGTATAACCAGGGCCGTACATGAAGGGGTGTGGAGGATGCGGCTGCACCAGGCCTCAAAAAATAGAGGATCCACTAGCAACTGGACGCTAGTACTTTTTCTTGTTAAACGTACCTATTCTAGACATAAATACGTAAAGAGCGATGTGCTATGGATCAGTCTTATTTAGATTGTTAAACTATAATATCTCAATTACTTATTGAATACTCCATCCGTTTCAAAATAGTATTTATTTTAGCTCTTGATTTTTATGTTTATATTCAACTAGATGATGAGGAATCCACTAAAGAAGCAAAACAATTTCTATTTTAATATAGAGATAGTATTATTTACTATACATATGATGGTTGCATCGGCAGAGAGAAGCTTTTTAAAATTGAAATATTTGTGTGAACTATCAACAATAACTCAAGAGAGGTTAAATGACTTGACGTTTCTATATATCGAAAAAAGTTGTTGGATGAGATTGATCTCAATGATATACACGATGACTTTGTATCACAAAATGTTAGAAGATATTTTTAATAATATTAGATAACAAGTAAGTGTTTTTTTATTATATTTTACATTTTATCTTATAAATAATTTTTATAAGTTAAATATTCGATAATATATGTATAATTATTTATATTTGTGTTCAATAGTATATGTATAATTATATATATTTATATGTGAATGGAGCCTTCATATCGAATTTCACATTGAACCCCTAATAAATCAGAAACCGCGCTGCGTGTAACCTTTCCTAAGTTCCGTAGCCAAGCCCGCTCGTTTTCCACCGAATTTTTTGTTTTTGAGTCCTTTTTGTGTTAAAAATTTCCAATTAGACCCCCAGAAAACTTAAATGCAATTTTGGACCCATTTCTCGGCGCCATGAGCTATGGCGTCGAGTTTACACATCTCGGCGCCATAGATCTTGGCGCCGAGCTACCTGGCGCGCTGTCGTCCACGAGCTGACGCGGCGTCGACGTGGCACCGAGCTCGGCGCCAAGATCTATGGCGCCGAGCTTGAATATATAACCACAAAGCTTGTCTAGCTCAGTTGGCAGAGCACAAGGCTCTAAACCTTAAGGTCGTGGGTTCGAGCCCCACTATGAACATATTTTTTTTGTCTTTGTCACTGATTTGTTTTTTTATTGTTCAGATTTTTTCGTTTATGCCGCTGATTTGTCCGTGCGTTCAATATTTTTTGTCTTTGTCACATTTTTTTTCTGCAGTTCCTAGATTATGTGTTGTGTCTCTGTCGTCATGCATGCTTACTCATCTGCACTGGCTGGCTGCAGAAACCTTAATTATTAGCTTTTTTTTTCTCTGGATGCATGGATCGACGACACTGCAGGGCTAACACACAAATCATGCATATGCACAGTACACTGATGGATATGCATGGATCGGATGGAGAGTGATGCTACTAACTAGTTGATGGAATGGAAGAGCTATCAACCGATCAGTGATGGTCTAATTTTGCAGCAGTAGTTCATCAGAATTCATTCAATTCAAAAGGGAGGGAAAAAGGATGAACATCTAGCTTACAAATAATACACTAGTATGTAGCTAGCTAGTGCACCAATTAGTGGAGTCTGAGGCGGGAAGCATCGAATTAAAAAGCACGGACAAATCAGCGGCATAAACAAAAAAATCTGGACAATAAAAAATAAATCAGTGACAAAGACAAAAAATATTGAACGCACGGACAAATCAGCGGCATAAACAAAAAAATCTGGACAATAAAAAACAAATCAGTGACAAAGACAAAAAAATATGTTCACAGTGGGGCTCGAACCCACGACCTTAAGGTTAAAAGCCTTGCGCTCTGCCAACTGAGCTAGACAAGCTTTGTGGTTATATATTCGAGCTCGGCGCCATAGATCTTGGCGCCGAGCTCGGTGCCACGTCGACGCCGCTTCAGCTCGTGGACGACAGCGCGGCAGGTAGCTCGGCGCCAAGATCTATGGCGCCGAGATGTGTAAACTCGGCGCCATAGCTCATGGCGCCGAGAAATGGGTCCAAAATTGCATTTAAGTTTTCTGGGGGTCTAATTGGAAATTTTTGACACAAAAAGGACTCAAAAACAAAAAATTCGGTCGTTTTCCATGGTGTTTTCTTTCTGCCACATGCGACTGTCGTTTCGAACTTTAGCTCATAAAACCTACGTACGGTTTTGCTCGTAAAACCCGCACGTACAGCTGCTATGTACTTAGGCTAGTCACAGTGATGATTTCATGTCCCTGTTTTCAAAAATGCCACATCAGCTTTATGGACGAATGAAACACCATTTCTCAATAGAGAGTTTCGTCCCACTATTTCATATATCAACATATTTCTTAAATGCTGCATATAAATAACCAATAGAATTTACTCAATTATATGAAGATGGAACAAAACACTCTCTGTAGAGGTTTCACACAGTTTCCAAAACATTGGAAACGAGTCAATATGGTTTCATCCCCATAAAACTCTATGAAACTCTTTCTTCTTAAATGATGTGACATATCATCTAAATAGCTGATGTGTCAGGCTAATTAATACATGAAACAACTCATGAAACCTTTATTGTGATTAGCCTTATACCCGAATTTCACTACTACTAGATATACCTTTTACAGAAACTACGAACGGTTTTGCTCGGTTGGATCTAGGAGCTAAAGCAAAATGATCCATTAAAGTTTAGCTCCCTTTTTGGTATTTTTAGTCACTTTTAGCTCTTATCGTTTAGAACTTTAGCTCGTAAAATGGTTAAATTTTGAACACTTTTGCTTTATTAGCTCCTGTGATCTAGGCTTCGTTTGGTTTGGGTTGACTAAAGTTTAGTCACTTTTTGTCCATAAAGAGCAAACATGGTAACTAGAATGGGGCGATTAAACTTTAGTTCTTTAGGCACCAAGAGGTGACTAAAAGGGACTAAGATATTATTTTTACCTTATTTGTCCTCTCCACTTTATTTCTTATTTCAGTAAGCATTCACTAATTAAGAGGGGTAACACAATAATTATTCACAATAATTAATGCTCTTTAGTCCGGTTTAGTCACTGGAACCAAACTGAGTAATTTAGCGAGTAAATTAGTGACTAAACTTCAGTCTAGTGACTAAAGGAACCAAACAGGGTCTTAGATGTCCGCTGATGAAGCCTCTAGTTAGGACCCGTTTGGTTTGGGGTGACTAAAATTTAGTCAATTTTAGTCCCTAAAATACCAAACATGGTGACTAAAGTGGGATGACTAAATTTAAGTTCTTTATAGGAGCGTACCCACGTTGGGTTGAGTGGGGGCACGGGCCTCCATTCAATTTTCTGGTTCTAGTGGAATTTTTATCTTATTCACTGTAGTTATAAAAGTCCATTAATAAGTAGCCTTTTATTTAGGCCCTTACTCAGGTTTTGGGCCCACACTCAAACTTTTGGTTGAGACCACCTCTAGTTCTTTAGTCATCAAGGAGGTGACTAAATGAACTAATGTAGGATTTTTACCTCATTTGCCCTTTTATCTTTCTTAGTGCAACAGTCATCCACTAATTAATAAGGGTAATATAGTCATTATTCACATCAATTAATATTTTTTTATTTTTTAGTTGGTGTAGTCACTGATGGAGTAATTTAGTGACTAAAGTTTATTCAGGTGACTAAAGTAACCAAAAGGGACCCTAAACAGGCCCTGAAACATGAAGTAGCCCGGGATTATTAATCATTCATCAGTGATATGCATGCGACGATGGCCCTCTTAAAATGCCGTCGGTTTCAGGAACCGGCCGGGCGGGCGGGGGCATCGAGTGGGAGACCGGAAAACGGCCCCCTCGTGGTCGTCAGATAAAAACGTCCGAGATCGATGGCTTTAATTGGGGATTCACCTCTCAGTAACCCCGTGTCTTCTTCAAACCCACACATGAAACTGATCTCTCTGCCGTTTCCGACCGCTTCGATCGCAGGTAGGGAGCAAGCGAGGCAGTCGTAGTCCCCCGCGCGCCGCCACCACCACCGTCTACTACTAGTCTACTAGTATACTCGTGCCTTGACGACCCCGCCAGGCGTCTTCTCTTCTCTTCTCTCCTATCCGTCGTCCATAGCTAGCGATCGACCGACCCATCTTCCTCTTCATCGCGCGCCCGGTGGTGTTGGGCTAGGCTAGCTACTGGTAGCTAGGTGCGGCGTGCAGTAGTGTCTCAGCTCTTGTGCTCCATGTATACCACTACTCGTGCCATGGAGAAAGAAGAGGGGTTCGGGAAGTCATGGCTTGGCCTGGGGATCGGCGGCGGTGGCCGCGATCTGAATCTGATGAAGCGGAGCCGACCACTACGACCGGTGCGGCTGGACCTGCTGTTCCCGCCGAGTGTGGAGGGAGGAGAAGCTGCCGCGAGGAGCAGGAAGGCTGGTGCAGGTGCACTGCGGAATATGTCGTTGAAGCAGGTCGCAGGCGACGACGATGGTGGGCAGTCGTCGCACGGTGGTCCGAGCCCCAGCGACGACGACGACGGCGCAGGCGCGCGGAAGAAGCTCCGGCTCACCACGGAGCAGTCCAAGCTGCTCGAGGACACCTTCCGCGCCCACAACATACTCTCCCACGTACGCATGGTGCATGCATCCCGAATCACTGCTCATGTCTGCATGATGAAAGAACATGTGCATGGTTGTTTCATGAATATGCTGGACAGGCTCAGAAGCATGAGGTGGCGCGGCAGGTGGATCTAAGCGCCAGGCAGGTGGAAGTGTGGTTCCAGAACAGGAGGGCAAGGTACGTGCTATGTACCATGAAATTAGTCCGCCGCCGCCGCTCGCGTGTTCTGAACTTGCTGTGCCAAAAATATGATTGATCTTTCGGTTCGTCAGAACAAAGCTGAAGCAAACGGAGGTGGACTGCGAGACCCTGAGGCGCTGGCGCGAGAGCCTGGCAGACGAGAACCTGCGGCTGAGGCTGGAGCTGGAGCAGCTGCAGCGGTGGGCGACCGCCGCCGCTGGTCAGTCCTCCGCGTCCCCGTCGCCGGCCACGGCCACGGCGAGCGTCTGTCCGTCGTGCGACAAGGTCGTCGTCGTCACCGTGACGAGCTGTGGGGAGACAAGCGGCAAGAGCTCCACCAGCAGCTACTCCTCCAGTCCTCCTCTTGACATGCTCGATCGATCGGTTCAATGAGCAGTTTGTGGATTCACTTATGCAGCTAGCTAGTTATATATATGTAGGCTAATAGCGTGCATGCATGCCGGCCGGCGGCCGCCAATAACTTCGTCGGCATGACGACGACGACGACCCTATTATGATACTATCATACTGCAATAACCATTCCTTCAAATCGAGATCATCGCTAGTTCATTCCAGCTGAAACAGATCTGGATATTAATCGTGGCGTAGACAGTGGGTGGTCCGAATAGACCATGCTAATGCCATACCCTAAACCGGGCCATGGAACTACTGGCCAGTCCTGTAAGGCCTAAGAAAAAAGTTAATATATATTATATTAGCATTCTAATATATATATTTATATATTTAAATATTAAATCTATAGTTTTATATGCTATTTTAGCGTTATATTTTGAGCTATATACCAAATTACTATAGATTATATTAAATTATTTATATAAAAATTCATATGGCTACCTCATAAAAATCCTGACTGCCCCACCCACTAATAATTAATCTTGACTTGTTTCTTCATGTTACCTGTTATCATATATAGTGTGGTCTTCGCGGATGCGGAGAGATAGTGTGGTCTTCACGAATGCAGAGAGATTTGGACATATAGTTCGCGTGCATCACTGGTACTTTTCGAGCCTCGTCCAGTTACTCCTCGTGAGTCGCGATAGAGTCTCTAGCGTAATGGTTAAAACTTTCGAGTAGCACCTCTAGATCCTGGATTTAATCTTTCTCGGGAGCGAATTTTAAGTTTGGTTTAAAAAATCCTCTCGTTGTATCTCACCCGCTCCTAGATTACATCATGACTCAGCTATTACAAAGTAGACGGTGACCCTGCTCCTAGATTACATCATGACTCAGCTATTGCAAAGTAGACGGTGACGAGATAGAGGGTCAGAATCTGAGTTTTTTTTTTGCCGGGACTATATTTCAGTATCTTCTTAGTATATTATTACCGGCATAACTTTTTTTTTCTAGCCGAGTTTTTTTACCCCTGTCGAGTCAACTGTTACCTGTTACTGCCTTGCCGTCCACGTCCAGAAAACACGCTCACGAAGTTCCTTTCTGGAGGAAAATGCTTGGCAAAATAAAACTACCGTGTAGCTTTCAAAGTGATGCCGATCAGAGTTGTGTTCTTCGTCTCTGAATTTTATGAACAAGCTAGAAGATTTTATTGATGCACTACGGTACCTATTTCAGTCTATCTAATATAATTTTACCCCCTTAACATTATTTGTTTCTCCACGTTACGTACAAGTCAAATTTTAATTTAAAATCGTGTGGGTTGATAAATGGACACCATAACTTATTTTTAAAAACATATTGCGATTATGACTTTTCATCATTTATGTTTCACACACAGTTCAGCATCAATTATATCTTTTACCAATACGAGTACCATAGCGTTAATTATTTTGGAACGGGGGAGATTTGCATTATCAAAATTTCTGTCACTAGAAAAAGGCCATTGCATCTACTGTGTCAACTGTCTCCGTCCTGGAGGATAGCCATATTTCAGATAGGGGACGGTCAACTTATATAGGTTTTGATCATTGGTCACTCAAAACATACACAAGTTTAGTGGATTTGTATTCAAAGTGTCTCTGAGATTATATTGATTCTTTAGCAAATAAGTAAATAACAATATACAATAGTTAAGAGAAATTATTGATTAAAATCTATTTTGGTTGTTTTAGAAATGATGTACGACAAACATTGATTTTCGTGTTGATTCTCTTTTTTATTTTATATTCAGGGTTTGAAAGGCATTCATAATTTTAAGGTTTTCGTGTCCCCATTTAAATTACTCGAGTTGATTCTGAATCTCTACTACTCTATATGAGGTTAGTGTAGGCGTGCACAGCTCCTGTTCTGCCTCCCGCGATCGGCTGCCGCCGCGCCAGCTCCGCACGCAAATCACGCCGCCGTCCTCGCGGCCGCATCGACCCCGCACATCGACGCCGCCGTCCTCGCCGCGATTCTTTCCATCCGCGCGCGCCATCCGCCCTCAAGAATTCCAAATCCGCCGCACGCGAGCACGCCGCGATTCCTTTCCATCCGCGCGCGAGCACGCCGCGATATCAGGTCCGCTGCCGCTGGAAGGTGCCCGCCCCGCAGCGGAGAATGGAAGGCCCTCACGCCCGCACGCCCGCTGGAAGGTCCTTGATTGATGGAGGACGCGGATGGAGGACGCGGATTGAAGGTCCGTGGCCAAATCCCGGGATCCGCAACCTCCTCCTCTATCATGGACGCGGATGGAATGTCAGAGATCTCCGCTCAGGTCCGTCAATGGAAGGCAGACCTCCCTTGAATGGACTTTCCATCCGCCCTCACAAATTACAGACGCCAGTGAAGCGACGGGTCCCTTTATTTCCATCCGCCCTCAAGAATTCCAGACGCCAGTGAATCCACGGGTCCCTTTTTTCTCTCGTAGCATCCTCCTTGGACGCATCCGTTTTTTCTCTCGGAGCATCGCCCTCAAGATTCCACGGGTCGCTAACGTCACAGTGCTGAAGGTCAGTGTTTCATAGTTTGTTCCTTGTATCATTGTTTGTTTCTTGTGTTCATAGTTTGTTTCTGGCGCACGGGTAAGACGCATATGATTAGTCGTTGTTTCAGGAATTCTGGAATTTGATTTAGACGCATATGATTAGTTTGTTTCTTGTAAACTTGAACTATGAGTTATAATCTGCAATACATTTAGTTCACCAAATCTGGTGTACGGTTCGCTGATAGTCGCCTAGAGGGGGGGTGAATAGGGCGAAACTGAAATTTACAAATATAAACACAACTACAAGCCGGGTTAGCGTTAGAAATATAAACGAGTCGGAGAAAGAGGGCGCAAAACAAATCCCAAGCGAATAAGCAAGTGAGACACGGAGATTTGTTTTACCGAGGTTCGGTTCTTGCAAACCTACTCCCCGTTGAGGAGGCCACAAAGGCCGGGTCTCTTTCAACCCTTCCCTCTCTCAAACGGTCCCCCGGACCGAGTGAGCTTTTCTTCTCAAATCAAAGCCGGGAACAAAACTTCCCCGCAAGGGCCACCACACAATTGGTGCCTCTTGCCTTAATTACAATGGAGTTGTGATCTCAAGAACAAGTGAGAAAGAAAAGAAGCAATCCAAGCGCAAGAGCTCAAATGAACACGGCAAATCACTCTCACTAGTCACTAGGGTTTTGTGTGGAATTGGAGAGGATTTGATCTCTTTAGTGTGTCTAGAATTGAATGCTAGAGCTCTTGTAGTAGTTGAGAAGTGGAAAACTTGGATGCAATGAATGGTGGGGTGGTTGGGGTATTTATAGCCCCAACCACCAAACTTGACCGTTGGCTGGAGGCGTCTGCTCGATGGCGCACCGGACAGTCCGGTGCACACAGGACAGTCCGGTGCCCCTGCCACGTCATCACTGCCGTTGGATTCTGACCGTTGGAGCTTCTGACTTGTGGGCCCGCCTGGGTGTCCGGTGCACACCGGACATGTACTGTTTGATGTCCGGTGCACCGGTATGGGCATGTCTGACGTCTGCGCGCGCATTAAATGCACCGCAGGGAGCCGTTGGCGCCGAAAAGAGCCGTTGCTCCGCTGGTACACCGGACAGTCCGGTGCACACCGGACAGTCCGGTGAATTTTAGCGGAGCGGCTGCCACGCGAACCCGAGGCTGGCGAGATCCGGAGACCGCGCTTCCTTGGAGCACCGGACATGTCCGGTGTACACCGGACAGTCCGGTGAATTATAGCCGAGTCGCCCTGGAAATTCCCGAAGGTAGCGAGTTTGAGTCTGAGTCCCCTGGTGCACCGGACAGGTACTGTTCACTGTCCGGTGGCACACCGGACAGTCCGGTGCGCCAGACCAGGGGTGCCTTCGGTTGCCCCTTTGCTCCTTTGTTGAATCCAAAACTTGGTCTTTTTATTGGCTGAGTGTGAACCTTTTACACCTGTATAATCTACATACTTGGGCAAACTAGTTAGTCCAAAGATTTGTGTTGGGCAATTCAATCACCAAAATTATTTAGGACTTAGGTGTAAGCCTAATTCCCTTTCAATCTCCCCCTTTTTGGTGATTGATGCCAACACAAACCAAAGCAAATATAGAAGTGCATAATTAAACTAGTTTGCATAATGTAAGTGTAAAGGTTGCTTGGAATTTAGCCAATATAACTACTTACAATATATGCATGGAATGTTCCTTTCTTATTTAGTATTTTGGACCACGTTTGCACCACAAGTTTTGTTTTTGCAAATTCTTTTGTAAATCCTTTTCAAAGTTCTTTTGCAAATAGTCAAAGGTAACTGAATAAGAGTTTGTAAAGTATTTTCAAGATTTGAAATTTTCTCCCCCTGTTTCAAATGCTTTCCTTTTGACTTAACAAAACTCCCCCTAAAAGAGATCCACCTCTTAGTGTTCAAGAGGGTTTTGATATACCATTTTTGAAATACTACTTTCTTCCCCTTTTGAACACAATAGGATACCAAATGATAAATACTTTTGGAAAGCACTAAGTTTTTGAATTTGGTGGTGGTGGTGCGGTCCTTTTGCTTTGGGCTCATTTCTCCCCCTTTTTGGCATGAATCGCCAAAAACGGAATCATTAGAGCCCTCGAAGTAATTTCTTCCCCTTTGGTCATAAGTAAATGAGTTAAGATTATACCAAAGACGAAATCCGGTCCTTTTGCTTTGGGCTCTTACTTTCTCCCAAGGACGAAGACCCCCCTTTTTTTTATGCTCATTTCTCCCCAAGGAATAGAGAGTTGCTCGGAGTGATGGCGAAGCATGAGTTACGGAGTGGAAGCCTTTGTCTTCGCCGAAGACTCCAATTCCCTTTCAATATACCTATGACTTGGTTTGAAATAGACTTGAAAACACATTAGTCATAGCATATAAAAGAGATATGATCAAAGGTATTCAAATGAGCTATGTGTGCAAGCTAGCAAAAGAAATTTCTAGAATCAAGAATATTGAGCTCATGCCTAAGTCTGGTAAAAGATTGTTCATCAAGTGGCTTGGTAAAGATATCGGCTAATTGATCTTTAGTATTAATGTAAGAAATCTCGATATCCCCCTTTTGTTGGTGATCCCTAAGAAAATGATACCGAATGGCTATGTGCTTAGTGCGGCTATGCTCGACGGGATTGTCGGCCATTTTGATTGCACTCTCATTATCACATAGCAAAGGGACTTTGGTTAATTTGTAACCGTAGTCCCGCAGGGTTTGCCTCATCCAAAGCAATTGCGCGCAACAATGACCTGCGGCAATGTACTCGGCTTCGGCGGTGGAAAGAGCGACCGAATTTTGCTTCTTTGAAGCCCAAGACACCAAGGATCTTCCCAAGAACTGGCAAGTCCCCGATGTGCTCTTCCTATTGATTTTACACCCCGCCCAATCGGCATCCGAATAACCAATCAAATCAAACGTGGATCCCCGAGGGTACCAAAGCCCAAACTTAGGTGTATAAGCCAAATATCTCAAGATTCGTTTTACGGCCGTAAGGTGTGATTCCTTAGGGTCGGATTGGAATCTTGCACACATGCAAACGGAAAGCATAATGTCCGGTCGAGATGCACATAAATAAAGCAATGAACCAATCATCGACCGGTATACCTTTTGATCCACGGACTTACCTCCCGTGTCGAGGTCGAGATGCCCATTTGTTCCCATGGGTGTCTTGATGGGTTTGGCATCCTTCATCCCAAACTTGGTTAGAATGTCTTGAGTGTACTTCGTTTGGCTAATGAAGGTGCCCTCTTGGAGTTGCTTGACTTGGAATCCTAGAAAATACTTCAACTCCCCCATCATCGACATCTCGAATTTCTGTGTCATGATCCTACTAAACTCCTCACATGTAGACTCGTTAGTAGACCCAAATATAATATCATCAACATAAATTTGGCATACAAACAAGTCATTTTCAAGAGTTTTAGTAAAGAGTGTAGGATCGGCCTTGCCGACTTTGAAGCCATTAGCAATAAGGAAATCTCTAAGGCACTCATACCATGCTCTTGGGGCTTGCTTGAGCCCATAAAGCGCCTTAGAGAGCCTATAAACATGGTTAGGATACTCACTGTCTTCAAAGCCGGGAGGTTGCTCAACATAGACCTCTTCCTTGATTGGTCCATTGAGGAAGGCACTTTTCACGTCCATTTGATAAAGCTTAAAGCCATGGTAAGTAGCATAGGCTAATAATATGCGAATTGACTCAAGCCTAGCTACGGGTGCATAGGTTTCACCGAAATCCAAACCTTCGACTTGGGAGTATCCTTTGGCCACAAGTCGAGCTTTGTTCCTTGTCACCACACCATGCTCGTCTTGCTTGTTGCGGAAGACCCATTTGGTTCCTACAACATTTTGGTTAGGACGTGGAACTAAATGCCATACCTCGTTCCTTGTGAAATTGTTGAGCTCCTCTTGCATCGCCACCACCCAATCCGAATCTTGAAGTGCTTCCTCTACCCTGTGTGGCTCAATAGAGGAAACAAAAGAGTAATGTTCACAAAAATGAGCAACACGAGATCTAGTGGTTACCCCCTTATGAATATCGCCGAGGATGGTGTCGACGGGGTGATCTCGTTGGATTGCTTGGTGGACTCTTGGGTGTGGCGGTCTTGGTTCTTCCTCATCCTCCTTTTCTTGATTATTTTCATCTCCCCCTTGATCATTGCCATTATCTTGAGGTGGCTCATCTTCTTGATTTTGCCCTTCATCATCTTGAGCCTCATCCTCATTTTGAGTTGGTGGAGATGCTTGCATGGAGGAGGATGGTTGATCTTGTGCATTTGGAGGCTCTTTGGATTCCTTAGGACACACATCCTCAATGGACATGTTCCTTAGCGCGATGCATGGAGCCTCTTCATTACCTATCTCATCAAGATCAACTTGCTCTACTTGAGAGCCGTTAGTTTCATCAAACACAACGTCACATGAGACTTCAACTAGTCCAGTGGACTTGTTAAAGACCCTATATGCCCTTGTGTTTGAGTCATAACCAAGTAAAAAGCCTTCTACAGTTTTAGGAGCAAATTTAGATTTTCTACCTCTTTTAACAAGAATAAAGCATTTGCTACCAAAAACTCTAAAATATGAAATGTTGGGCTTTTTACCGGTTAGGAGTTCATAGGATGTCTTCTTGAGGATTCGGTGAAGATATAACCGATTGATGGCGTAGCAGGCGGTGTTGACCGCTTCGGCCCAAAACCGGTCCGGTGTCTTGTACTCATCAAGCATGGTTCTTGCCATATCCAAAAGAGTTCGATTCTTCCTCTCCACTACACCATTTTGTTGAGGTGTGTAGGGAGAAGAGAACTCATGCTTGATGCCCTCCTCCTCAAGGAAGCCTTCAATTTGAGAGTTCTTGAACTCCGTCCCGTTGTCGCTTCTAATTTTCTTGATCCTCAAGCCGAACTCATTTTGAGCCCGTCTCAAGAATCCCTTTAAGGTCTCTTGGGTTTGAGATTTTTCCTGCAAAAAGAATACCCAAGTGAAGCGAGAATAATCATCCACTATTACAAGACAATACTTACTCCCGCCGATGCTTATGTAAGCAATCGGGCCGAATAGATCCATGTGGAGTAGCTCAAGCGGCCTGTCGGTCGACATGATGTTCTTGTGTGGATGATGGACTCCAACTTGCTTCCCCGCCTGGCATGCGCTACAAATCCTGTCTTTCTCAAAATGAACATTTGTTAATCCTAAAATGTGCTCTCCCTTTAGAAGCTTATGAAGATTCTTCATCCCAACATGGGCTAGTCGGCGATGCCAGAGCCAACCCATGTTAGTCTTAGCAATTAAGCAAGTGTCGAGTTCAGCTCTATCAAAATCTACCAAGTATAGCTGACCCTCTAACACTCCCTTAAATGCTATTGAATCATCACTTCTTCTAAAGACAGTGACACCTACATCAGTGAATAGACAGTTGTAGCCCATTTGACATAATTGGGAAACAGAAAGCAAGTTGTAATCTAAGGAATCAACAAGAAAAACATTGGAAATAGAATGGTCAGGAGATATAGCAATTTTACCAAGTCCTTTGACCAAACCTTGATTTCCATCCCCGAATGTGATAGCTCGTTGGGGATCTTGGTTTTTCTCATATGAGGAGAACATTCTTTTCTCCCCAGTCATATGGTTTGTGCACCCGCTGTCGAGTATCCAACTTGAGCCCCCGGATGCATAAACCTACAAAACAATTTTAGTTCTTGACTTTAGGTACCCAAACGGTTTTGGGTCCTTTGGCATTAGACACAAGAACTTTGGGTACCCAAACACAAGTCTTGGAACCCTTGTGTTTGCCCCCAACAAATTTGGCAACTACCTTGCCGGATTTGCTAGTAAGCACATAAGATGCATCAAAAGTTTTAAATGAAATGGCATGATCATTTGATGCATTAGGAATTTTCTTCTTAGGCAACTTAGCATGGGTTGGTTGCCTAGAACTAGATGTCTCACCCTTATACATATAAGCATGATTAGGGCCAGAGTGAGACTTCCTAGAATGAATCTTTCTAATTTTGCTCTCAGGATAGCCGGCAGGGTACAAAATGTAACCCTCGTTATCCTGAGGCATGGGAGCCTTGCCCTTAACAAAGTTAGATAAGTTCTTTGGAGGGGCATTAAGTTTGACATTGTCTCCCCTTTGGAAGCCAATGCCATCCTTGATGCCAGGGCGTCTCCCATTATAGAGCATACTTCTAGCAAATTTAAATTTTTCATTTTCTAAGTTATGCTCGGCAATTTTAGCATCTAGTTTTGCTATATGATCATTTTGTTGTTTAATTAAAGCCATATGATCATGAATAGCATCAATATCAACATTTCTACATCTAGTACAAATAGTGACATGCTCAATGGTAGATGTAGATGGTTTGCAAGAATTAAGTTCAACAATCTTAGCACGAAGTATATCATTCTTATCTCTAAGATCGGCAATTGTAATTTTGCAAACATCAAAATCTTTAGCCTTAGCAATCAAATTTTCATTCTCTAATCTAAGGCTAGCAAGAGAAATGTTTAATTCTTCAATCCTAGCAAGCAAATCATCATTATTATCTCTAGGATTGGGAATTGAAACATTACAAACATGAGAATCAACCTTAGCACTTAAAATAGTATTTTCATTTCTAAGGTTGTCAATCATCTCACGACAAGTGCTTAGCTTACTAGATAATTTTTCACATTTCTCAATTTCAAGAGCATAAGCCTTCTTAACCTTAACATGTTTTTTGTTTTCTTTAATTAGACAATCCTCTTGGGAATCCAAAAGGTCATCCTTTTCATGAATAGCACTAACCAATTCATTCAATTTTTCCTTTTGAGCTATGTTAAGGTTGGCAAAAAGGGAACGCAAATTATCTTCCTCATCACTAGCATTGTCATCACTAGAGGATTCATATTTAGTGGAGGATTTAGATTTAACCTTCTTTTTGCCGTCCTTTGCCATGAGGCACTTGTGGCCGACGTTGGGGAAGAGGAGTCCCTTGGTGACGGCGATGTTGGCGGCGTCCTCGTCGTCGGAGGAGTCGCTTGAGCTCTCGTCGGAATCCCATTCCCGACAAACATGGGCATCGCCGCCCTTCTTCTTGTAGTACCTCTTCTTCTCCTTTCTTCTCCCCTTCTTGTCATCGCCTCGGTCACTGTCACTAGATATAGGACATTTAGCAATAAAATGACCGGGCTTACCACATTTGTAGCAAACCTTCTTGGAGCGGGACTTGTAGTCTTTCCCCCTCCTTTGCTTGAGGATTTGGCGGAAACTCTTGATGACGAGCGCCATTTCCTCATTGTCAAGTTTGGAGGCGTCGATTGGTTGTCGACTTGGTGTAGCCTCCTCCTTTTTCTCCTCCGTTGCCTTGAATGCAACGGGTTGGGCTTCGGATGTGGTGGCATCGTCAAGCTCGTTGATCTTCCTCGAGCCTTCGATCATGCACTCAAAACTTACAAAATTCCCGATAACTTCCTCGGGGGTCATTTTGGTATATCTAGGATTGCCACGGATTAATTGAACTTGAGTAGGGTTAAGGAAAATAAGTGATCTTAGAATAACCTTAACCACCTCGTGGTCATCCCACTTTACGCTCCCGAGGTTGCGCGCTTGGTTCACCAAGGTCTTGAGCCGATTGTACATGTGTTGTGGCTCCTCCCCTTTGCGAAGCCGGAACCGACCGAGCTCCCCCTCAATCGTTTCCCGCTTGGTGATCTTGGTGAGCTCATCACCTTCATGCGCGGTCTTGAGTAAATCCCAAATCTCCTTGGCGCTCTTCAACCCTTGTACTTTGTTATACTCCTCTCTACTTAGAGAGGCGAGGAGTATTGTTGTAGCTTGAGAGTTGAAGTGCTCGATTTGGGCCACCTCATCCTCGTCATAATCCTCATCCCCTACGGATGGTACCTGCGCACCAAACTCAACAACATCCCATATGCTTTTGTGGAGCGAGGTTAGATGAAATCGCATTAAATCGCTCCACCTAGCGTAATCTTCACCATCAAAAGTTGGTGGTTTGCCTAATGGGACGGAAAGTAAAGGTGTATGTTTGGAAATGCGAGGGTAGCGTAGGGGGATCTTACTATACTTCTTGCGCTCTTGGCGCTTAGAAGTGACGGAGGGCGCATCGGAGTCGGAGGTTGATGTTGATGAGGTGTCGGTCTCGTAGTAGACCACCTTCCTCATTCTTTTGTGCTTGTCCCCTTTCCGATGCGGCTTGTGGGAAGAAGATTTTTCCTTCTTCTCTTTGTGGTGAGAAGAAGATTTCTTCTCCTTCCCTTTGTTGGAGGAGCTCTTCTTCTTCTCCCTCCTTTTGGTACGGGACTCTTCCGATGAAGTGCTCCCGTGGCTTGTAGTGGGCTTTTCGCCGGTCTCCATCTCCTTCTTGGCGTGATCTCCCGACATCACTTCGAGCGGTTAGGCTCTAATGAAGCACCGGGCTTTGATACCAATTGATAGTCGCCTAGAGGGGGGGTGAATAGGGCGAAACTGAAATTTACAAATATAAACACAACTACAAGCCGGGTTAGCGTTAGAAATATAAACGAGTCGGAGAAAGAGGGCGCAAAACAAATCCCAAGCGAATAAGCAAGTGAGACACGGAGATTTGTTTTACCGAGGTTCGGTTCTTGCAAACCTACTCCCCGTTGAGGAGGCCACAAAGGCCGGGTCTCTTTCAACCCTTCCCTCTCTCAAACGGTCCCCCGGACCGAGTGAGCTTTTCTTCTCAAATCAAAGCCGGGAACAAAACTTCCCCGCAAGGGCCACCACACAATTGGTGCCTCTTGCCTTAATTACAATGGAGTTGTGATCTCAAGAACAAGTGAGAAAGAAAAGAAGCAATCCAAGCGCAAGAGCTCAAATGAACACGTCAAATCACTCTCACTAGTCACTAGGGTTTTGTGTGGAATTGGAGAGGATTTGATCTCTTTAGTGTGTCTAGAATTGAATGCTAGAGCTCTTGTAGTAGTTGAGAAGTGGAAAACTTGGATGCAATGAATGGTGGGGTGGTTGGGGTATTTATAGCCCCAACCACCAAACTTGACCGTTGGCTGGAGGCGTCTGCTCGATGGCGCACCGGACAGTCCGGTGCACACCGGACAGTCCGGTGCCCCTGCCACGTCATCACTGCCGTTGGATTCTGACCGTTGGAGCTTCTGACTTGTGGGCCCGCCTGGGTGTCCGGTGCACACCGGACATGTACTGTTTGATGTCCGGTGCACCGGTATGGGCATGTCTGACGTCTGCGCGCGCTGCGCGCGCATTAAATGCACCGCAGGGAGCCGTTGGCGCCGAAAAGAGTCGTTGCTCCGCTGGTACACCGGACAGTCCGGTGCACACCGGACAGTCCGGTGAATTTTAGCGGAGCGGCTGCCACGCGAACCCGAGGCTGGCGAGTTCCGGAGACCGCGCTTCCTTGGAGCACCGGACATGTCCGGTGTACACCGGACAGTCCGGTGAATTATAGCTGAGTCGCCCTGGAAATTCCCGAAGGTAGCGAGTTTGAGTCTGAGTCCCCTGGTGCACCGGACAGGTACTGTTCACTGTCCGGTGGCACACCGGACAGTCCGGTGCGCCAGACCAGGGGTGCCTTCGGTTGCCCCTTTGCTCCTTTGTTGAATCCAAAACTTGGTCTTTTTATTGGCTGAGTGTGAACCTTTTACACCTGTATAATCTACATACTTGGGCAAACTAGTTAGTCCAAAGATTTGTGTTGGGCAATTCAATCACCAAAATTATTTAGGACTTAGGTGTAAGCCTAATTCCCTTTCATTCGCCAAATCTGGTGTAACTCATAGTTCAAGTAAACAACCAATCACTGGAATTTGATTTCTGGCGCACGGGTCCCTTTTACTCTGTTTTAATTTCAGTTAGGAATTTGATTTAGGAATCTGCAATACATTTAGTTCACCAAATCTGGTGTACGGTTCGCCAAATCTGGTGTAACTCATAGTTCAAGTAAACAACCAATCACTGGAATTTGATTTCTGGCGCACGGGTCCCTTTTACTCTGAACTATGAGTTAGGAATTTGATTTAGGAATTCTGAACTAGGAGTTATAATCTGAACTATGAGTTATGCACTTCTCTTTTACTTGAACTATGAGTTATAATCTGAACTAGAAATTCTGAACTAGGAGTTATAATCTGAACTATGATTAGTTGTTTACTCTGAACTATGAGTTATAATCTGAACTAGGAATTCTGAACTATGAGTTATGCACTTCTCTTTTACTTGAACTATGAGTTATAATCTGAACTAGGAATTCTGGAATTTGTTTACTCGGGCATCGCTTTAAAATGCTAGCTTTAAACCAGTTTGTTTCTTGAACCAATTTGTTTACTCGGGCATCACAAGTTATCATGGATCAAATCTCTTTCCGTGTTCATAGTTTGTTTCTTGAACCAGTTTTTTACTTGTAGTAATCCTGATAACGTACAGAAAGAAGTCCCAAGTGATCTTGAAGAACTATACCTTGAGCGGCAAAATCCAAGGTAACTTGTAGTAATCTGAATAACTACTCATATTTTTTCGTGTGTTCTACCAGTTTCTGCTGATATATAATAATTGCTGCAATGCGAATTCCTTTACTTGTGTTTATTCGGATTGCGTCTCTGGATTAGTTATTACCTAAGTGTTGTACCTTGCACTTTGATTCAGCATTGGATGTTTAGGTAATCTGGTGTACGGTTCACCAAATCTGGTGTACGGTTCGCCAAATCTGGTGTAACTCATAGTTCAAGAAAACAACCAATCACTGGAATTTGATTTCTGGCGCACGGGTCCCTTTTACTCTGTTTTAATTTCAGTTAGGAATTTGATTTAGGAATCTGCAATACATTTAGTTCACCAAATCTGGTGTACGGTTCGCCAAATCTGGTGTAACTCATAGTTCAAGTAAACAACCAATCACTGGAATTTGATTTCTGGCGCACGGGTCCCTTTTACTCTGAACTATGAGTTAGGAATTTGATTTAGGAATTCTGAACTAGGAGTTATAATCTGAACTATGAGTTATGCACTTCTCTTTTACTTGAACTATGAGTTATAATCTGAACTAGAAATTATGAACTAGGAGTTATAATCTGAACTATGATTAGTTGTTTACTCTGAACTATGAGTTCTAATCTGAACTAGGAATTCTGAACTATGAGTTATGCACTTCTCTTTTACTTGAACTATGAGTTATAATCTGAACTAGGAATTCTGGAATTTGTTTACTCGGGCATCGCTTTAAAATGCTAGCTTTAAACCAGTTTGTTTCTTGAACCAATTTGTTTACTCGGGCATCACAAGTTATCATGGATCAAATCTCTTTCCGTGTTCATAGTTTGTTTCTTGAACCAGTTTTTTACTTGTAGTAATCCTGATAACGTACAGAAAGAAGTCCCAAGTGATCTTGAAGAACTATACCTTCAGCGGCAAAATCCAAGGTAACTTGTAGTAATCTGAACAACTACTCATATTTTTTCGTGTGTTCTACCAGTTCCTGTTGATATATAATAATTGCTGCAATGCGAATTCCTTTACTTGTGTTTATTCGGATTGCGTCTCTGGATTAGTTATTACCTAAGTGTTGTACCTTGCACTTTGATTCAGCATTGGATGTTTAGGTAATCTATATTTGAGACTGGCTGTAGTCCTTGCTGTTTTTTAGGGGAGCTCTTAAGTTATTTTTTCCTGTATTTGAGGCAACTCTTAAGTTATTATTGCTTGCTGCATTGGATGTTTAGGTAATCTATATTTGAGTCTTGCTGTAGTCCTTGCTGTTTTTTTAGGGGAGCTCTTAAGTTATTTCATCCTGTATTTGAGACAACTCTTAGTTGTTTACTCGGGCATCGCTTTTGGTTTCAAAAATTTTAAAATGCTAGCTTTACAAACGTGTTCATAGTTTGTTTCTTGAACCAGTTTTTTACTTGTAGTAATCCTGATAACGTACAGAAAGAAGTCCCAAGTGATCTTGAAGAACTATACCTTCAACGGCAAAATCCAAGGTAACTTGTGATGAACAACTACTCATATTTTTTCATGTGTTCTACCAGTTCCTGCTGATATATAATAATTGCTGCAATGCGAATTCCTTTACCTGTGTTTATTCGGATTGCGTCTCTGGATTAGTTATTACCTAAGTGTTGTACCTTGCACTTTGATTCAACATTGGATGTTTAGGTAATCTATATTTGAGTCTTGCTGTAGTCCTTGCTGTTTTTTTAGGGGAGCTCTTAAGTTATTTCATCCTGTATTTGAGACAACTCTTAGTTGTTTACTCGGGCATCACTTTTGGTTTCAAAAATTTTAAAATGCTAGCTTTACAAACGTGTTCATAGTTTGTTTCTTGAACCAGTTTTTTACTTGTAGTAATCCTGATAACGTACAGAAAGAAGTCCCAAGTGATCTTGAAGAACTATACCATCAACGGCAAAATCCAAGGTAACTTGTGATGAACAACTACTCATATTTTTTCATGTGTTCTACCAGTTCCTGCTGATATATAATAATTGCTGCAATGCGAATTCCTTTACCTGTGTTTATTCGGATTGCGTCTCTGGATTAGTTATTACCTAAGTGTTGTACCTTGCACTTTGATTCAACATTGGATGTTTAGGTAATCTATATTTGAGACTGGCTGTACTCCTTGCTGTTTTTTAGGGGAGCTCTTAAGTTATTTTTTCTTAACAAGCAATGTTGTTAATGCCGTGTATGCTTGTGTGTATTGTTGGTTTGTATTGGGGTATAAAGTTTATATGCATTCTTCCGGTATATATCGGTTGATGCTAATCTCTACTACTATAAATCAGAACAATAATTCATGTTTTTTGTGCACACATATGTGCAGCTATCTGTATGGGATCTCAAGGCTATATATCCTTGCTCTCCCTCCTTTTGTATTGGGTTATAAAGTTTATATGCATTCTTCCGGTATATATCGGTTGATGCTAATCTCTACTACTATAAATCAGAACAATAATTCATGCTTTTATGTGCACACATATTTGTGCAGCTATCTGTATGGGGTCTCAAGGCTATATATCCTTGCTCTCCCTCCTTTAAAATAAAATACTTGTACCGAAAGACCCGTACACCACGAACATGTTATCAAACATCTAGCATTGAAGAATGCACCCAGGTAGCTGATAATTGAAAGAGACCTCTGTCTGCAAAATCTAATGTGTAGCAGACTTTAGTAACAAGCACAACCTGCACAAATTGTTTGAATTAAGAGAACTATTTGTTTGAATTAAGTTTTGATTCTCACCTGTAGAGGCTTCATCCATACTCACAATATTCAGTGAACTATTTGTTTGAATTAAATTTTGATTCTCAACTGTCGAGGCATGATATATATTTTCATGAACCATTAGACAACAATAAAATATTGATCCGCGAAAGTATGACATGTGTTCCATTTAATTTTAAATTTTAAATTATGTTAAAGGCTACAAGGTTTTGATGGAACCGGTCGTATTGAACCGTGAAAGAGCCGCAGCTGACCGCCTAAAACGGTTGCCTATGTAAGTTATTATAAATATATTTACACAAAATTTGTCTATCAAAGTTATGACCATTATTTAGTCGTATGTTTAATATAGCTTCAGATTGTTCGACGACTACCGTGATGAAGATTTTTATGGGCTTCTGCGGAAATACAGTATTGTCGCTCGGGTCGAAGTTAAATTCCCGATTGAACCACGTTTTCGTGATAGACAACATTTCGTTTTGTCTGACATCAATGTAAGCCAACAATTCTTTAAGTTTCAATTTCAAAGTTACACGATATTCATACCATGGCCTCATCTCCTACTGAAATACTATTAGGGAGCCAAGATCGAGGCCATAACATATATGTATGAGACAGTCAAACATTTCGACAATTTGCTCCATGAAAAGCATGTTTACAAGATGCATAATGTGAAGTTCAGTCTTCATCCGGGTGAATTTAATTTTCGTCATCTAAATGGTCCCATGGAATTGTGTCTTGACCAACAATCTATCGTGGAGCCATACACTGTTCCAATTCAGATGGCACCATTCCCAAAACAAATACTATTGAACCTTGCTGATATTGCCGAGTTGCCAAACAGGACTTTAGTCGGTAAGAATATATCGAACTCTTAATATTATTAATATATCGTTTACACAAAATTCAGTATTAATCCATTTATAAACTGTTATTTTTGTAGACATTATGGCTGTTGTAGTCCACTTGGATACAATACATCGCACAATGTGGGGCCCTTTCAGAAAGATTGTTATAATGGATGCTAGGTATATTTTGTTAATTGTCGAGTTATATATCCAAGTCTAAATATTACTAACCTATTCTTACCAAAATTAATGTCGTAGGGGATATTTACATATCATTAAAGTTTGGGGTGACCTACTAAACAAAAATGCACTCCGCTGGGCGTTGGCTAAGGAGGATTATGGCATAATAATTGGGACTATGTTTAGACGGTTCAGAAGACAAGGTACATCATGTCTTTACGTCTTTCAAAACATCTGTCACTAGGTTTTGCTTTATAATGATTCGTAACGGAGATTTAAATGTGTAATTCTAGAGTGCCTCGAGTCTTCGGATCATACCGCAATACACTTCAATCCGTTCCATCACAACACCCATCATTTTCGACGTAAGTATATTCTAAACAAATAGTTACATTAAATCGTGATTGTTTTCATTATATCATGAACTACGTGTAGATGTGATTAATTGTGGCATTCATTGCAGCAATCCAAAAAGCTTTGGTGGCGCTGAACAACCGTCAGTTTGCTGTTACATTTCTTGAAGAAGAAAGGCGTAGATAGATTCTACAAATTCGCAAAGAGCAATAATTGGGACTATGTTTAGGCGTAGAGAGATTTGATAGAATACGTGTCATACTGTTATTGAGCAACCAAACGCAACAAGAGGCAAACTTGTATGTCTATGAATCTTGTTTGTAATACCTATGACATGGGTTTAATAAGAGATATTTTGTGAAGTTTTTGACCGTGCAAATGATAATTAAATATTTTGTGCGAAAATTTGAATTCCCGTAATATTTTGTGCAAACAGTCTCCAAATCTGTAGGTAATCCTGATCACCCCTATCTGTTCTTTAAGCTTTCAGTTTATTTACTGACTAAACCATATCCCTTTGTTTAATTCTCTTGAAACATTCTAACCACAGCCCTATCTGAGAGTGTTGTAAAATCAGTATATAAAAAAATGTGAACAGATGACTCCGAGGGTGGCAAAATTAGTTAGAGGGGAGAAACTGAGAAGTACACACAGTAATGTGTATTCACCCTTGCGTCCTTTGCTGTAAATAAAAGGTCACTCTCTACAGACTACAGATGTAACTCAATAAACAAAAGGATCAGAGGTCACTCAAAAACGAAAAGAACATATGTAACTCCAGAAACAAAGAGAGAACATTGAATATATAAACTCTTGTTTTTTCTCTGATTCTGTGTTCCTTTGTTCTTGCTGTTCTTTATGCTTGTGTGCCATTAAGAACTCAAATTATTCTCAGTTTGTCGTCGGTGAGACATACCACAGATTGGTATTGTTGCTCGCCTGCAAAGACAGCTGAAGACTGTTGCATGTATAGCAGCCACGCTCTGGTCAACATTGGTATTGTTGATCTTCGGCACAAGATGCTTGTCAGCTCGGTTGCATAGGTATTCCTGGATAGCTCTAATATTTCGAATGTATTTGATGTATCTGTTCTTTGCTGGATCTAGAGTCATGTACTTTGCACGTACACCAAATCGTTCCATGTGTTTTCTTTTGGTAACAGCAGAAGAAGACTTTAATCAGTGGCTACAAGAAATGAGATATAACTAAATAACGGAAAACAACATAAACTAAACAATTTTATGAAATACCCCTCACCCCTGCATTGTTTCTTACCACCTCCACTTGTCCCACACAAGAGTATTGCCACCGATTCCTTTGTCTCTTTAATTCTGATCGGAAAAGTTGGAAAACAAAGAAGGAAATGTTACCAAAAGAAATATTTGAATTGGGTGAAGGAACAAATCACAACCAGATCAAATGCACTATTACACTTTGTTGCTTGTAAAATGTGGTTAGGTAGACACAGGTCAATACCGTTCAGATTATATAAGCACTCGACTCGCCTGAGGATGGATGTATGTGAGACCTGAATTTGTATGGTAGCAACAGCGTGGTGATTGATTTACTGCTGTGAATCCCTTGCTTTTCAAATCCATGTGTGAGGAATCTCCTTGCTATTTGAATGGCAAGCGGAATTCCTCTCCATGGATCCCCTCACAAGTCCCTGATCACCAAATCAGACCTTACTCAAGTACTGTGTGAAAACTTAACTAAGCCATTCCACTGTCCATGATAGGGTTTCTTTATGGAGAACGGAGAACCAACAGAAACAGATCAGATGGAACATAATGATGGACGCACACCATTGACAAACATCTCAAACACCATTACTATAGGTAAAGGTTATTACACGCGTGCCGATTAATGTTTGAAACGTAGTATTAAGGGTAACACTAATACTAAATTTTATATTGTAGCTGATGAAAATGGATCGAAAAGGCTTGGTCCAAATGTCGATGCTAAGGAACGTAAGAGGCAAAGGGAAAGGGAAAGATATGCCGCGATGACCGTTGAACAAAAAAACGAGAAAAGTAGAAAACGTCGTGAAGCAAGCCAACGAAATAAAGGACCTCCTATACAAACAGAGGGATCTACAGGTGATGAAAAAGTTAAATTCCTAATTATTTTAATGGATCCTCTTGTGGATTAGTGAATGTCTATTAATCTTATTTTGGTTTCCATTTTGTTTCATAGTTAGTCTTTCAGATGGCTGTAGCACAATTGATTTCACAAACTTTGCAACACAAGGTATTGCGGGTATACCTATCACAATTTTTTCCATCGATCGTTTTATAAATACAGAAATACAGATTTGTAGCCATGAAAATCATTTTGCCACTGTTGATTTGGTAGTTCCAAATGTGAATCGAGATGATGATAGCGATTGGTTGCATAGGAATGAGACATTCAAGTCAGACGATGTTTTCACAACAAGAGACCTTCTGACACCAGGTACATGACTGTTCACTCAACTAATTTTGCAAAACAGCTGATTTCATGCGGTTTAACGTATACATGCCTTATTCCAGGCGGTGTGCATGAAACTGTTGGTAACACGCCTAACCATAATTTGGGAAGGGCTGCCTACTTTAGAGAGCGGTACAAAAACTTAACTCCAGCCGAGAGGGAGCTTAATCGTGAACGCCTTAGGTTGTATAATAATACACCAAAGCGGAAAGGGTCAAAGATAGAGTACATAAGAAAACGTAGAGCACTGTTGGCTGACACATTGAGTCAGGAGTCCATCGCCATGGAGTCCCCAACATATACCCCTGAGGTTGTACACCCTACAACAGATGCAATTGAACCTAATGGATCCGCTCTTACCCCCTGCGACTGGGTTATCCCTGATATCGCCAGTAACTCGTTCCTACCAGCTTCAACACAGACCGAGGATGCCGATTCACTGCGTATGTCTACTAGACCACTAAGACGTAAACAACATGTGCCACGTGGTGAAAGACAAGCTATCTTAGCCCGTCGAAACCGGCAATTTGAAGCATCCATTTCAAGGAACATGGCTACTGTGGCTGAGGATATCATTAGTGACACCGAGGAAGGGGATGATCGGACACAACCCCTTATGACTGCAAAGATCAACAACAATGGTAATTACTATCATTTTTATCCCCCCCTTTTATCCTGAATGCCCAGGTATTTTATGTGGCTTGTATTTTCACCCTCCAGTTGATGACGATGACGGTGTCGTATTTGAAGACGATGCTGATGAGAACGAGGGATACCTATTCGCTGGGCAATGTACTAATTTCAATCTTTTTATGATATGATACAAATGCTTATATAAATACATATATGTCTTACTCATTGTTTCCAAAAAAATATCAGATGAGGATACCGATGAGGATATAGAGATCGATGGTAGTCAAGATGAATCGAGTGCCATTGATGTTCCTGACCCGTACGACAAGGTGTATAGCAACATCCCTGAAGAAACCCATATGCTAAAGACTGTTCCCAACTGCGGTTATTGCACCGCGAAGAAGTTTGAGTATGAGACACCTGGTTTTTGTTGTCGTGGTGGGAAGGTTGAGCTAGCCCCACTGGAGACCCCTCCCCAACTCAAGAGGTTGTGGGATAGTGCAGACTCTGATGCTAGGCACTTTCGTGATAACATTAGGTTTTTTAATGGCCATTTCTCTTTCACTTCCCTATACTGTTGCCTCGATAGTATGACAACTAATGTAAGGGATTCTGGTATATACACGTTCCGAGCACAGGGCATGATGTATCACAATATCAAGTCATTTGGTAGGGATGGTGGGGCAGAGCATAAACACCTTGAGCTTTACTTTTATGATGATGATCCCACTCTCGAGCATCGGTACCGTAAGTGTCGCGAAGAGCATCAACAGAAAGACAAAGAGGTTATTCGACAGATAGTCGACATACTACGTGGAAACCCGTACTCCGAGCACCTTAGGACCATGGGTCACGTTGAGAACCTTGATGACTATCGTATCGCGTTGAACCTAGACCAGACGTTGAACCAGAAGACATATAACACACCTCTCACTTCGGAGGTGGCCGCTGTCTGGATCGAAGGGAGCGAAGGGCGAGGCCAGTTCAGCAAGAGTGTTATGCTCCATGGGAAGGACAGTTCAAGCCACTGCATCCGCTCATACCATGGATGCTACGATGCATTATCATATCCATTGTTCTTCCCTAGAGGCGAACTTGGCTGGCACGCAAATATCCCAAAGGTTGGAGTATCCATGGACGAAGTGGATGCATACCGTGCGACACATAGGGCAAGTAATGCAAATGATGAAGATGCGGGTTAGTTGTTTGTTTATATTTTGAAATATTTGCGCATTATTAACTATTTTTTCATCATCACTCACTTTATAATCCTTGCGTATGCAGAATCTCCTAGCCATTTATGTGTGTCTGTACGTGACTACTACTGCTACAAATTCCAGATTCGCCCCGGGGTATTCAATCCTATACTTCATGGAAAGCGGCTTTTTCAGCAGTTCGCGGTCGACACGTACATAAAGATTGAGAACTCTCGTTTAGATTACATACGCAAGAATCAGGATCGGTTAAGGGCAGACCTGTACCAGGGCTTGGTGGATAGCATGCTAGATGGAGATATTAGAGGAGAGAAGGTTGGCAAGCGAACTGTGTTGTCGACGTCGTTTATCGGCGGTCCTCGTGACATGAGACGTCGGTATATGGATGCTATGGCTCTGGTGCGGAAGTTTGGTAAACCAGACATATTTCTTACCATGACATGTAACCCTAACTGGGATGAGATAAGGAGGGAGCTTCTCCCTGGACAGACACCGCAAGATCGTCCGGATCTTGTAGTGCGTGTCTTTCATGCGAAGCTACAAGAGTTAAAGCATCGACTGACTAAACAGGATATTCTTGGTAAGGTCCGAGCCTACGTCTATGTCGTGGAGTTTCAGAAGCGGGGTTTGCCGCATGCCCATTTTCTACTCATAATGCAGAGGAAGTACAAGCTCACATGTCCTGAGCAATACGACCTTTTGATCTCAGCCGAGATCCCAAGCAACAAGTACCCTGAACTACGAAAGATGGTTATCAAGCATATGATGCATGGCCCGTGTGGGTCGCTAAACCCTAACTGCCCATGCACTAAGGGTCGTAAATCGTGCAAGAATCATTACCCTCGGTCTTTCAGTGACAAAACCTTGCAAGGGAAGGATTCGTACCCTATTTATAGACGTCGTGACGATGACCGTAAAGAAAAGGTCCGAGGGTGCGAACTGGACAATAGATGGGTTGTCCCTTATAACCCATACCTCCTTCGTCTCTTCAACTGCCACATCAATGTCGAGGCATGTGGGAGCATCAAGGCTGTTAAATACCTGTTCAAATACATATACAAAGGCCATGATCGTGCGTCTGTTGTTATGAGAGATGCGAGCAAGGCAGATGATGATGTTGATGAGATCAAGCAGTATAGAGATGCAAGGTGGGTGACTCCTCCGGAAGCCTTGTGGAGGATATACGGCTTTGAGCTTAGTCAGATATCTCCACCTGTTATGCAGCTTCAACTCCATCTTCCAAACATGCACATGGTGGCGTTTCACGAGTGGCAAATGGTCGAGCGAGTCGTCAACCGTCCAGGTGTTGATAGGTCGATGCTCACATCATATTTTGAGGAGAATAGGCTACACGAGGAGGCTCGTGGCATCCTATATCGTGACTTCCCTGAGTGGTACACTTGGCAGAGTGGTAAGGGAAAAGTATGGCAACGGAGGAAACGAGATACAGGTGGACAAGTCGGTAGGATAGTCTCTGCTCATCCGGCTGAGGGGGAGCGCTACTATCTTCGTGTTCTCCTAAACCACGTTACTGGCGCCGCCTCCTATGTGGATCTAAGGACAGTTGATGGTGTCACCCTACCGACCTTTCGTGAGGCAACAGAGAGAAGGGGACTACTTGAGTCGGACAACACACTGGATGAGTGTCTCACTGAACGTGCTCTTTTCCAGATGCCATCGTCGCTGCGACGGCTTTTTGCCACAATACTGGTTTACTGTGAGCCAAGCGATGTGGCTGTACTCTGGCAGAAACACAAAGATTCTATGTCCGAGGACTATCAACACAAGAGTCAGAACAAAACTCATGTTGAGCAGATGGTATTGATTGACATTAGGAACATGCTGCAGTCAATGGGAAAAGACATAAAGACATTCCCTCTACCTCCTATGATCGACGCGTATGACGATGCTATTGGTACTGCTCGAGAGGTTTACGAGGAGGAAAGTATCCAACCGACAGTGGAAGATGTGTCTCTTAAAGACTCTCTTAACGAGGAACAGAGGGCCGCCTATGATAAGATTATGTCTGCCGTTGACACCGATCAGGGCGGATTATTCTTTGTGGATGGACCTGGTGGCACTGGGAAGACTTATCTATACAGAGTGCTGCTTGCGACGCTACGCAACCAGGGAAAGATTGCAGTGGCAACAGCTACATCTGGCGTTGCGGCTTCCATAATGCCTGGAGGAAGAACCGCCCATTCACGCTTCAAGATACCACTCACTATTGACGATGGCGCTGTATGTAGCTTCACGAAGCAGAGTGGAACAACAGAGTTGCTACGGAAAGCATCTCTCATTATCTGGGACGAGGCTTCTATGACTAAGAGACAAGCCGTGGAGGCACTGGACAATAGCATGCGCGATATAATGGGTCGCCCTGCACTACCATTTGGTAGTAAAACCATTGTCTTCGGTGGAGATTTCAGACAGGTCTTGCCTGTTGTTCGTAAAGGGTCAAGGGCTCAAGTGGTCGCGTCATCGCTACGAATGTCTTACCTATGGGAGTCCATGTCCCACTTAAAGCTTGTTAGCAACATGAGAGCAAAAAACGACCCTTGGTTTGCGGAATTTTTGCTGCGCGTAGGCGGTGGAACTGAGGAAACAAATAGTGACGGCGACATTCGTCTTCCTGATGATGTGTGTGTGCCTTACAGTGGGAGTGACAACGATCTTGACAACCTAATAGACTTTGCTTTCCCAAATCTCAACGAAAATATGTCTGATTCCACCTACATCACTTCAAGGGCGATACTGTCAACACGGAACGACTGGGTTGATATGATAAATGTTAAGATGATTGATCGTTTTCAAGGGGAGCATATGGTGTATCATAGTTTCGATAGCGCCATGGATGATCCCCACAACTACTACCCACCCGAGTTCCTAAACACATTGACGCCTAATGGGCTACCACCTCATGTTTTGAAGCTCAAGATTGGATGTCCTGTTATATTGCTCCGGAATATAGACCCTGCAAATGGACTTTGCAATGGCACCAGGCTGGTCGTTCGTGGCTTCCAAAGAAATAGCATTGACGCAGAGATTGTACTGGGTCAACACGTTGGAAAACGGATTTTCCTACCACGTATACCGTTGTGTCCCTCCGATGAAGAGATGTTCCCTTTCCAGTTCAAAAGAAAGCAGTTTCCTGTACGGCTTAGCTTTGCAATGACGGTTAACAAAGCACAGGGTCAGACTATTCCCAATGTTGGTGTATACTTGCCTGAACCAGTGTTCTCTCATGGCCAACTATATGTTGCTCTATCTAGAGCGACGGCCCGATCGAACATAAAGATTCTTGTCATCCCAGCTGTAGATGGGAGGAAAAAGTCAAGGAAGGGTGTAAAGAAAACCCCCACCATAGATTGTGGGACATATACCAAGAACATCGTCTACAAAGAGGTCCTAACAAATTAGACCCATGGTAAGAGTTGCATGTTCAGCTAACAAACTAATAGGATGATGTTTGTCTTATGTTTGATTGGTCTGGTGTATTATCAAGTCATGTTTGCATGCTACAATTGTTTTTATTAGAGCCGCACATGTTTGTGTATTATTAGAGCATGCATACTATCTTAAAGTATTGTTGAGTTTTGGATCATTTGTGAAATTAGCAATAATAATTTGTATGCATCTAACAATTTGTTATGAATGTAGGTTTTTGTCCCGCGAGAATGGAATCTCTATTTGTAGGCTTGTCTCATAACAAGCCAAAAAAATCGGTGGCAACCGCAATAGTTCGAGAAGGTATTAAATTTTTCATAGTTCTGTATGGATCAATTTGTATTTTTTGTAATAACTAATTTTAGTTTTATCTCATGACTGGTTGCTCCTAGACTATATTTGCACGCAAGGTGATCTTGCTCTCATCGATTTTATCAAGGAAATCCCTTGTGAACCAAGGGTAGAAGTCGTTCTTATTGATGATGCCTTTGTTGAAAGGAAGTGGATGGAGTGTTTATTTCAGCCGAGCGCATATTTAGGTGACGAGGTAATCCATGCTTATTTTTTATATTTGGCGACGTTGTTATGTATAAGTTTTTTTACTCATCCTGGTATTTTTAACCACAACTTACACACTTGCAGGTTATAGACTGTTACATAAATTTGATAAAAGCTCAAAAGCATCTAAAGTGCCGATCTGGAGGTCGCGTTCACATAGAAAATGCTTTCCAGTTCAATTTCCTGAAGCGAGATGGTGATCTTGAAATTAAAACAGAGGAGCTATATCCAATTAAAGACATGACACACATATGTAGCGCTGAACGAAGGGTGTTACTTTACCTAGACCATGACATGGTACATATGAGTTTGCAATCTGAACAGTTAGTGTTTATATGTATTTTATTCTTATGCAAGTATTTATAATTGTTTTGTAGGTGTTTATTCCGATAAACATCCGGGAGACGCATTGGTATCTTGCTGTGATCCATGCAAGAAATATGGAGATACAAGTGCTCGATTCACTTGGTACTTCACAAGACCGCAAAGACCTCACTGACTCTGTGAGTATGCACAAACTAAACAATTATGAATTCAATATTAACTTATCCCAATCTCTAATTTTATTTTACCATATATAAAGATTAAAGGACTACAAAGACAAATAGATATGATATCTCAACGTAAGGAGTTAAAAGACCACAGGTGGCCAGACCTCCAAGTTGCTTCTTGGCCGCTCAGAGAAATAGACATGGGATATGCAAAGCAGACAGATAGGTACGTCCTAAGATCTTCTTTACCAATTTCTTAATTCATACTAATCTTTATGTTGGTATTAATGTATATTGTAGCTCTTCATGTGGCCTCTTTCTTTTGAACTATATCGAATACTGGTCAGGGGATGAACTGTCTGACAGTTTTACCCAGGTATATTATTATACTACTATGACATATATGGACATCTACAGTCAGTGTTACATATATAATGCTAAATAATTGTTTCTTATTTGTAGGATGACATGTCACACTTTAGGAAAAAAATGGCTGCTATATTACTATCTTCAGACCTGAATAAGAGAAGGGGGTGTCTGTTATACAAAAATGAAAAAGAAGTTGACTCTGGAAGCCCATCTGATGTTGAGATATTAGAAAACCCAACAGATTCAAATAAGAGGAAACTACTCCACGTGCTTGATGATAGCGAAGTAGTGTATGAAGATGAGGAAGGCCCTATTACTCAAGCAGACTTGCAAAGGTGGTTTGTTGATGATTGGGATAAAAGAGCTCCCGTAAAAGTCTCTAACGATGGTTGCACCAATGACTTTTTAATGGTTGGTCTTTCCACAAAGGACATGCCAGTGACCAAAGCCGATTCAATAGATGTTTTATGTGATTATATCATGGCAATAGAAGACGATACGACACTAGAGTAAGTGCTCATTGATTTATTTATTTTATGTATATCGACTACTTAGATTCTTGATATAGAGTTTCGTCATGCTACATTACAGGAGAACATGGGTGCGAAGTTTCAATCCTTTTAAGATAGAAATATCTGTCAAAGACCTGCAAAACATATTAACGACAACTCAAGATATGATTCTAAGATGTTTTGATATGGCTGTTCGGCTGCTTGCCAATAAAGAGTCACGTAGACCGAAAGAAGAAATCATAAATAATAGAAAGCATTATATGGACATGCGTTTTTGGGTAAGTTTGTTTCCAATCATTAATGTATTAATATATAGTATCTATATCTAATCATCATGTGTACATGTATATATACTGTCCAGAGAATGGTTGGTTTTGGTAAACTTCCAAAGTACCATCAGGATCCTACAACAGAAGAGTTAGCCAAAACACTCGATTGTTGGCCATCAATGAATTATTATATCACGGGTTGTAGATATGTAAGTATGTGTTCATTTCGAATGTATTTATAAAGGACACTTCTGTTGTAGGATCCTAATGACTGATATTTTGCAGGTTCTCATGCCATGGAAATTCAATGGATGTCACGCCCTTTTCGTAATAGATCATGTTAAAAAGCATGTGACTTTTATCGATTTTACACCGACTCAAGATTGGTGTAAACACATGCCATACAAGAGGTTCGCGGAAGCGATTATCATGGCCTCAAAAAAATATAAGATTGCTTACAGCAAGAAACGTTCTGGATGGGCGGAGGATATCTTTAAGTGGGAACATACAATTCAGACTGGTGTTCCAATTGACTTAAGAGGGTATTTTCTTCGTACCACCTTCTCAGCAGTTTAAATTTTTTCTACGATAATCATTGTATAAAACATAGTTGCCCAAATATTATTCTATAGGTTTAATACCAGCTACCTCGTTCTACAAGCTATGGCTATGTGGGGGAATGACAGACGACTGAAATTTGTTGGGGTGAGTGTAGTACGTTTGTTTTATGTTCAAAACTTACATTCTAGCTATCTCGTTCTACAAGATAATATGTTTTATTCTCTTATCTCTTTGTCTGTAGGATGCAAAGACTCTTCGAAGAAACTTTGTGATTGATCTTTTAAGTTACGAGGACAATTCGTGCCGATATGCCATCCCTGCAAACATACAACAAAGACTTGTCGATATCGCTAAAAAGGATTAGCTGATTAGTGAACAGTTGTCGACACATTTGTCTGTAACTAATTTGTGTGATATTGATAATGTTTTCCACACGTATTTTGCATATTATAGTGATGTGTGTTGCTCCGTATCAATGTTTCATACAAATCTTTTACTTCCATCGCAACGCACGGGCACATATCTAGAATATATATTGTTATCGTGTTATTGTACGGTTCCGTTGCATATTATAGGCGATGATAGTGCAAAGTGTGTTAAAAGGTAAGGGCAGCCATAATGTACAGTGCTGTAGTTGTATGTTTCATTTCTTTCTCTAATAAGTATTATATCATTTGATCAAGATCAAGTCAGTTTATGTTTGGGCAGGTTATAATGTTTTTGCCTTTTTATCTATTGTAGAGACACTTTCTACACGAAGCAAGCTTTCTATTGGTGTTGTGTGTCCATACAATGCTCAAGTTAGAGCAATACAAGAAAAGGTTGGGAAGGCCTGCAGGAGGAATGATTATTTCTCAGTGAAAGTAAAATCTGTGGATGGTTTCCAAGGCGCGGAGGAAGATATAATTATCATATCAACAATCAGGAGTAATGGAGCTGGTACAGTTGGGTTTCTATCAAACTTACAGAGGACTAACGTGGCTCTAACAAGGGCCAAGTAAGTTCTGCACCGAGCATTTAAATTTCACTTCAATTACTTCATAATCTTTTATCTGGTGCATGATAATAAAAACTGTTTGTAAACCTTTGTTGTACATGCCCAGATTGGGGAAGACTTTACCAACCCTCCATCTGCGCGACTACTTTGGACAGAACATAATCACCCAATTGCATCCAAATTTGCAGAAGATTAAACTGAACAGGTTGTATGTCATCCAAACACTAGCAGTAACGGACATAAGAATGTTTTAGGAAGTTTCTTTTATGAATATTGTTAAAAAGCAGGAGCCATCCACCTTTATTTCCTTCTTTTCTCCATGTCCAAATTGTGATACTGCTGGAATAATAAATTTGATTAGAAATGACTTCGAAACTTATCTTTTCTTCTCAATATGATCAATAGAACTAAACTTGTACTTCTGAACACATTTGGTACTTAAACATTTTTATTCAGAAGTAAACATTTTTACTGAGATAAAACATATCTTGTCTTCATGTCAGGCTCATGCGGTGAAAATGGGAGAAAGCCACACACACCATCTGCTATTGTTATTGGTGGTGGGTTTACAGGTCTTGCTGCTGCTGATGCGCTCAGAAATGCATCCTTCCAGGTATTTTTCAGTGTTACTTCTTGTCATGTTTGTGTGTTGGTGATGCAATCATATTTATTTGAGAAAAATGAAAAGATCCTTTTGTGATGCATTTCAGGTTATTCTTCTGGAATCTCGTGATAGAATTGGTGGCAGAGTTCACACTGACTACTCTTTTGGGTTTCCAGTCGATTTGGGAGCATCTTGGTGAGTTCCATTCTTTTGAACTTTCACCATGTGCCCAAAAGTTCATCTTGAAGGAATGCATTGAGTGTTTTTTCATCATTTCTATTGAGAAGGCTTCATGGCGTCTGTGAAGAAAATCCCTTGGCACCAATAATTGGAAGGCTTGGACTTCCACTGTACCGCACAAGTGGAGACGATTCTGTGCTGTTTGATCATGATCTGGAGAGGTAAAACTTTGCATTAGGCTGAATTGTGCTTTGAGAGATGATGGGGGCTAATGATGGCCGCTAACTTGTTCTATTGCCTTCAGCTATGCACTCTATGACACTAATGGACGTCAAGTACCACAGGAGTTGGTAGAAAAGATTGGGAAGGTGTTTGAGACCATACTGGAAGAGGTATGCCCAGATTGGGAAGGCTTCATGGCGTCAGTGCCTGTTGATTTTAGGTAGTTTCTATTATTTGATTTACCCACAACACATCTGTGCACAGACTGGCAAATTGAGGGAAGGAACCAATGAAGATATGTCTATCGCAAAAGCCATTGTTCACAGTTGAGGTTTGTACTAATCTACTTCCTGCCTTTGTTCACTGTTCAACACAAACATACCAGTCATTTTAACAGTGGGTTTTCCATGTGTTCACTACAGGCAAGAAGGGATTGCTCATGAAGTTCTTCAGTGGTATTTGTGCCGTATGGAGGGTTGGTTTGCCACTGACGCAGATTCAATTTCACTACAGGGCTGTGATCAGGTATGTTTCTTTTTCTTACAATCTGGCCAGTATACTTGCACATTGTGAAATTATTGTGCCTTATGCATGATAATGTTGATGGGATGCAGGAGGTGCTGCTTCCAGGTGGCCATGGCCTCATGGTTCGTGGATATCGTCCAGTTATAAATACTCTTGCAAAAGGCTTAGATATACGCCTCAACCATAAGTATGCATAATATATCCTTTTTATTATCAATTTGGTATTCAATAGTTGTAGTTTCACTTTCATCAGCCATTGCTCCAGCACCGACCCTTGTTCTTTGTTCTTCAGGGTTGTGGAAATTGTTCGCCACCGGAACAGGGTAGAGGTTACTGTAAGCAGTGGCCAAACATTCGTTGCGGACGCAGCAGTGGTCACTGTTCTGTTGGGTGTCCTGAAAGCGAAAACCATCAGATTTGAGCCGAGGCTGCCAGAGTGGAAAGAAGAGGCAATCAGAGAACTGACGGTTGGAGTTGAGAACAAAATTGTTCTGCACTTCGGCCAGGTTTTCTGGCCTAACGTGGAGTTCATCGGCGTCGTTTCCTCTAGCACGTATGGTTGCAGCTATTTCCTCAACCTTCACAAGGCAACAGGCCACCCTGTCCTTGTTTACATGCCTGCTGGCCGACTTGCTCGTGACATTGAGAAGATGTCAGATGAGGCTGCTGCGCAGTTTGCCTTTTCTCAGTTGAAGAAGATCCTTCCCAATGCAGCTGAGCCGGTTAGTAGTTTGTTGGCAATAACTTGAGCTATAGTAACAAAAGAGGATCTTGCTGTAGAACGCATTGTATGATGCAGCCTGCGCTGACCAAAATTTGGTGTTGCAGATGAATTACCTGGTGTCGCACTGGGGCTCGGACGAGAACACACTTGGCTCCTACACGTTCGATGGGGTGAACAAACCCCGCGATCTGTACGAGAAGCTGCGCATCCCCGTGGACAACCTGTTCTTCGCAGGAGAGGCCACGAGTGTCAAGTACACGGGCACGGTGCACGGCGCCTTCTCCACTGGTGTTATGGCAGCCGAGGAGTGCAAGATGCAAGTTCTGGAGCGGTTCAGGGAGCTTGACATGCTGGAGATGTGCCACCCTGCCATGGCCATTATATATAAATATTTTGTATGTTGTTGTAACCCATCTCCACTCTTAGACCCTCATTAATGTGAACAATATCAAGGAATGGATGCCCAGGAATCAAGCTCATGCTGCTTAGGTGTATGGGAGGATAACGAGATGTGTAGTGCTCTTCAAGTGTGCAAGTGCGTCTATGGACTGTATGGTTCTTTGATTTTTGTTGTTCGCTGAGGTGCAAAGTAGGAAGAAAATGCGGCCCTAATCTTACAAGCGGGGAATGTATCATTTTTTGGTGCAACTAAAATATGTGGTGTTATTTTTTGTGTACTAACAATTTGTTGAATATTTTGTATACCGTTGCAACGCACGGGCATCTACCTAGTTTAGATAATATCAACGCAACGAAATGGAGTCACAGAGTTGAGACAAGCCCGATAAAACATGATAAAACAGATCCTCAGCACGGGCTGCTTGTTGGACTTGTTTGGGCCTTGCAACGGACATCTTCTGACTAGTCCGCGTGGATTCCTCTTCTTTCTTCGGCTGGCCTCTCTCACGCGCGACGATTGGGCAGCAAGCGGCGACACCCTTCGCCAGGTCGGCACCGGTGACGAGCACCCGCCAGGTATGGCCGCAGCCTGCCCCCCGTTCTCCTCCCTTCCTCTCGTGCGAGCACCCCGGGTTTTAGGGGACGTATTCTTTGTTATATGTTGCAGTGCGTCAGTGCCGCCCTATGAATTCAACATAATCTACGCGGTTCAGTTAGGGTCTGTTTGGTTGGTTTCTCTCGCCAACCTGGCTGTGTGAACCTAGCTCTGGAGATGCGACCAATCTACTCGTATCTGGTGAGCCTGGTCCATGGTGCTTTATGTATCGTGCGAGCCTGGATCCAAATCTACGTGCAGGCAACCAAACATAGAACTCGCACGCGCATAGCCTAGCTCATAGCAACCAACTACCCGCATCCTGTGATGCAAGCACGCGCAGATGCAGGCAACCAAACACACCGTTAGTCATTAAACGCGCACGTTAGATGAATCACCTCGCCGCAGAAATTTCCCAACTAAACCTTAAACCACGCAATTCCAAAAGAACGTGTAAACTAATCCAAAATAGATATTAGTCAAGAATAGTGGTTTTTCTTACTCCAACAGCTCCCTCATTCTTCTCTCAAAAAATTCGTGTCCTGCATCCACAACCTTCTCTCTTATATTTTGGTGTGTTCTATTCCTCCCCAATCCATTCCTCAACACATTGGATCATTCATAGTCTTCCGACGACTGTACAGATTGCGCCACATGTTACATTTAGATGAACTGTTGGAGTACTCATCATGATCCACTCTTAAAACTTTGTAGCCTATTCTTAATAATCAGTTTTGGGTAAAAAAATTAACATCCTTTTGGAGTTGCTCTTAGGAGGTAAACCCCTAGAACCCAATAGGCTGCCGCATGCAATCTCATATCTTTGCCCCCTTCGATCTCCGTTTTTTTGAGTAAACATTCGGTAGTGGCTCTACTGTTTCATTATAGTAGAATAGAAGATTGTACAGTTACAAAACAAGAGAAAAAAGAGATAGGGGAGGGGTATAATAGTTGATTGGATACAAGGATATGGATTACAGAGTTGTAGCGAAAGCCAACCGAAATAAGCAGATCTCCTCTTGGATTTGTGAGGCCAGCACTTGAAAGACTTATTCCTTGCACTGGAAAACCCTGCAATATCGCTCTTTCCAAATATTCTATATAGTGTAGATCATCACCTGCAGTTGATGTGGGTATCTCCGTTGGTTTGCACGTTTTGCCCTCTGGGAACTTTTGGACCTTTTGGCCTGCTACTAATCTATTGCTATCTATCACGTGCAGGAGAAATGGCCGAACACCTCTTCAAAGATAAATTCAAGGTGAGCAGGGTCGATCCTGATGGCAAGAAATTCGACAAAGGTAATTTATATCTCACTTCTCCCCAGCGAAACCACATTTGTTGGCCGATAATTTTTCTGGATAGGTGATTAGGTCGAACTATTGGAAGCAAATGGAACACCGAGTGGAATCAAATAAACTAGCGGGCTGATCACTAAATACAAACATGTGCAAATTCCAACATCACCAAATCCAACTTCGTTCTCTCGCTCTCCTCGCCGGCGCTCCTTGCTCGCAGAGGGGCATACTGAAAAAAAAGATCATCTGAAACTGCATAGCTGCCCTGTAAATCGTTGCTAGCAATTGAATACTTTGCTCTGCAATATGCAGTTCTTTGATCGCTCAAAGCATGATTATTCAGATTTCTTCTTTTATCTTGCTGCAAATATAAGATGATGTAATGCCACTTCTTTTCAATAATGTCCATGTGCAGGTTACTCGAATCGAAGCTCACAGCGAGAATGAAATGTAATGTGCATGCAACTAGCTAGATGTTGCTACTGAGGTCTATTCAATGCGTGTTGGTGACACGTTCAACATGGTTCTAGCTCTCACTCTGAACCTGGATGGATCAACAGACACTGGCTACTACACACAGGTGACACACCTAATTAGTCTCATATTCCCTCTGTTTTTTACATGCTGCAATGGTTTTGTCCCAAGTCAAATATTTATATCTTTGATCATCATTTTTTTCAAAAAAAATGTATATGCGGTATATGTTTTTAGATTCACTATTATGAGAAGTATTTCAATAGTATATATAGTTCACATGTTGTGAAACTACATGGATTTTTTTATTGAAATTGCTGATCAAAGATAGGAATGTTTGACTTAGGACAAAACCTAATACGACATGTAAAAAAGCAGAGGGAGTAGCTTGATCTCGACAATATGGAACTTTTGTGATGGGAATACAGATCCGATCGAATGTGTTTGAGGTGCCATACTATTTTTCAATGTTGTCTTGGACTTGTCTTCCACGAGGCATAGTTTTACTGGGTAAACAACATGATGCCATTCCTTTCATGCAGCCTTGGAAGAAAAACTCTTGCTGACGATTATGAATACATCATGCATGAATTCTGATGCATTGGGGGGGGGGGGGGGGGCATGGTTAATATGTCATACATGGTTATATAGATGCCCGGCGAAGAAACTCGGTGCAGTTTATTTCACGAAACAGTTGAAACGCGTGGCATCGCTATATATCTGCTGTTTTAGTTGCATGATTTGTTCAACTTTATTCATCTTAATATATAGGCACTCCAGTGCAGCTAGCTTTCAGCTGGACCAGAGGCTGTTTCTTCTCGTAAAGAAGGCGTAAATTTATTTTTGGCTTCTCGGGAAGGCTAGTTAATTGGTACTCATACAACTCTCTCCATGGATGGTGATTTGCAAGGAATTATCTTTGTTGTTTGCGTGATAACTATACACCAGTTATCCGCCGCCTTTGCTGTGTATAATATAATATCAGGCAGCTGTTGCGCTTTTGGATGGTTACAGATTTCACATGCCATTTCCCTCCCGGCCTCCGTGAGGACAAGAACCAGCCGAGGCCCTAGCCTGCCAGCCAGAGCCACAGAAGGGCTCCAAGAACCGTTTGCCATTAACCAAAACGGACTGAAGGTTGGGTTGGCCAGGACCACTGCCTAGAGTTGGCAAGGAGGCTCTGGTCCAAGAACAAGTCCATGGAGAACGGCTCCTGGGTCCTGCTCATTTGCATTTGCACCTAGGATCGGAGCAGTGGCTAGCTCAACTTTCTCTCCCGTGGATCGTGTCTCCTGCTGCCGCTTCACATTGGGGCTACCATGCCTTGCCTTGCCCAGCAACCCGAGACCGAGAGGGATGTGTGTGTGCAGACTGCAGAGTGGCCTTCAATTCAATTCAAGCATCAGTAGGACGCATGCTATACTGTTCAGGACCAAGGCCAGGCAGCAGCTGGCAAATAAAAAGGGTACAAGAGCATTAACACATGCCCACATTCCAAGTGAGCAGTTTCAGGTGATGGGCTGCTGCAGCATACTATATGTACAATACAGTACGTTTCTCAGCAAGGAGAGGCAGAATATACACTGGGGCCGGGGTGCTGGCAGATAAAAAGCTCGAAAAAGGAAGAGGAAAACAATTTTCACTACTACAGAAGAAGCTCAAAAAAAAAGATAACATGGATCTTAGGCTAGCAAGCTCGTCGGGTTGCACTTGCGCGCGATCATCTATCTGTTGTGCAGAGGGTTAGCACCCGTCGGTATCCGCCGCTTGTCGTCGTCGGCGGCGCATGCGCCAGCAGCAGCGCCGGCGCCGCCCGCTGCTTTCCGCCCGCCGCTCTTACTACACCAACGAGCGGCACCACCTGCGGCGGAGGCGTCGAAGCGGACTGACGCGCCGACGACGCCCACAGCGTGGTGCACGGTCGTCGTCGTTGCCCTTGCACCCGTCGACGGCGGCAGCCCGCTCCCGCTGTGACTGCGAGGGCGCGCGTGGACGTGGGCGTGGCCCTCACCGTCACCGTGCGCGCGCTCCTGCGGCTGCGGCAACGACGGCGCCCTCCCCTCGGTAACGACGGCGAGCTGCAGTAGCAGCAGCAGCAGCGCGATGGCGATGGCGAGGCACGACAGCGCGGCGGCGGCGCGTGCCCGCCGCCACCGCCTCATGGGGCTCTCGCCCGCCCGCCGCGTGATACGTGGAGCTAGCTAGCTGGCTCGATCTCGCCGCGTCACGGCCTCGGCCTCGCACGGGGTTGGTTCGGTGCGCGAGGAGACGGGAACGAGGGACGGAGGGAGGCACTACAGTGCCCCGGCACTGGGCGCAGCCGCGCAGGGCACTGCCCGTTCAGGTGAGGTGGTGAAACAAATGGGAGTAGCCGCCGACGCCGAGCCTGGCAGTCTGCTCTGGGTTTTTAACAGCGCTGCGCGTGGTTCGCTTCAGTCTCCCCAGTGAGTGGTGACCACTGACCACTAGGCAGCTAGCCAACTAGCTAGTAATTGCAGCGAGCCCGGCCAATCGCGCGCTTCTAGTGTACGCACGTCGTAAACACTCCTCAGTCCTCACACTGATGGGCGCACGAGAGAACTGGCATCAACGTAACAGAACTTGCAGCCTCTAGCTACATACTGACTATACTTTCACTTTGACCATAGATATTACAAGATTTTATGGAAACTAACTAAGGACCTGTTGTTTGAGATTATATTCTACTAACTAACTAAGGGCCCGTTTGTTTGAGATTATAATCTACTAGATTACATAATATCAATTTTAGTTCAAAATAAGTGAGATTATATAATCCAAACAAACAGGCCCTAAGCCCCTAAGCAACAGTACGTAAGTAGTAGAACTCTGGAACCCAAAGGGCGCAGGGCACAAGAGCCTTGAATCCCCCTATCCCATCCCTCGTGTCCATGCATGCCGCACCCACCCAACCCCGGCCGGCCCCTATTGATGAGCCTTAACCCCCCAGTCGCCCTCACTCCGAGAGAAAGGAACCAAGACCCGGCCCGGCCGGCGCACCCGGAGAGGACGACGGAGGACGGGAGGTGTGTGCGTTGGCGTGTGTTAAATGTGGCGAGCGCGCTGGCTCCAGAGCTGGAGTTCCAGTTGCAGCACGCGGCGGGCAATGCGATCGAGCGCCTCGCTCGCTCTGCAGCCTTCATGGCTCATGCCATTGGCATGCAATATATGTGGCTGGCGTGGCGTGGTGTGGGAGCGAGCGGGATCCAGATCCATCGTCGACCTCGACGAGACGGCAGAAGGCTGCGTGCCCGCCCCGTTTGACCGCTAGTAGCTGCCGTTTGCACGCTCACCGCCGGGCCGGCGCGTGGGAACGCCTGACGCCTCCCTGCCTTGGCATCATCGATCTAGCAGTAGCACTAGATACAGCGCAATCGAGAGCTCCTCCGCGCAATTCATGGGGATGTGATGTGCCCATGCCGAATGATGATATATGTGCGGGCAAGACATGCATTCTTCTCGGGCATGCATGCAGCTGGGGCGGCTAGCTAGCTAGCTCCATGGATGGATCGATCAGCTCTACGAGTCCATGCATTCATATGCTACGCACACAACGGCAGGCTGGTGGTGGCGGCGGCGGCAGCCTCCTGTGGCTCTGCTGGGTCGTCCTCGATCAGTCGATCTCTATCGCTATAGGTATATAGGGTTAGCCATGGTACGTCCTTCAGTCCATCCTACACGAGACGAGAGCATGCATGGGCGACTCTCATACATGCATGCACTAGTTCTTCAGGCATGCATGCAACCCTCTCTGCTGGCTCACTGGCTGGTCCGAGTCCGAGACAGATACTAGACTTCAAAGAGAACAACTATACTAATGCATCTTACATAACGGCGGTCACGGTGTGCAGAAACTGATCAGTATCCTGCTGCCCGGGCGACGCTTATTTCTCAGAAAAACCTAGCTAGCTAGCTAGACCAATCATTCCCCGAGCCGATTCTTTCTCCTCCGAACCCTCTCTGCGGCGGCTTCGTCATGTGGCCGGGGCGAGCGGCTCGAGCGGTGGCAGCCGACGGCGCGACGATTAGGCCGCCGGTTCTTCTCCTGCGAAATATAGTGGAGGTTTAGATTCGTTTATAGACGAGATCTAACAGTTTCTTATAAGTTTGTTAGAATAATCCATGCACGAGATAAAAACTTCAGTCCAAATTAATCTAACCGTGGACTGTCCGAGTTATTCTTGTGGACCGTTCGGGTCACAAGACTGGCCACTGTTTAACCGTTCAGGTGCCAAATTTGATGTTTAGCACAAACTGAATCAAGGTCAAATCTGGGACCTGAACGGTTCAGGTGCCAAATTTGATGTTTAGCACAAACTGAATCAAGGTCAAATCTGGTATACTTATAAAATTGTAAGTGCAGGTGCTACTTCAGTTGAATAATCTCAACCTCCATTCAGTTGTACACAAACTGAAAACATATTCCTCTACTTTCCGCCGCCGTAGTCGCCATGACTTCGCTTGGCCAACCCGACCGCTTCCAGACCGAGGCGACGCTCGATGTGGTGCGCCACCTGCTTGGATGGAGTGCGCCGGCGCTCGCCGAGAGGATCCGCGCTGGCGCCGTCCCCCTCGGTGGCCTCGCCGCTGGGGAGTTCGTTTTGTTCACCTCCTACATCTCTTGTGGGTTGGCGCTGCCAATCTCGCCTTTCTTCCTGCTGTTGTTGGAGGAGTTCGGCCTCCAGCTTCAGCACCTCACCCCTCACTCTATCCTCCAGACGGCCATCTTCGCCCACCTGTGTGAGATGTTCGTGGGGGTGGCGCCCTGCACCTCCCTCTTCCGCCATTTCTTTGTGCTGGTGAAGTCGGGGAAGGCGAAGGACCACCTCGGCGCCTACTACTTCTAGACAAGGCCGGATTCAGCCGACGCCTACATCCCCTCCCTTGGCGGCGTAAGGTGGGAGAACTGGCGCGACGACCGGGTGATCGCTAGCGCGAAGGCCAACGACCGCCTCGCCCTGCCGAGTGACGAGCCAAGACTCGACCGGAAGCAGTGGAGGGCCAAGCCATCCCTGGCGCCGGAGTTCCAGTTCGTACTGGACAGGATCAAGAGCTTGGCGGCGGGCGGCCTGACGTCGATGCACGTGGTCGGAGACTTCCTGAAGCGCCGGATCGCGCCGCTGCAGCAGAGGGCGCGTCTATGTTGCTGGTTCACCGGCTCAAACGACATCGGCCGGATCCAGCGCGGGCCGGGGACCGACCTGTCCTGGGAGGAGCTGGAGGTTCTGGTGAAGGGGATTACTGGTGAGTCCTTCGTCCCTGAGTCTCTAATCCTCCCCGAGGGCATTCCTGCGCTCTGCGACGACGCAGGGTTGAGGACGGTGATTTTGGCCACGCTGCCGACCCTCGACGAGCGCGGCGTCGCGGTTCGCCAGACCGGCGGTCGGGACCCCCATCGCGGGATCTGGATCTCCGATGCGCCGGTTGGAGGCCCCCAGACTGCCGGCGTGGCCCCCAGCGCCCCCGCCAGAGCTTCCCACGCCCCCGCCGCGGCCCCTCGCCCCTTGGACAAGGGCAAAGGGGTTGCAAGTAGCTCCTCCACCCTAGGCGGCGCCGGGATGTCGGAGGAGGAGAGGAGACGTCGGCTGCGCCGCGCCGACGAGTCGTTTGTTTTGGACCCCCCCCATTGGGGCCGAGGAGGCCGGCTCCCAGAAGCGTCAGAGGACTGCTGGCGGGGCCGAGGAGACCAGCTCCCAGGCCCAGGGCGCGCAAAGGCGCGCTAGTCCTCCGCCACCACAGCCATCGGGTCCACCGCCACCACAACCACCACCACCGTCAGGCTCGCCGTCGCCAACAGCACCTGGGGATGATCTCCCCTAGGGGCACCACCAACAGCAGCAACAACAGTAGCAGCAATAGCAGCAGCAGAAGCAGCGGTCACCCCGCTTCCAGGGTTGCTGGAAGGTCCAGGGCCCCAAGTGAGTGGAGCCCCTTTCTTTTTGATTAGTCTATTTAACATGACGACAGGTCTTAACCCATCCTTTGCTTGTCAGGGCTTCCTCCCCCTCTGCTCCCAAGGCCGTGCCTCCCTCGCCCCCGGCCGCTGCCGTCGAGACAGCGCCACCGGGCCCCCAGGCTCCAGCTGGGGGTCCGACAACAGCGGCACCAACACCCAGCGGTGCTGCAGCGGCGGAGGGGGTCCCCACTGCACCGACGGCTGCCACAGCCTCAACGATGGCGATGTCGTCGAGTACGCCGTCAGCAGCGGTAGAGGAGGCCCCAGCTGCGCCCGCCCCCGCCATCGAGGTCGACGTGGGGGGCACGTCCAGCTCCAACCCGCCGCCCACTCCGAAGGAGACAGAGGTGATTTTTGGGCGGCGGCTCCGGTCCGGCGCCGAACCAGAAGCGGCGTCGATTCCCCTCCCCGGGTGCTATCTCGTGCCCATCAGGCCCTCCAAGAAACTGAGGCGGCGATCCTGCGGGAGTGGGGGCGCTCGAGGCCGAACACCAGTGTCTCAGCGACTAGCGTACCTAGCTGGAGGAGCGCACCAAGGCGGCGTCCCGCCAGTTCGCCTCCGAGTGGTCCGAGCTTGAGCGGGACCGCAAGGACTACATCAAGGACCTCCAGAAGGTGTATGCCCGGGAGCTGGAGGTGCACCGGAAAGAGAAGAAGCTGGTCAAGAAGGAGGAGCACTTGGACCAGAGGGAGGAGGTCATCACAGAGCTCCAGGCGAAGCTGAACGCCCTCAACAAAATCCTGGAGGAGCAGCGGGTCCAGCAGACCGCGGCTGTGGAGAGTCTGTAAAGGCTGCAGCAGGAGCTGGATGACAAGGCCAGCATCTTTGCCCTGGCCGAGGAGAACCTCAAGGAGAAGGACGCCTCCCTGGATAAGCGGGCGGCCGACCTCGCCTGGCGGGAGAAGGATCTCGCCTTCAGGGAGAAAATGTTTGAAAGGTGGGAGGGGCTGCTGGCCGATCATAAGCTCGAGGCGGAGGAGAAGGAGCAGATGCTGGAGGAGAAGGAGCGGACGCTGGGGGAGCGGGTCCGCTAGTTCCAGGCAGCGCAGGCGGCGCAGGCAGCACCGGCCCCCCAGGCGGTGGAGGCGATGAAGAAGACGCTCGAGGATCTCCAGGTGGAGTAGCGCGCCGGGGTCCAGTGCATCGCCGCTTGGGCCGGCGAGGCGAGCACGACACTGGTGCCGTTGGGGGTGAGCCCCATCCCGGTGTCGGAGCTACCGGCGTTCATCTCCGACGCGCTCCCGGTGCTAGATTCCGCTGCCGACTGCCTCCGACGCCTGGACCAGATCCTTGGCGCCCGCCTGGAGGCCGAAAGCGGTAGGCTCTACCAAGCGGTGATTGAGTACATCCTGACGTGCTTCCGGAGCCACGACCCGGCCATCTCCTTGGAGCCGGTGATTGCTGGTCCGGTGGCCGACACCGAAGACACCGCCCGGGAGGCCGTTCAAGATACTGTGGAGGTGGTGGCCGAGCGCTTCCAGCGGGATCCTGCCGATGATTAGTAGCTAGATCTGCAGAAACGGGGCAAGGGTTCCGCTGGGGTGCAACTTGTAATATTTTCTAGTTTTGTTAGATACTTTTGGGAAGTATTAATCTGACAGAACTTATCTGTATGCTATTTGTCTTTGTTGTGTGCGTCGTTACCGACTTCTCCCTGGTACTTGGCCCCCCTGGGATGTAGGCTCGACGTGTCGAAGCTGGATGCCAGTATACTTAAGAAAGAATTGGTGACCTAGCCCCTAGGAGGTCGTCTCGACTAGGACCTGGACCTGCACACAGCCTTGGCTAGGAAGCTTTAGTGGTGCACCCATAGGACCCACTAACTGGTATCTTTTATCCTTTGATTCACGCAACAGGACCTGCAAGACTTAGATCGGGAAGCCAATCCGTGTGTCCGGACCCCCTGGATCAGAGCTCCAAATACTAGGGCACCCGTTGCAGAGTGGTGGAGCGTGTAGGCTTAGGGTACGGGACCAGGCTAAGCGGCTACACAGCTCCGGACCACCCTAGGGGACGTGTGCCTGTTCTCTAGAACCAGACCCCAGGTTGCCGGACTCACAGGACTATAGTTCCAAATACTAGAGTACCCGTCATAGAGTGGTGGAGCATGCAGGCTTAGGGTACGTGAAAGGGAATTAGGCTTACACCTATTTCCTAATTGATTTTGATGGTTGAATTGCCCAACACAAATAATTGGACTAACTAGTTTGCTCTAGTCTATAAGTTCTACAGGTGCCAAAGGTTCACAATAAGCCAATAAAAAGACCAAGAAAAGGGTTCAAACAAAAGAGCAAAAGACAACCCGGAAGGCACCCTGGTCTGGCGCACTGGACTGTCCGGTGCACCACCGGACAGTGTCCGGTGCTCTAGGGCACTTGAAGCTAAACTTGCTACCTTCGGGAATTTCCAAGGGCGCTCCGCTATAATTCACCGGACTGTCCGGTGTGCCAATGGAGCAACGACTTCTTCCACGTCAACGGTCACCTGCAGAGGCATTTAATGCGCGCCAGAGCGCGCAGAAGTCAGGCACGCGCGAGAAGGCGCACCAGACAGTCTACAGGACCTGTCCGATGCACCACCGGACAGTCCAGAGGCCCCACAAGTCAGAGCTCCAACGGTCTGCTAACGTGGCTGGCGCACCGGACTGTCCGGTGCGCCATGCGACAGCACACTTCCAACGACCATTTTTTGTGGTTGGGGCTATACATACCTTAACCACCCCACATTCAATGGCATCCAAGTTTTCCACTCTTCTACACCTTACAAGAGCTAGCATTCAATACAAGACACACCAAAGAGATCAAATCCTCTCCCAACTCCACACAAAGCTTTAGTGATTAGAGAGAGTGATTTTTCGTGTTCATTTGAGCTCTTGCGCTTGGATTGCTTCTTTTCTTTCTCATTCTTCTTGTGACAACTCAATTGTAACCGAGGCAAGAGACACCAATTGTGTGGTGATCCTTGTGGGGACTTTGTGCCCCGTTTGATTGAGAAGAGAAGCTCACTCGGTCCGAGGGACTGTTTGAGAGAGGGAAAGGGTTGAAAGAGACCCGGTCTTTGTGACCACCTCAACGGGGAGTAGGTTTGCAAGAACCGAACCTCGGTAAAAAAAATCATCGTGTCTCGCTCTTTATTCGCTTACGATTTGTTTTGCTCCCTCTCTCTCAGACTCATTTATATTTCTAACGCTAACCCGGCTTGTAGTTGTGATTAAGTTTGTAAATTTCAGATTCGCCCTATTCACCCCCCCTCTAGGCGACTTTCAATTGGTATCAGAGCCCGGTACTTCATTAGAGCCTAACCGCTCGAAGTGATGTCGGGAGATCACGCCAAGAAAGAGATGGGGACCGACGAGAAGCCCATTACAAGCCACGGGAAGGCTCCATCGGGAGAGGCCTACAACAAAGGGAAGGGGAAGGAAAAGGAATCCCCTTCACACAAGTCGCGTCGGAGCGGTGACAAGAAGAAGATGAGGAAGGTGGTCTACTACGAGACCGACTCCTCATCGCCATCCACCTCTGGCTCCGACACGCCGTCCGTAACTTCTAAGCGCCATGAGCGCAAGAAGTTTAGTAAGATCCCCCTACGCTATCCTCGCATTCCTAAACATACGCCTTTACTTTCCATCCCATTAGGCAAACCACCAACGTTTGATGGTGAAGATTATGCTAGGTGGAGTGATATGATGCGATATCACCTAACCTCAGTCCACAAAAGTATATGGGATGTTGTTGAGTTTGGTGTACAGGTACCATCCGTAGGGGATGAAGACTATGATGAGGACGAAGTAGCCCAAATTGTGCACTTCAACTCCCAAGCCACCACTATACTCCTCGCCTCTCTAAGTCAAGAGGAGTATAATAAGGTGCAAGGGATGAAGAGCGCAAAGGAGATTTGGGGCGTGCTAAAGACCGCACACGAAGTAGACGAGGTGACCAAGATCACCAAGCGGGAGACGATCGAGGGGGAGCTCGGTCGCTTCCGACTTCGCCAAGGGGAGGAGCCACAAGACATGTACAACCGGCTCAAAACCTTGGTGAACCAAGTGCGCAACCTCGAGAGCAAAAAATGGGATGGCCACGAAGTGGTTAAGGTTATTCTTAGATCTCTTGTTTTCCTTAACCCTACTCAAGTTCAATTAATTCGTGGTAATCCTAGATATACACTAATGACTCCCGAGGAAGTAATAGGAAACTTTGTGAGCTTTGAGTTGATGATCAAAGCTCAAAGAAAATCAACGAGCTAGATGGTCCCTCCACGTCCGAAGCACAACCGGTTGCATTCAAGGCAACGGAGGAGAAGAAGGAGTCTACATCAAGTAGACAACCAATCGACGCCTCAAAGCTCGACAATGAGGAGATGGCGCTCATCATCAAGAGCTTCTGCCAAATCCTCAAGCAAAGGAGGGGAAGGACTACAAATCCCGCTCCAAGAAAGTATGCTACAAATGTGGTAAGCCCGGTCATTTCATTGCTAAATGTCCATTATCTAGTGAGTGACAGGGATAACAACAAGAAGGGCAAGAGGAGAGAAAAGAAGAGGTACCACAAGAAGAGGGGCGGCGATGCCCATGTGTGTCGCGAATGGGACTCCGACGAGAGCTCTAGCGACTCCTCCTCCGACGAGGACGCCGCAAACATCGCCGTCACCAAGGGTCTTCTCTTCCCCAACGTCGGCCACAAGTGCCTCATGGCAAAGGACGACAAAAGGAAGAAGGTAAAATCAAGATCCTCCACTAAATATGAAACCTCTAGTGATGAGGGTAATGCTAGTGATGAGGAGGATAACTTGCGTACCCTTTTGGCCAACCTAAACATGCAACAAAAAGAAAAATTGAATGAATTAATTAGCTCTATTCATGAGAAGTATGATCTCTTGGACACCCAAGAGGACTTCCTAATTAAGGAGAATAAAAAGCATGTTAAGGTTAAAAATGCTTATGCTCTAGAAGTAGAAAAATGTGAAAAACTATCTAGTGAGCTAAGCACTTGCCATGATATTATTGCCAACCTTAGAAATGAAAATGCAAAATTAATTGCTAAGGTTGATTCTAATATTTGTGATGTTTCAATTCCCAATCTTAGAGATGAAAATGTTGATTTGCTTGCTAAGATTGAAGAATTGAATATCTCTCTTGCTAGCCTTAGAAATGAAAATGAAAAATTGATTGCTAAGACTAAAGATTTTGATGTTTGCAATGTCACTATTTCTAACCTTAGAAGTGAAAATGATATATTACATGCTAAGGTTGTAGAATTAAAATCTTGCAAACCCTCTACATCTACCGTTGAGCATACTTCCATTTGTACTAGATGTAGAGACATTAATGTTGATGCTATCCATGACCACCTAGCTTTAATTAAAAAACAAAATGATCACATAGCTCAACTTAATGCCAAGATCAATGAGCATGACTTAGAAAATGAAAAGTTTAAATTTGCTAGAAGCATGCTCTATAGTGGGAGACGCCCTGGCATCAAGGATGGCATTGACTTCCAAAAGGGGGACAATGTCAAACTTAATGCCCCTCCTAAAAGATTGTCTAATTTTGTTAAGGGCAAGGCTCCCATGCCTCAGGATAACGAGGGTTACATCTTATACCCTACCGGTTATCCCGAGAGCAAAATTAGGAGAATTCACTTTAGGAAGTCTCACTCTGGCCCTAATCATGCTTTTATGTATAAGGGTGAAACATCTAGCTCTAGGCAATCAACCCGTGCTAAATTTCCTAAGAAGAAAACTCCTAATGCATCAAATGAACCTAGCATCTCATTTAAGACTTTTGATGCATCCTATGTTTTAACTAACAAATCCGGCAAGGTAGTTGCCAAGTATGTTGGGGACAAACACAATGGCACCAAGACTTGTGTTTGGGCACCCAAAGTTCTTGTATCTAATGCTAAAGGACCCAAAACCATTTGGGTACCTAAAATCAAGAACTGAACTTGTTTTGTAGGTTTATGCATCCGGGGGCTCAAGTTGGATCATCGACAGCGGGTGCACAAACCATATGACAGGGGAGAAGAAGATGTTCTCCTCCTATGAGAAAAACCAAGATCCCCAAAGAGCAATCACATTCGGGGATGGAAATCAAGATTTGGTCAAAGGATTGGGTAAAATTGCTATATCTCCTGACCATTCTATTTCAAATGTTTTTCTTGTAGACTCTTTAGATTACAATTTGCTTTCTGTATCTGAATTATGCAAAATGGGCTACAACTGTCTTTTCACAGACGTAGGTGTTACTGTCTTTAGAAGGAGTGATGACTCAATAGCATTTAAGGGAGTGTTAGAGGGTCAGCTATACTTAGTAGATTTTGATAGAGCTAAACTCGACACTTGCTTAATTGCTAAGACTAACATGGGCTGGCTCTGGCATCGCCGACTAGCACATGTTGGAATGAAGAATCTTCACAAACTTCTAAAGGGAGAACACATTTTGGGACTAACAAATGTTCATTTTGAGAGAGACATGATTTGTAGCGCATGTCAGGCAGGGAAGAAAGTTGGTGTTCGTCATCCACACAAGAACATCATGACGACTGACAGGCCACTGGAGCTCCTACACATGGACCTATTCGGCCCGATAGCTTACATAAGCATCTGCGGGAGTAAGTACTGTCTAGTTATTGTGGATGATTATTCTCGCTTCACTTGGGTATTCTTTTTGCAGGAAAAATCTCATATCTAAGAGACCTTAAAAGGATTCTTGAGACGGGTTCAAAATGAGATCGGCTTGAGGATCAAGTAAATTAGAAGCGACAACGGGACGGAGTTCAAGAACTCTCAAATTGAAGGCTTCCTTGAGGAGGAGGGCATCAAGCATGAGTTCTCTTCTCCCTACACCCCACAACAAAATGGTGTAGTGGAGAGGAAGAATAGAACTCTATTGGACATGGCAAGAACCATGCTTGATGAGTACAAGACTTCGGATCGGTTTTGGGCTGAGGCAGTCAACACCGCCTGCTACGCCATCAACCGGTTGTATCTACACCGAATCCTCAAGAAGACATCATACGAACTCCTAACCGGTAAAAAACCCAATATTTCATATTTTAGAGTCTTTGGTAGAAAATGCTTTATTCTTGTTAAAAGAGGTAGAAAATCTAAATTTGCTCCTAAGACTGTAGAAGGCTTTTTACTAGGATATGACTCAAACACAAGGGCATATAGAGTCTTTAACAAGTCCTCAGGACTAGTTGAAGTTTCTTGTGACGTTGTGTTTGATGAGACTAACGGCTCTCAAGTAGAGCAAGTTGATCTTGATGAGATAGGTGATGAAGAGGCTCCATGCATCGCACTAAGGAACATGTCCATTGGGGATGTGTGTCCTAAGGAATCTGAAGAGCCTCCAAATACACAAGATCAACCATCCTCCTCCACGCAAGCATCTCCACCAACTCAAAATGAGAATGAGGTTCAAGTTTATGAAGGAGAAGATCAAAGAGATGAGCCACCTCAAGATGACGACAATGATCAAGGGGGAGATGCAAATGATCAAGACAAGGAGGATGAAGAACCGAGACCGCCACACCCAAGAGTCCACCAAGCAATCCAACAAGATCACCCCGTCGACACCATCCTCGTCGACATTCATAAGGGGGTAACCACTAGATCTCGTGTTGCACATTTTTGTGAGCATTACTCTTTTGTTTCCTCTATTGAGCCACTCAGGGTAGAGGAAGCACTACAAGATTCGGATTGGGTGGTGGCGATGCAAGAGGAGCTCAACAACTTCACTAGGAATGAGGTATGGCATTTAGTTACACGTCCTAATCAAAATGTTGTAGGAACCAAGTGGGTCTTCCGCAACAAGCAAGACGAGCATGGTGTGGTGACAAGGAACAAAGCCCGACTTGTGGCCAAGGGATATTCACAAGTCGAAGGTTTGGATTTCAGTGAAACCTATGCGCCCGTAGCTAGGCTTGAATCAATTCGCATATTACTTGCCTATGCTACTTACCATGGCTTTAAGCTTTACCAAATGGACGTGAAAAGTGCCTTCATCAATGGACCAATCAAGGAGGAGGTCTATGTTGAGCAACCTCCCGGCTTTGAAGATAGTGGTATCCTAACCATGTTTACGAACTCTCTAAGGCGCTTTATGGGCTCAAGCAAGCCCCAAGAGCATGGTATGAATGCCTAAGAGATTTTCTTATCACTAATGGCTTCAAAGTCGGAAAAGCCGATCCTACTCTATTCACTAAAACTCTCGACAATGATTTGTTTGTATGCCAAATTTATGTTGATGATATTATCTTTGGGTCTACTAACGAATCTACATGTGAGGAATTTAGTAGGATCATGACACAAAAATTCGAGATGTCTATGATGGGAGAGTTGAAGTACTTCTTGAGATTTCAAGTGAAGCAACTCCAAGAAGGCACCTTCATTAGCCAAACAAAGTATATTCAAGACATTCTAAACAAGTTTGGGATGAAGGATGCCAAGCCCATCAAGACACCCATGGGAACCAATAGGCATCTCGACCTCGACACAGGAGGTAAATCCGTCGATCAAAAGGTATATCGGTCGATGATAGGCTCTTTACTTTATTTATGTGCATCTCGACCGGATATTATGCTTTCCGTATGCATGTGTGCAAGATTCCAAGCCGACCCTAAGGAAGCTCACCTTACGGCCGTAAAACGAATCTTGAGATATTTAGTTCATACTCCTAAGTTTGGGCTTTGGTATCCTAGGGGATCCACTTTTGATTTAATTGGTTATTCGGATGCCGATTGGGCGGGGTGTAAAATTAATAGAAAGAGCACATCGGGGACTTGCCAGTTCTTGGGAAGATCCTTGGTGTCTTGGGCTTCAAAGAAGCAAAATTCCGTAGCTCTTTCTACCGCCGAAGCCGAGTATATTGCCACAGGCCATTGTTGCGCACAATTACTTTGGATGAGGCAAACCCTTAGGGACTATGGTTACAAATTAACCAAAGTTCCTCTTCTATGTGATAATGAGAGTGCAATCCGCATGGCGGATAATCCCGTTGAGCATAGCCACACTAAACACATAGCCATTCGATATCATTTTCTTAGGGATCACCAACAAAAGGGAGATATCGAGATTGCATATATTAACACTAAGGAACAATTAGCCGATATCTTTACCAAGCCACTAGATGAACAAACCTTTAACAAACTTAGGCATGAGCTAAATATTCTTGATTCTAGGAATTTCTTTTGATATCTTGCATACATAGCTCATTACTATACCTTTGATCATGTCTCTTTTATATGCTATGACTAATGTGTTTTCAAGTGAATTTCAAACCAAGTCATAGGTGTATTGAAACAGAATTGGAGTCTTCGGCGTAGACAAAGGCTTCCACTCCACTCCATAACTCATCCTTCGCCGTCGCTCCGAGCAACTCTCCGTCCTTGATATAATCCTCACTCATGTTTTATTTACCAAAGGGGAGAAAGTAGGTAGGAAAGGGCTTATATTTCACTCAAAGTATTCGTTTTTGGCGATTCATGCCAAAGGGAGAGAAAGTGTTAGCCCAAAGCAAAAGGACCGCACCACCACCTAATTTTACAAAACATGATGTTTTCAAATTGGTATCTTATTATGTTCAAAAGGGGGAGAAAGTAGTATTTTCTAAATTAGTATCTTAAAACCCTCTTGAACACTAAGAGGAGGATTTCATCAAGGGGGAGTTTTGTTTAGTCAAAGGAAAAGCATTTAAAATAGGGGGAGAAAATTTCAAATCTTGAAAATGCTTCTCAAAATCTTACTCATTTACCTTTGACTATTTGCAATAGAACTTTGAAAAGAATTTACAAAAGTATTTGCAAAAACCAAAACATGTGGTGCAAGCGTGGTCCAAAATGTTAAATATAAAGGAACAATCCATACACATCTTATGAGAAACTATATTGGCTCAATTCTAAGTAACCTTTGCACTTACATTCTGCAAACTAGTTCAATTATGCACTTCTATATTTGCTTGGGTTTGTGTTGGCATCAATCACCAAAAAGGGGGAGATTGAAAGGGAATTAGGCTTACACCTATTTCCTAATTGATTTTGGTGGTTGAATTGCCCAACACAAATAATTGGACTAACTAGTTTGCTCTAGTCTATAAGTTCTACATGAGCCAAAGGTTCACAATAAGCCAATAAAAAGACCAAGAAAAGGGTTCAAACAAAAAAGCAAAAGACAACCCGAAAGGCACCCTGGTCTGGCGCACCGGACTGTCCGGTGCACCACCGGACAGTGTCCGGTGCTCTAGGGCACTTGAAGCTAAACTTGCTACCTTCGGGAATTCCAAGGGCGCTCCGCTATAATTCACCGGACTGTCCGGTGTGCCAATGGAGCAACGACTTCTTCCGCGCCAACGGTCACCTGAAGAGGCATTTAATGCGCGCCAGAGCGCGCAGAAGTCAGGCACGCGCGAGAAGGCGCACCGGACATTCTACAGGACCTGTCCGGTGCACCACCAGACAGTCTAGAGGCCCCACAAGTGAGAGCTCCAACGGTCGAACCCCAACGGTCTGCTGACATGGCTGGCGCACCGGACTGTCCGGTGCGCCATGCGACAGCACACTTCCAACGACCATTTTTGGTGGTTGGGGCTATAAATACCCCAACCACCCCACATTCAATGGCATCCAAGTTTTCCACTCTTCTACACCTTACAAGAGCTAGCATTCAATACAAGACACACCAAAGAGATCAAATCCTCTCCCAACTCCACACAAAGCTTTAGTGATTAGAGAGAGTGATTTGTCGTGTTCATTTGAGCTCTTGCGCTTGGATTGCTTCTTTTCTTTCTCATTCTTCTTGTGACAACTCAATTGTAACCGAGGCAAGAGACACCAATTGTGTGGTGATCCTTGTGGGGACTTTGTGTCCCGTTTGATTGAGAAGAGAAGCTCACTCGGTCTGAGGGACTGTTTGAGAGAGAGAAAGGGCTGAAAGAGACCCGGTCTTTGTGACCACCTCAACGGGGAGTAGGTTTGCAAGAACCGAACCTCGGTAAAACAAATCATCGTGTCTCGCTCTTTATTCGCTTACGATTTGTTTTGCGCCCTCTCTCTCGGACTCTTTTATATTTCTAACGCTAACCCGACTTGTAGTTGTGATTAAGTTTGTAAATTTCAGATTCGCCCTATTCACCCCCCTCTAGGCGACTTTCAGTACGGAACCAAGCTAAACGGCTACACAGCTCCGGACCGCCCTAGGAGACAAGTACCCGTTCTCTAGAACTGCCCCCAGGCTGCCGGACCCCCCTACCGAGGGATCCCAAACTGCAAGCCTGGCTACTCAATTCGGATGTCATTATACCAGCAAGGGTGGGAACTGTATGGGTGGGTTAGATAAAAATGATGCTCGTAAATTGAAGCAAAATAAGGTCATCACAAAAACAAATCTGGGTGAATCTTTTCTTTATAACATGATATTCATGAGCGTAGGCCAATAGACCGGGTTTATGAGGGCGGACCTCACCGGGCTGGCGTACATATGTGCGGAACTCAGTTACAAAGGAAGAAAACTGAAAGTCGCCTAGAGGGGGGTGAATAGGGCGAAACTGAAATTTACAAAGTTAATCACAACTACAAGCCGGGTTAGCGTTAGAAATATATCGAGTCCGAGAGAGAGGGTGCAAAACAAATCCCAAGCGAATAAAGAGTGTGACATGCAGATTTGTTTTACCGAGGTTCGGTTCTTGCAAACCTACTCCCCGTTAAGGTGGTCACAAAGACCGGGTCTCTTTCAACCCTTTCCCTCTCTCAAACGGTCCCTCGGACCGAGTGAGCTTCTTCTTCTCAATCAAACGGGAATAAAACTTCCCCGCAAGGACCACCACACAATTGATGTCTCTTGCCTCGGTTACAATTGAGTTGATCGCAAGTAAGAACGATTAATACAAACGACAAGTGCAGGGTAGCTCCCTCCCCTGCATAAGCTCCTCCTAGTGCTGGTATCACCGGTGGTGGCGTGTTGTGGCCCATGACCCTGGATCCCTACAAAATCAAGTTTAGTCAAAATTTGAACGATTAATACAAACGACAAGTCTTAACTAAATTAAAGCACCTGAGGTGGAGGTGGCGGAGCATGTAATCCCCACTGAGGCATCAGCGGCTGAAATTGAGGGAAAACAAATTGTTGCTGCTGTGCCTGCTCTGGAAACATAGACTGTTGCAAATACAATATATTAGTTATCTGACCAATATCGATCGTGTTGAGAATAAATAAGACACTCAAGTTCATTGCTTGTTGCGCCTGTGCGTTGTAAGCAGCCATGTACTCTGATTGCTGTTGGAGGAATGCCATTTGTTGTTACCGCAGCTCTTCACGAAACCTTTCTTGCAGCTTCCTCATAGCGTCCTCCATGCTAGATACAGAGCGCCGACTACGGCTGCTACCACAACCCGCCTGCGACGAAGAGCCACCACGAGAACGCAACTCCATCGAATCGATCACACCGGTAAACATAGAATATCTTGAAAAACAAGAAAATTAGTTATTCGGTCATAGTTTCAATATTATTGAAAAAAATCACAAGTTAATACCGTCCATGCGCCTTTCCTCCAATAGAATGCACAACTTCAACGTCGATGGTAGGCGCTCCTCGCCAATCGTAGTCTTCTCCATACTTCCTAACCATCTCCTGCTCGTATGTCTCCTGCAATACAATATGAAGGTTCAGCACACATGTAATTTATAGCTATATGGCAAGAAAACATTAATCCTAACAACAACTAATCATACGCTCAACGACTGCTTGACTACATAGCTCATCGGAGGTTTCACTGTTTTTTCGCTCTATGCCCTCTCCTATAAACATCGATTGGGCTCGGGACAACTCCAGTTTGAGCCTCCTGCAAATATATGAGTTTAAACCGATTTCATTTCCGAGTAAAACAGAATACTACATACTCACCATTCGCTTCGCCAACCGAATGTGTCCATCAGCCCCATAGGTATGGTTGACTACGACCTCATCATCGTCCTCGTCCTGCTGATGGCGCTTCCTATGTCGATTCCTGTTTGACTTCTCAATCCACTCTGGCGAAGCCCATATCTCACACAAAGCCTTGTAAGCCTGCGACCGGTGTTCCATCCATGAAAGAGTTACCTGCATCTAAAGCGTTAGCTCAAAATTACATTCACATCTAAATGAGCTGCTAAATTAGATTTTTACCTCCATGTACTGGTCTACAGTCAAGTAGACATCCGAATATTGTCGAAAGTTGTTGATAGAATGCCCTCGACGCTTCATGTACGCGTTCACAATGTGTAGACGAGAATTGGAAAATGCATCCCTGCACACCTTCTTCGCATTTTTCTCTAATACTCGGTCTGCATGCTCTCGAGCCTCAGGTTCCACACGATAGCGTCTCTATCCAACATCGAAAATAAATTTAGTTTGAAACAAATCATAAAATGTTAGTTTGAAACATTACTCTTACCCAAAAGTCGTGCTTGACGACGCCTTAAGCTATTCCATATGTAGCATGTGGAGCTAGTGCGAAGTGTGACCAGCTAGTGCAAGGATCCAAAGCTCGCAATGTGGCTTTTTTGTTCCTTGGATTTCATTTTTGTTTCGGTGCAACACACTCATCAGTAGTGACATCGTTACGGTCTCTGACTAGTGAGTTCAGTGTAACACCCTCATCGATAGTAAAAGTGGTTGGCAATTCTTCTTCTTGATAAACATCATCGGCATGTTGGTCTTCGAATTGATAACCAGCAGTGCAAGGAGTATGTAAAACGTTCCCTAGGGTTCACCTTGTGAACTACCCACCATGCTTTAAACTTCAGATTTGGGTACGACATATAGTAGACCTGCTCGCACTGGTGTGCAAGGATAAAATTATCATGGCCTCAAAGTCGTTCCTTGTGCTTTACTTCAGTTATGCCATATTGACTTTGTCTAATCCCATTATTGCTGTCAAACCAATCACATAGAAAGAGTACTAATTTCAAAGTTTTGTTCCCTGCAAAATTAAACTCTAGGATGTTTTGAATGGTGCCATAATAATTAGTTTCTCTTCCAAGTGCATCGAGTGCCCTAGTCAGAACTCCAGTGTTACGTGTGGCTGCACGCGAACGAGACTTTTCAAATTGGTCTGAACGAAAATGGAAGCCATTCACATCATATCGACCAAAGGTTCTGCAAGTCACCGTCCCATAAGATAGTTGTCTCAAGTCCTCGTGTATGTTAGGAGTCTTTATGCACTGCAAATAATATACAGTTAAAATGACTACCTCACGTAAAAGGCTAAATTACATCAAAGTAAGGAATATAAAGAGTTTACATGCTCCCGAAACCAGTCAACAAAATTAGGTCTTCCTTGCCTCCCATGTCGTCGCATCATATCTATTTGTTTGCTTGTAGGCTGATGGGAATAAGTCCAATTTTCCTCGCCGAACTTACTGTACGACAAATAAGTAATTAAATATGGTTCCTTGGCAAAGAAATTATGGGGCAAAATAAAGACTTACATGAAATATGGCTCCATCTCTTCCATATTCGAGTACATGTATAGCAATGCAGACATTCTTTCATCCATGCTAAGGTGGTAGAACGTGCCCTTACTAGTACTTGTGCCTCTCCATTGGAAAATGTTGAGATCACTGACACGAGGTTCCTCATCGACATTGTATAGCATGGTCGCAGCGTAGACATTATGTTCCTCTGCGAAATACACACTCGTGAAGTATGAAACCTCCTTTAGCAAAAAAAGCTTCAGCGATGCATCTTTCTACTCTAGCCTTATTTCGAACCATGCCTCGTGGGTTTTTGAGTGCACGTTCAATGTGATACATCCACCTATATTGTACAGGTCGACCAACCTTTGCCTCGTATGGAATGTGAATAAGTAGATGCTCCATCGGATTGAAGAATCCAGGTGGGAATATTTTTTCTAGCTTGCATAACAACACTGGTATTTCTTTCTCCAACTTCTCCATCATATTTTTACTTATTTATTTGGCACAACTCTGCCTGTAGAAATAAGTAAATAACTTAGATTAGCTATTGCTTGCCACATGGCGTCGAGCATGTAACCACGAAACATGACAGGGATAATCCTCTCCATTAATATATGGAAGTCATGGCTCTTTAACCCAGTTTCAAATTCACAGCTCTTTTCAAGCCCGCAACATAACCATCGGGAAATTTAATTTTTTTTCCATCCATCTCATTACCTCGATCTTGTCTTTAGAGGTAAGACAGAACAAGGCACGTGGCGGCTTGCCGTTGTCATTGAGCACTTGGGTTGGTCGGTCACAAAGCATTGCTAAATCTCTTCGAGCTTTCAGATCGTCCTTTGTTTTTTCAAAATGCATGTAGTTGTGTATGAGGGCTTCAGCAACATTACTTTCTTGGTGCATGACATTAATGTTGCACAAGATTCAATGATGACATATAAGGGAGCTCCTAGAGACCACATATATGTGTCCAATTGTGGTCCACTCCAAATCCTTCGTACTTGTCCCCCTTTTCATTTAGGACAAGGTTGTTCAGCTGAGCATATATTTCTGTTGTGTTAAGACGTTTAGGCGGTCCTTTGGTGACCACGGTGTTCTTTATAAAGTTTTCTTATCGCTCCTAAAGGGGTGTTTCCTGGGTAACCAGCGTCGATGACAATCGAAGTAAGTTATCTTTCCACCATGAGCAAGACGGAAGCAATCTGTATCAGAACCGCAATATGGACATGTCAATCTACCATGTGTACTCCAACCGGTTAAAATAGCATACTCCATGAAGTCATGCACCGACCACAAATACACAACTCAAAGTTTGAATATCTGTTTTTTTAAAACATCGTATGTTTCAACTTCTTTCCAAAGCTCCTTCAACTCTTCAATTAAGGGTTTTAACATGACATTGAGGTTCTTTCCAGGATAGTCTGGGCCAGGAATGATTAAGCAAAGAAATATAAATTCATATTTCATACAAAGAGAAGGTGGAAGGTTGTATGGAATAACAAAGACAGGCCAACATGAGCATGATGATGCCATTTGACCAAAAGGTGTGAAGCCATCGGTCGTGAGGCCGATTCGAACGTTCCTCGGATCAGCTGCAAAGTCTGGATCAAACGTGTCGAGAGCCTTCCAAGCATCCTCATCTGAAGGGTGCACGATTAGGTCATCATTATCACGGACACCTTCTTTGTGCATCACATGTGCATAGCGGTTTTTTAGATAGAAACAACCGTTTCACTTGAGGAGTTAGTGGCAAGTAGCGGAGCTGCTTATGTGCAACATCTGTCATCACCTTGTCACCCTCATCATTAACAACTTCCACAAATCTAGATTGTCCACATTTCAGACATTTTTTCTCTCCCGCATGCTCCTTCATGAAAATCATACAATTATTTTTGCACACATCAATCTTTTCATAATCCAAACCGAGACCTTTGATAATTGTCTTTGAATGGTACATGTCTTTAGGCAACTTATTGGGCTTTGGGAGCACATCTCCTAATAACTATAAAATCTCATTGTAACAATTGTTCGAGAAAAAAATACTTAGACTTAATGGCCATGAGCCGAGTAACAAAAGCGAGTATACTCACATCTGTATGTTCATGCAACGGCTCTGCAGAGTCTTTTAGTAGTTTAAAAATTCTGGAAACCTCTGGTGTGGCAGGATCCTCGGAGCTTAGGTTTAATTCTGGACATAGCGAATCTAGCATCTCATGCATCGCATCATCGCCAGCCCAATCATTGTTTTCCTCCTCTTCTACATTCCGGTTGGGTACTACCTCACCATGATGTTCCCACACCTCATATCCGAGCATAAATTCAAACTGACAAAGATCTAGGCTAACTTTTTCCTTATTAAGAAATATATTGTTTTCGTGCCACCTACAAGGGCATCTGACAGTGCCGGTTAATGACAAGGAGAATATGTGCTCCACAAAATCTTTGGTCTTGGCTACCCAATCATCAGAATGACGTCCATTCCTACTCCAACCATTGTACATCCATGCACGATCTTCAGCCATGCCTGAGAATGTTAAACCGAACCATATCGTGAAAACATTATTCAACTTCGTCAAGTGTATAGGTCCTACATGTATAGGCAAGGATAGGTTCTAAACCCACATCAAGCTAGCAGGACCCAAAAAACTTTCAGCAGCATAACCTCGCTACCACTAAACAATATAAGAATGAACCACATATACCACATATGCCTTCCCTAAACCACGTATACCACATATACAATATGCCTCGAACTAAACAATAATACTAATCACACGCACTAATCAACAAACACATATACCACTAATACATTAATGAACCACATATACCACATATGAACCACATATACATTAATGAACCACATATGCCACTAATACATTAATGAACCACTAATACATTAACAACAGCAAGGTCGAGTCGGTGTAGTAGATTGCTCCAATTGAAGGTGCTTTTCAAACGCATCAAATCAAATGCACGTGATGCATCTAGTGCACGTATATGCATATTAAATCTGAGCCTTTTTTAATGATCAGCGACTGAGATTTATTTTTTAATGCAGATGAGCGTGGAAATCGGAAAGGTTGAGTAGTTATCGTCACGCTGAGACGCGCAAACCCGAGTCGGACTCCGTCGGCTTGTTCTATATAATAAGGCGCGCCAAGTCTCCAACTCTCCCCATCTAATCTCCAGTTCTTGCACCCGCTCGTCCACCGTTCGCATACACCGCGCTTGCTCGCATACAACGACCCTACCCGCCGCCGGCCGGCCTGCCCGTAGCCGCTACCATGGCCAACGAGCAGAGCGGGCTTCCCCTGAGGAGGTGGAGGCCTTTCTTCCGCGCTTTCGAGGCGATCGACGGCGTGATTGAGGCATGCGGCTACCCGCGCTCTGAGTTTCGGGACGTGCGTGGCGAGATCGTCCTGCTGCTCCGCGGCGCCACGGATGACGGCGTGGCCGAGCAGCTCTGCGCCGCGCTCGACGACGTCATGGTCGAATCCCTCAAGACGCTGCTGGTCGCGCCCGTCCCACACGACCTGCTGGCATCCACCGACCTGGCAAGGACCGTCGGCGCCCTCGGCAACCACGGGTCCTCCCGGATCCGGAGCCTCGCGCGCGACGTCGTGCGCGGGTGGAGGGTGGCCATCGAAGCCTCCCGCGCCACTGCTTTAGCGGTGAAGAAGAAGCTCGACAATCTCTGTGCTGATAAGATCCCGCTCCCGCGCGCTGCCGTCGACGAGAAGAAGATGCTTCCCGCTGCTGCTGAGGTACACAACAAGAAGCCGCACGTACCACCAGCAAAGATGCTTCCCACCGCTGAGGAACACAAGAAGCAGCATTATGTACCGCCAACGAAGACGCTTCCGACCGCAGCAATTCTATCGAACCACCAGAAGAACATGAGTGAGACCAAGAAGTCGTCCGTCGCCGACAACAAGAAGATGGAGGCTACAAAACGCAAGCTACGCGAGGGTTACCAAAAAGCCGATGGAGTCAAGCGTCGGCGCAACATCCAGACCATAAGGAGGAGGAGGGGAAGTTGTTGGAGCAGAAACAATGCAAGAAGCATGCGTCACATCGTATGGAGAGAGACCCAGTAGGATGTAGGACTAGGACCTCGTCAGGCGTCAGTCGTTCTAGGCCTCCTCCTTCTCACGTGCTTTAGGGCCGAATCTTGTTCTTGGATGACCAATATTTGTGCATTTTGAAGTTCTGTTTACGTGTAAAGAGATAGGATCATCAGCGCTGGGACATAGCATATTTTATCCTACTACTACCTGTCCAAGAGAAATTTTATCATGTGAAATCGAGGTCATGTACGCAACTATTGAATGAAAGACCATTCTCACTAAATCATTTGAAAAATAGAACTATCAAGTGCAAGACTTTGGTTAGACGTTTGTGTTTTTTATATTAAATTTGTATACAGCTCCCTTCGGACCCTAAATAGATCATCTATTCTTTGTTTTTCTTAAGGTTTTCATAACTAGATTTATATTTTGATTTATATTTTTTAGATTGATTAGTTAAAGACATGATGTCGATAGTTGGATCTTGAAACACTAACGTCCAGTAAGCTTATAAACATGCACAAACCGTGTGAAAAAGAATAATCAAATATTATAATTATTAAAGCCTATTTGGAATGTAGGATTTTTTTTGGTTTCCTGCAATTTTCCTGTGAAAATGAACTGTTTTCTGTCAATTTTCTGTATGATTTCTCTAAAATTCTTGCATTTCAAATGAGGCCTAAAAGATACACTAACAAAACAGGTGAATAAAAATTTAATAAATAACTTATACTGGTTGTTTGACACTAAGACGTTTGAACGGAAGACAAGACACGATGTGGGCTAGATAATAGAGTTATGACCTTGCGCTACATAGGAAATATTTTGGGGCCCTTAGAAATTAGGGGCCCTATACAAGCGCATTGGCCGCACACCCCATAATAGAGTTATGACCTTGCGCTGCGTAGGAAATATTTTAGGGCCCTTAGAAATTAGAGGCCATATACAAGCGCACCAGCCGCACACCCCTATGTCTGACCCTGACTTAAACGAACATGATTTAACGTTATCAGTTACTCATTACCTTGCAAATATGTAAACCAAACAACACCAAAATAGATCCTTTATATATATACTACATCTTCCAAACAGTTCAACTCACTAGTTCAGACTGAAATTTCAATGTTTCCAAGAATCTAGCGTAGGAAGAGAGTAAGAGATGCAACTCGAATCAGATGACATGCATGCACGCTATGTCCACTGATTGCAAAATGTTACCTTGTCCGTTGCATGCGCATGATGAACATCACTACAGCACGAACAGTCATTTTCGGCGCCTTTAGGCCTATTTTCGGTGGTCCCTGGCCGCCAGAAAAAATAAGCCGAAAATAAGCAATTATTTTCGGTGGCTGACACATAGCCGCCGAAAATAAATGATTATTTGCGGCGGGAGTGTCTGGCCGCCGAAAATTTCCCGCCACTATTTTCGGCGGCCTCAGGTGGCCGCCAAAATTAATAATTTCAGAGTTTTTTTGAAAAAATGCAAAAAAAACAGCAAATTCATCAACAATATAATCACAATAAAATGACAGAAACATTAAATACAGAATTACACACAGAGTATCACGCTTCTTCACAACCACATTGTAGTCAGGGCCGGTCCTGGAGGGGGGCAAGTGGAGCCGTCGCACCGGGCCTCCGATTTTGGAAGGGCCCCAAGTAATATACATGTATATATAATCTTAGGTGTTGTGTCTAGTACGGCTGCTCCACTTGTCCCTCTTCGCAGGACAGTTCTGACGTTGAGATAAATGATCTATTATCTGAGTTAAAGGTTTTGAAGTTAAGTTTGCCTGAAATACCAATGTCTTTTATGGAGATTTTTTGAGTATGTTCGACAAATGGATCTGTATCTAAATATTTCAATCGCTTATTGGATATTATTTAATGTGCTTGTGACTGTGGCATCAGCTTAGAGAAGCTTTTTAAAGTTGAAATTGTTGAAGAACTATTAAGGTCAACAATATCTCAAGATCGCCTCAACGGATTGGCTACTTTATATATTGAGAAAAATTATTAGACGAGGTTGATAGCAACACTATTATCAATGACTTCGCATCAAGAAACATTAAAAGAATTTTTTGAGATAATATGTACAAAGATTTGAAGTTGTTTTGATATATTATAGATTTTTTTCATTCAAAAATTTGCTTATGTACTTAGAAGAAAGTATATATATTATAAACTTTTATCATTCAAATTTTTTTGAGGGCCCTAATTTTTTGTTTCGCCTCGGGTCCATAAAACCTCAGGACCGGCCCTGATTGTAGTTTACCAAAATGGTTCACAGTTCACAAATAGTTCACCACATCACAGTTCACAAATACATCATCACAGTTCACAAATAGTCCATTACAACATAAAACAAAGTCATAATTTGGCACAAAACTCAAACCATCACATATCGGGGTCGTCGGAGTTGTGACCACTGCCTCCAGAAGCGAAAAACTCGTTGACGAAGTCGTGTAACAGATTTGGATTCTAAAGAAAAAGAAGACATTAATAACGGCAATGTTTACATGACCATTATTTAAACAAATTGTTTGTCAAACTAACCTCTCCTGTAGTAGCTCCCTCCCCTGCATAAGCTCCTCCTAGTGCTGGTATCACCGGTGGTGGCGTGTTGTGGCCCATGACCCCGGATCCCTACAAAATCAAGTTTAGTCAATATTTGAAAGATTAATACAAACGACAAGTCTTAACTAAATTAAAGCACCTGAGGTGGAGGTGGCGGAGCATGTAATCCCCACTGAGGCATCGGCGGCTGAAATTGAGGGAAAACAAATGGTTGCTGTTGTGCCTACTCTAGAAACAGAGACTGTTGCAAATACAATATATTAGTTATCGGACCAATATCGATCGTGTTGAGAATAAATAAGACACTCAAGTTCATTGCTTGTTGCGCCTGTGCGTTGTAAGCAGCCATGTACTCTGATTGCTGTTGGAGGAATGTCATTTGTTGTTGCCGCAGCTCTTCACAAAACCTTTCTTGCAGCTTCCTCATAGCGTCCTCCATGCTAGATACAGAGCGCCGACTACGGCTGCTACCACAACCCGCCTGCGACGAAGAGCCGCCACGAGAACGCAACTCAGTCGAATCGATCACACCGGTAAACATAGAATATCTTGAAAAACAAGAAAATTAGTTATTCGGTCATAGTTTCAATATTATTGAAAAAATTCACAAGTTAATACCGTCCATGCGCCTTTCCTCCAATAGAATGCACAACTTCAACGTCGTTGGTAGGCGCTCCTCGCCAATCGTAGTCTTCTCCATACTTCCTAACCATCTCCTGCTCGTATGTCTCCTGCAATACAATATGAAGGTTCAACACACATGTAATTTATAGCTATATGGCAAGAAAACATCAATCCTAACAACAACTAATCATACGCTTAACGGCCACTTGACTACATAGCTCATCGGAGGTTTCACTGTTTTTCGCTCTATGCCCTCTCCTATAAACATCGATTGGGCTCGGGACAACTCCAGTTTGAGCCTCCTGCAAATATATGAGTTTAAACCGGTTTGATTTCTGAGTAAAACAGAATACTACATACTCACCATTCGCTTCGCCAACCAAATGTGTCCATCAGCCCCATAGGAATGGTTGACTACGACCTCATCATCGTCCTCGTCCTGCTGATGGCACTTCCTATGTCGATTCCTGTTTGACTTCTCAATCCACTCTGGCGAAGCCCATATCTCACACAAAGCCTTGTAAGCCTGCGGCCGGTGTTCCATCCATGGAAGAGTTACCTGCATCTAAAGTGTTAGCTCAAAATTACATTCACATCTAAATGAGCCGCTAAATTAGATTTTTACCTCCATGTACTGGTCTACAGTCAAGTAGACATCCGAATATTGTCGAAAGTTGTTGATAGAATGCCCTCGGCGCTTCATGTACACGTTCACAACGTGTAGACGAGCATTGGAAAATGCATCCCTGCACACCTTCTTCGCATTTTTCTCTAATACTCGGTCTGCATGCTCTTGAGCCTCATGTTCCACATGATAGCGTCTCTATCCAACATCAAAATAAATTTAGTTTGAAACAAATCATAAAATGTTAGTTTGAAACATTACTCTTACCCAAAAGTCGTGCTTGACGACGCCTTGAGCTGTTCCATATGTAGCATGTGGAGCTAGTGCGAAGTGTGACCAGCTAGTGCAAGGATCCAAAGCTCGCAATGTGGCTTTTTTGTTCCTTGGATTTCGTTTTTGTTTCGGTGCAACACTCATCAGTAGTGACATCGTTACGGTCTCCGACTAGTGAGTTCAGTGTAACACCCTCATCGATAGTAAAAGTGGCTGGCAATTCTTCTTCTTGATAAACATCATCGGCTTGGTCTTCGAATTGATAACCAGCAGTGCAAGGAGTATGTAAAACATTCCTTAGGGTTCACCTTGTGAACTACCCACCATGCTTTAAACTTCGGATTTGGGTACGACATATAGTAGACCTGCTCGCACTGGTGTGCAAGGATAAAATTATCATGGCCTCAAAATCGTTCCTTGTGCTTTACTTCAGTTATGCCATATTGACTTTGTCTAATCCCATTATTGTTGTCAAACCAATCACATAGAAAGAGTACTAATTTCAAAGTTTTGTTCCCTGCAAAATTAAACTCTAGGATGTTTTAAATGATGCCATAATAATTAGTTTCTCTTCCAAGTGCATCGAGTGCCCTAGTCAGAACTCCAGTGTTACGTGTGGCTGCACGCGAACGAGACTTTTCAAATTGGTCTGAACGAAAAAGGAAGCCATTCACATCATATCGACCAAAGGTTCTGCAAATCACCGTCCCATAAGATAGTTGTCTCAAGTCCTCGTGTATGTTAGGAGTCTTTATGCACTGCAAATAATATACAGTTAAAATGACTACCTCGCGTAAAAGGCTAAATTACATCAAAGTAAGGAATATAAAGAGTTTACATGCTCCTGAAACCAGTCAACAAAATTAGTTCTTCCTTGCCTCCCATGTCGTCGCATCATATCTAGTTGTTTGCTTGTAGGTTGATGGGAATAAGTCCAATTTTCCTCGCCGAACTTACTGTACGACAAATAAGTAATTAAATATGGCTCCTTAGCAAAGAAATTATGGGGCAAAATAAATATTTACATGAAATATGGCTCCATCTCTTCCATATTCGAGTACATGTATAGCAATGCAGACATTCTTTCATCCATGCTAAGGTGGTAGAACGTGCCCTTACTAGTACTTGTGCCGCTCCATTGGAAAATGTTGAGATCACTGACAGGAGGTTCCTCATCGACATTGTATCGCATGGTCGCAGCATAGACATTATGTTCCTCTGCGAAATACACACTCGTGAAGTATGAAACCTCCTTTAGCAAAAAAGCTTCAGCGACGCATATTTCTACTCTAGCCTTATTTTGAACCATGCCTCGTGGGTTTTTGAGTGCACGTTCAATATGATACATCCACCTATATTGTACAGGTCCACCAACCTTTTCCTCGTATGGAATGTGAATAAGTAGATGCTCCATCGGATTGAAGAATCCAGGTGGGAATATTTTTTTCTAGCTGGCATAACAACACTAGTATTTTTTTCTCCAACTTCTCCATTGTATTTTTACTTATTTCTTTGGCACAAATCTGCCTGTAGAAATAAGTAAATAGCTTAGCTCAGCTATTGCTTGTCACATGGCGTCGAGCATGTAACCACAAAACATGACAGGGATAATCCTCTCCATTAATATATGGAAGTCATGGCTATTTAACCCAGTTAGTTTTCCCATTTTCAAATTCACAGCTCTTTTCAAGCCCGCAACATAACCATCGGGATTTTTTTTTCATCCATCTCATTACCTCGATCTTGTCTTTAGAGGTAAGACAGAACAAGGCACGTGGTGGCTTGCCGTTGTCATTGAGCACTTGGGTTGGTCGGTCACAAAGCATTGCTAGATCTCTTCGAGCTTTCAGATCGTCCTTTGTTTTTTTCAAAATGCATGCAGGTGTGTATGAGGGCTTTAGTAACATCACTTTCTTGGTGCATGACATTAATGTTGCACAAGAATCAATGATGACATATAAGGGAGCTCCCAGAGACCACATATATGTGTCCAATTGTGGTCCACTCCGAATCCTTCGTACTTGTCTTCCTTTTCATTTAGGACAAGGTTGTTCAGCTGAGCATATATTTCTGCTGCGTTAAGACGTTTAGGCGGTCCTTTGGTGACCACGGTGTTCTTTATATAGTTTTCTTATCGCTCCTAAAGGGGTGTTTCCTGGGCAACCAGCGTCGATGACAATCGAAGTAAGTGATCTTTCCACCATGAGCAATACGGAAGCAATCTGTATCAGAACCGCAATATGGACATGTCAATCTACCATGTGTACTCCAACCGGTTAAAATAGCATACTCCATGAAGTCATGCACCGACCACAAATACACAACTCGAAGTTTGAATATCTGTTTTTTAAAACATCGTATGTTTCAACTTCTTTCCAAAGCTCCTTCAACTCTTCAATTAAGGGTTTTAACATGACATTGAGGTTCTTTCCAGGATAGTCTGGGCCAGGAATGATTAAGCAAAGAAATATAAATTCATATTTCATACAAAGAGAAGGTGGAAGGTTGTATGGAATAACAAAGACGGGCCAACATGAGCATGATGATGCCATTTGACCAAAAGGTGTGAAGCCATCGGTCGTGAGGCTGATTCGAACGTTCCTCGGATCAGCTGCAAAGTATGGATCAAACGTGTCGAGAGCCTTCCAAGCATCCCCATCTGAAGGGTGCACGATTAGGTCATCATTATCACGGACACCTTCTTTGTGCATCACATGTGCATAGCGGTTTTTTAGATAGAAACAACTGTTTCACTCGAGGAGTTAGTGGCAAGTAGCGGAGCTGCTTATATGCAACATCTGTCATCACCTTGTCACCCTCATCCTTAACAACTTCCACAAATCTAGATTGTCCACATTTCATACATTTTTTCTCTCCCGCATGCTCCTTCATGAAAAGCATACAATTATTTTTGCACACATCAATCTTTTCATAATCCTTACCGAGACCTTTGATAATTGTCTTTGAATGGTACATGTCTTTAGGCAACTTATTGGGCTTTGGGAGCACATCTCCTAATAACTATAAAATCTCATTGTAACAATTGTTCGAGAAAAAAATACTTGGACTTAATGGCCATGAGCCGAGTAACAAAAGCGAGTATACTCACATCTGTGTGTTCATGCAACGGCTCTTCAGAGTCTTTTAGTAGTTAAAAATTCTGGAAACATCTGGTGTGGTAGGATCCTCGGAGCTTAGGTTTAATTCTGGACATAGCGAATCTAGCATCTCATGCATCGCATCATCGCCAGCCCAATCATTGTTTTCCTCCTCTTCTACATTTCGGTTGGGTACTACCTCACCATGATGTTCCCGCACCTCATATCCGGGCATAAATTCAAACTGACAAAGATCTAGGCTAACTCTTTCCTTATTAAGAAATATATTGTTTTCGTGCCACCTACAAGGGCATCTGACAGTGCCGGTTAATGACAAGGAGAATATGTGGTCCACAAAATCTTTGGTCTTGGCTACCCAATCATTAGAATGACGTCCATTCCTACTCCAACCATTGTACATCCATGCACGATCTTCAGCCATGCCTGAGAATGTTAAACCGAACCATATCGTGAAAACATTATTCAACTTCGTCAAGTGTATCGGTCCTACATGTATAGGCAAGGATAGGTTCTAAACCCACATCAAGCTAGCAGGACCCAAAAAAACTTTCAGCAGCATAACCTCGCTGCCACTAAACAATATAAGAATGAACCACATATACCACATATGCCTTCCCTAAACCACATATACCACATATACAATATGCCTCGAACTAAATAATAATACTAACCACACGCACTAATCAACAAACACATATACCACTAATACATTAATGGACCACATATACCACATATGCCTTCCCTAAACATATAACACATATACAATATGCCTCGAACTAAACAATAATATTAATCAAACGCTGACTACGACGACTACTACTAAGTTGTTAGTGCTGCCAGACTAGGCTAGTGGATGTAGAGAATGCCACCAACCTTCTCGTGTGTGATACGACGGGAAGGAACAATGTATTGTCGTTCAGTGAAATAGTTAGGGACAGTTGCAAATAAACATCCAAATACTCCATGCCATGGAGATCCATCGACTATAAAGTGCATGATCAAAATGGATTCAACCGTATTATCGCAAAAAGAATTCGATAGGTTCATTCCACGTCTGTAGTTACAAAAATTCCAAAAGAGGAAATACTTGATCCACTATTGAGTACAGGTTTTGGGTGGGGCATACATTACAAAACCTGTCAAAAACCGGTCTGGTTTTTCGTTAACGCACCAGACCAATATCAATTTTCTAGTTGTTTTTAAAAAGAAATCGTCCAACACTACAGGAGTTTGGCTCTTTGCCGAGTGCCAAATAATTTACCGAGTGTTTTCTTTCGGGCACTCGGCAAAAAAGCTCTTTGTCGAGTGCGAAGCAAAAATACCTCGGTAAAAAAACACTCGACAAAGGAACTCTTTGTCGAGTGTTTTATTTCTGACACTCGACAAAGAGTTTTTTTGCTGACTGCTTTTTTTGGACACTAGTCGAAGAACTTCTTTATCGAGTGTTTTTTAACACTAGACAAAGATAATTTAAAAATCACATTTTGAAGCAGTAAATTAATTCAAATGAAAAAGGTTTTAACTACAAATTTGTTTAACTCATCAAGATGTACAATTTATATTTTGATCATTTCTTCATATAACAAAATAAAAATAAATTTGTTCATAAAACCTATAGTTCTCTCGTAATTTATGAAACTACAAAAGAGATGTACAGAATTTGTGAATAATGTTAGAACCATCATATAGGATGAACAAATGACGAAACAACCAAAATAAAGTTTGTAAATCTTGAGAAGCTATAGAATTTTATAGTTGGCAACCTTTTCATTTGAAGTTATCTTGTCAGCGAAAACTACGTCTGAATTTTAAAAAAATAACTTTGAATTTTCAAAACGACATCGAATGGAAAAACCACCAACATGAAAGTGGTAGGTCTTGAAAAGTTATGAAACTTTGCGGTTGACAATGTTTTGGTTTGAAATCATATTGTCATGCAAAATTATGTTTGAAATTTTCAAACTACCTCGGATGGAAAAACCATCAAAATAAAAGTTGTAGATCTCGAAACGTATTGTAACTTTGTAGTTGACAAATTTTGATTTTAAATCACCTTATCATAGAAAAATTCGTTTGAAGTTTCCAAATTTGAAAATCAAATTTTGTAAACAGCCTCGGATGTAGAAACTATCAAAATAAAAGTTGTAGATCTTGAAAAGTTGTGCTATTTTATAGTTGGCAACATTTTCAATTGAATTAATTTAGTATCTCAAATAATCAAATTACTCTTGGTTTGTTATAATACATGAGAAATAAAAACGTAATATAGACATAATTGATGTAGTAGTGTAGTGGAAGAGGAGGTTATGCGCGCGAAAGATGTTGCGAGTTCGAATCACACCATTTAAAAAACATGTAACACTCGGTAAAGTGTTTGCTGAGTGCTCGAAAAAAAGTACTCATCAAAAATCCTTTACCGATAACATGTCTACCGACCCAACAGCTAGGACACTCGCCAAAAAAGGCGAGTCCGATAGTGCAAGACTTTGAAACTTTGAAAATGGTTATAAAAAATTGGAAAAAATATGATAAATAGACCACACTGGTAATAATATGTTACATCTAAATGGTTAATAGAAATGTATAAAATAAATGAAGATAAAATAAATTACTTTTAACGGCGATTTCATGAGTTTTTCATTTTAGAAAGTTACGAACGGTTTGAGAGCTGAAGGATCTTATCTTGCGGGCGCGCTTGTGCTAGTTAGTACAGCAGGAATGTACCCCAGCCGATATGCTCTCGCGCGGCTATGGCTAGGGTCGGTGCACGTGGTAACAACAGCAAGGTCGAGTCGGTGTAGTAGATTGCTCCAATTGGAGGTGCTTTTCAAACGCATGTATATGCATCTAGTGCACGTATATGCATATTAAATCTGAGCTTTTTTTAATGATCAGCGACTGAGATGATTTATTTTTTTAATGCAGATGAGCGTGGAAATCGGAAAGGATGAGTAGTTATCGTCACGCAAACCCGAGTCGGACTCCGTCGGCTTGTTCTATATAATAAGGCGCGCCAAGTCTCCAACTCTCCCCATCTAATCTCCAGTTCTTGCACCCGCTCGTCCACTGTTCGCATACGCCGCGCTTGCTCGCAGCCGCTACTATGGCCAACGAGCAGAGCGGGCTTCCCCTGCGGAGGTGGAAGCCTTTCTACAGCGCTTTCCAGGCGATCGATGGCGTGATCGAGGCATGCGGCTACCCGCGCGCCGAGTATCGTGACGTGCGTGGCGAGATCGTCGTGCTGCTCCGCGGCGCCACGGATGACGGCGTGGCCGAGCAGCTCTGCGCCGCGCTCGACGACGTCATGATCGAATCCCTCAAGACGCTGCTGGTGGCGCCTCTCCCGCACGACCTGCTGGCATCCACCGACCTGGCAAGGACCGTCGGCGCCCTCGGCAACCACGGGTCCTCCCGGATCCAGAGCCTCGCGCGCGACGTCGTGCGCGGGTGGAGGGTAGCCGTCGAAGCCTCCTTCGCCACTGCTGTAGCGGTGAAGAAGAAACTCGACAATCTCTCTGCTGATCAGATCCCGCTCCCGCGCGCTGCCGTCGACAAGGTGCACGAGAAGAAGCTGCACGTACCGTGTGCCAAGATGCTTCCCACTGCTGCTGAGGTACACAACAAGAAGCCGGATATACCACCAGCAAAGATGACTTCCACCGCCACCGCCGCCGAGGTACATAACAAGAGGCCACACATACCACCAGCAAAGATGCTTTCCATCGCCGAGGAACACAAGAAGCAGCATTATGTACCGCCAACGAAGACGCTTCCGACCACATCAATTCTATCGAATCAACAGAAGAACATGAGTGAGACCAAGAAACCGGTCGTCGCCGAGAGCGAGAAGATGGAGGCTACAAAACGCAAGCTACGGGAGAGTTACCAAGAAGCTGATGGAGTCAAGCGTCGGCGCAACATCCAGACCATTAAGGAGGAGGAGGGGAAGCTGTTAGAGGTCAAGCAATGCAAGAATCATGCGTCCCATCGTATGGAGAGAGGCCCAGTAGGATGTAGGACTAGGACCTCATCAGGCGTCAGTCGTTCTAGGCCTCCTCCTTCTCACGTGCTTTAGGGCCGAATGTTGTTCTTGGATGACCAATATTTGTGCATTTTGAAGTTATGTTTACGTGTAAAGAGATAGGATCATCAACGCTGGGACATAGCATATTTTATCCTACTACACTACCTGTCCAAGAGAAATTTTATCATGTGAAATCGAGACCATGTACCAAACTATTGAATAAAAGACCATTCTCAATAAATCATTTGAAAAATAGAACTATCAAGTGCAAGGCTTTGATTGTTGTGACTTTTTATAATAAATTTGTCCCCAGCTCCCTTCGGACCCTAAGTTAGATTATCTATTCTTTCTTTTTCTTACGGTTTTCATAACTAGACTAGATATATGCCCGTGCGTTGCCACGAGAGTTAAAAATTCTAAGACATTAATAACCGCACGCAGATAGTTAAATTTCTAACTTGTCTTATGTTGCACAAGCTCAAGCACATATTCATGTACAAATCATATATCGTTTTATCACCAGTCGTACCTTCAGCCTTCAGCTCCATCTAGTTGAATAAATTTGGCCGTGGCCATGGTCGTGTTCTACGACCGCGCCGGGGCGGGGAACGCGCATAGGCAGAGGAGCAGCAGCAGCGCGCTCATCCTCAGTGCATGCACAGGCAGGCGCCGCATCGTGTCTTTCACTGTGGATAGGCGACGGAGAAAGCGGCGGCAACGGACACATACGCGTCCCTGGGATGCATGACGTAGGTGACGAGCGTCGTGGCGTTGTCGGCGGCGGCCGGGCACTGGCAGAAGATGGGGAACGTGACCATGGTGCCAACGTCGAGGTCGGTGGGCACCAGCGTGGGGTTCACGCGCTCCACGGCCTGGTACTGCATGAGGTTCTGTAGCTTGGTGGTGGAGATGATCCAGTAGGTGTCCCCTGGGCCGATCTGGTAATGCATCGGCGTGTACGAGCTAGGGGACCGGGAGGGGCAGCCGCACTGGAGCGGCACGAGCAGCGGCTGCCCGTTGGCCAGCGCGGCCGTCGTGGAGAGGTTGGTGGTGTGCGCGACCATGAAGTGACTGACGGCGAAGAGGTCACCGATGGCCGCGAGATCGAGCGGCACACCCACGAAGCCGACGCGGTAGAGCGCGTACGCCTAGCATGGGTACGTGCGGTTGGCGGTGCAGTTGAACCCCTCGACGGACGCCGGCGCGGCCGTGGCCATGGTCATGTTCTGCGACCGCGCCGGGGTGGGGAATGCGCACATGCAGAGGAGCAGCAGCGCGTTCAGCCTCAGTGCATGCAACAAGACAACGACGATCGTAGAGCCTCAGAGGAAACACGATGGGTGGCACCTCGCTAGGTTCCTCCCGCCCAGCCCCGTCAGTGCTTGCATGGTGTTCCTTAGTGCATAGTGGTTGATGACCTAAATTAAAAAGTATATATGGCTAATTGTTTTTGTGCGAGTACATATTAGATTTTGTTGGATTTGTGGTTTTTGTCTAGCTGATTTTATTCTCGAACTGGAAATTGTAGATTGTACGATGCTACCAGCGGCTGTGCCCAGTGGGTGGAGGGTGGCCGTCGTGCGCGGATCCGGAGCCTCGCGCGCGACGTCGTGCGCGGGTGGAGGGTGGCCGTCGAAGCCTCCTACGCCACTGCTGTAGCGGTGAAGAAGAAGCTCGACAATATCTCTGCTGATAAGATCCCGCTCCCGCGTGCTGCCGTCGACGAGAAGAAGCTGCACGTACCATCTGCCAAGATGCTTCCCACTGCTGCTGAGGTACATAACAAGAAGCCGCACGTACCACCAGCAAAGACGCTTCCTGCCGCCGAAGAACACAAGAAGCAGCATTATGTACCGCCAACGAAGACGCTTCCGACCGCAGCAATTCTATCGAATCAACAGAAGAACATGAGTGAGACCAAGAAACCGGTCGTCGCCGAGAGCGAGAAGATGGAGGCTACAAAACGCAAGCTACGGGAGAGTTACCAAGAAGCTGATGGAGTCAAGCGTCGGCGCAACATCCAGACCATCAGGGAGGAGGAGGGGAAGCTGTTGGAGCAGGAGCAATGGAAGATGCATGCGTCCCATCGTATGAAGAGAGGCCCAGTAGGATGTAGGACTAGGACCTCGTCAAGCTTCAGTCGTTCTCGGCCTCCTCCTTCTCACGTGCTTTAGGGCCGGATCTTGTTCTTGGATGACTATTATTTGTGCATTTTGATGTTCTTTTAAATGTAATGAGATAGGATCATCATCGCTGGGACATAGCATATTTTATGCTACTACTACCTGTCCAAGAGAAATTTTATCATGTTAAATCGAGACCATGTACGAAACTATTGAATAAAAGATCATTCTCACTAAATCATTTGAAAAATAGAACTATCAAGAGCAAGGCTTTGATTAGACGTTTGTGATTTTTTATAATAAATTTGTCTACAGCTCCCTTCGGACCCTAAGTTAGATTATCTATTCTTTGTTTTTCTTACGGTTTTCAAAACTAGATTTATATTTTTTAGATTGATTAGTTAAAGACATGATGTCGACAGTTGGATTTTGAAACACTAACATCTAGTAAGCTTATAAACATGCACAAACCGTGTGAAAAAGAATAATCAAACTATTATAATTATTAAAGACCATTTGGAATGTAAGATTTTTTCCGTTTCATGCATTTTTCTGTGAAAATGAACTGGTTTCTGTGAAATTCTTTTATGATTTCCTGAAATTCTTGCATTCCAAAGAAGGCCTAAAAGATACACTAACAAAATAGGTGAATAAAAATTTAATGAATAACTTATCTGGCTGTTTGACAATAAGTCGCTTGAACAGAACACAAGACACGATGTGGGCTAGATAATAGAGTTATGACGACCTTGCGAACTGTAAAGACAGACCAAGGTAAATTGATCTATTTCGCTTCCAGGCACCTGTTGCGTAGGAAATATTTTGGGTTAATTAGAAATTAGGGGCCCTATACAGCACCGGTCGCACACCCCTATGCTTGATCCTGACTTAAATGAACATGATTTAACGTTATCAGTTACCAATTACTTTGCAAATATGTGAACCAAACAACACCTAAATAGATTCTTTATATGTTACATCTTTCCCAACAGTTCAGCTCACTAGTTCAGACCGAAATTTCAATTGTCTGCAAAAATCTAGCGTAGGAAGGCTGACATGCATGCATGTTGTGTCCGCATGCACGCTGACATGCATGCATGCTGTGTCTTCAAAATGCAAAATGTTACCTTGTCCGATGCATGCGCATGACGAACATCTACATCAACCTGCCGCCGGTGGCGCCGCTTTTGGGAGGCGGATATGGCTACTGGGCCCGTTCTTCGGCGGCTACAGATACGGCTACGGGTGGTCGACGTTCTCCTTGTTCACCCCCGGACTGAGCGTGGACGTCGGGGTCGGCGATGGCTTCGACACGCTCGTCCTCTTTGTGGCGCTGGGTGCCATTGTCGGAGCTGTCAGGCGGTTCCTCAACCGGAACAACGATGACTACGACGACGACTACTAAGTTGCCAATGCTGCCAGACCAGACTAGTGGATGTAGCGAATGCCAACAGCCTTCTCCTCCGTGTGTGATACGATGGGATTTGCTCGTGTGGAATCCTATGTATTGTCGTTCAGTGAAATAGTTAGGGACCGTGGCAAATAAACAGCCAAATACTCCATGGAATGGAGAACCATCGACTATAAAGTGCATGATCAAAATGGATTCAACTGTATTATCACAAAAAGAATTCGAGAGGTTCGTTCCAAGTCTGTAGCTACAAAGAAATCTAAAAGAGGAAATACTTGGTCCGCTCTTTAGTGCAGATTTTGGGTGGGACATGCATTACAAAACCGGTCGAAAACCGGTAAAACCGGTCTAGTTTCTCGTTAACGGACTAGACCGATATCAATTTTTAGCTGTTTTTTAAAAAGAAATCGTCGAACACTACCAGAGTTTGGCTCAGTAATGCCAAATAATTTGTCGAGTGTTTTCTTTCGGGCACTCGGCAAAGAAACTCTTTGTCGAGTGTCAAGCAAAAAATCCTCGGTAAAAAAAACACTCGGTAAAAAAATCTTTTTGCTAGAGTGTTTTTTTTCAAAACTAGGCAAACACAATTTAAAAATCACATTTTGAAGCAGCAAAGTAATTTAAATGAAAAAGTTTTAAACTAAAATTTGTATAACTCATCAAAATGTACAATTTATATTTTAATCATTTCTCCATGTAACAAAATAAAAGTAAATTTGTTCATAAAACATATATATCTCTCGTAGTTTATGAAACTAACAGAGGGACGTACAAAATTTGTGAATAATATTAGAACCATCATGTGTGATGAACAAATGACCAAACAAACAAAATAAAGTTTGTAGATCTTGAGAAGTTATAAAATTTTACAGTTGGCGACTATTTCATTTGGAGTTAGCTTATCACGAAAACTACGTTTGAATTTTAAAAAAATTAAATTTAAATTTTGAAAACGACCTCGAATAGAAAAACCAGCAACATAAAAGTTGTAAGTATTAAAAAGTTATAAAACTTTGCAGTTTACAATATTTTGGTTTGAAATCATCTTATCATGCAAAACTATGTTTAAATTTTAAAATTTGAAGTTTTCAGACTATCTCGGATGAAAAAATCATCAAAATAAAAGTTGTAGGTCTCAAAACGTAACAAAACTTTGTAATTGACAATTTTTTGATTTTAAATCATTTTATCATAGAAAAATTCGTGTGAAGTTTTTAAATTTAAAATTCGAATTTTGTAATCGGTCTCGGATGTAGAAACTATCAAAATAAAAGTTGTAGATCTTGAAAAGTTATGCACTTTATAGTTTCCAACATTTTCAACCGAATTTATTTAGTGCCTCAAATAATCAAATTACTATCGCTTTGTTATTATACACGAGGAATGAAAACGTAATATAGACATAATTGATGTAGTAGTGTAGCGGTAGAGAATGTTATGCACGCGAGAGAGATGTCGAGTTCGAATCACATCATGCAAAAAACATGTAACACTCGGCAACGTATTTGCAGAGTGCCAAAAAAAGTACTCGTAAAAAAACCTATGATAAATAGATAACACTGGCAACAATATGTTACATCTAAATGATTAATAGAAATATATAAAATAAATGGAGATAAAACAAATTACTTTCAACGGCATTTTCATGAGTTTTCCCATTTTGGAAAGGTACGAACGGTTTGAGAGGAATGTACCCCAGCAGGAATGTGCTAGGGGCGGTGCACGTGGCAACAACAGCGAGCTCGAGTCGGTGTAGTAGATTGCTCCAATTGGAGGTGCTTTTCAAACGCATCAAATCAAATGCACGTGATGCATCTAGTGCACGTATATGCATATTAAATCTGAGCCTTTTTTAATGATCAGCGTCTGAGATGATTAGCGTGGAAATCGGAAAGGATGAGTAGTTATCGTCACGCTGAGACGCGCAAACCCGAGTCGGACTCCGTCGGCTTGTTCTATATAATAAGGCGCGCCAAGTCTCCAAGTCTCCCCATCTAATCTCCAGTTCTTGCACCCGCTCGTCCACCGTTCGCATACGCCGCGCCGCGCTTGCTCGCATACGCCGACCCTACCCGTCGCCGGCCTGCCCGCATCCGCCCTCCGCCGCCTGTACCATGGCCGACGAGCAGAGCGGGCTTCCCCTGCGGAGGTGGAGGCCATTCTTCGGCGCTTTCCAGGCGATCGACGGCGTGATCGAGGCATGCGGCTACCCGCGCGCCGAGTTTCGGGACGTGCGTGGCGAGATCGTCGTGCTGCTCCGCGGCGCCACGGATGACGGCGTGGCCGAGCAGCTCTGCGCCGCGCTCGACGACGTCATGGTCGAATCCCTCAAGACGCTGCTGGTCGCGCCCGTCCCGCACGACCTGCTGGCATCCACCGACCTGGCAAGGACCGTCGGCGCCCTCGGCAACCACGGGTCCTCCCGGATCCGGAGCCTCACGCGCGACGTCGTGCGCGGGTGGAGGGTGGCCGTCGAAGCCTCCTGCGCCACTGCTGTAGCGGTGAAGAAGAAGCTCGACAATCTCTCTGCTGATCAGATCCCGCTCCCGCGCGCTGCCGTCGACGAGAAGAAGATGCTTCCCGCTGCTGCTGAGGTACACAACAAGAAGCCGCACGTACCACCAGCAAAGACGCTTCCTGCCGCCGCCGCCGAGGTGCACAGCAAGAGGCTACAAGTACCACCAGCAAAGATGCTTCCCACCGCCGAGGAACACAAGAAGCAGCATTATGTACCGCCAACGAAGACACTTCCGACCGCAGCAATTCTATCGAACCACCAGAAGAACATGAGTGAGACCAAGAAGTCGTCCGTCGCCGACAACGAGAAGATGGAGGCTACAAAACGCAAGCTACGGGAGGGTTACCAAAAAACCGATGGAGTCAAGCGTCGGCGCAGCATCCAGACCATCAAGGAGGAGGAGGGGAAGCTGTTGGAGCAGAAGCAATGCAAGAAGGATGCGTCCCATCGTATGGAGAGAGGCCCAGTAGGATGTAGGACTAGGACCTCGTTAGGCGTCAGTCGTTCTAGGCCTCCTCCTTCTCACGTGCTTTAGGGCCGAATCTTGTTCTTAGGTAGTCGTTATTTGTGCATTTTTAATGTTCTGTTTACGTGTAATGAGATAGAATCATCAGTCCCGAGACATAGTATATTTTATTCTGCTACTACCTGTCCAAGAGAAATTTTATCATATGAAATTGAGCCCATGTACAAAACTATTGAATAAAAGTCCATTCTCAATAAATCATTTGAAAAATAGAACTATCAAGTGCAAGGCTTTGATTAGACGTTGTGACTTTTTATAATAAATTTGTCCACATCTCCCTTCAGACTCTAAGTTAGATCATCTATTCTTTGTTTTTCTTAAGGTTTTCATAACTAGATTTATATTTTGATTTATATTTTTTAGATTGATTAGTTAAAGACATGATGTCGATAGTTGGATCTTGAAACACTAGCGTCTAGTAAGATTATAAACATGCACAAACCGTGGGAAAAAGAATAATCAAATATTATAATTATTAAAGCATATTTGGAATTGAGGATTTTTTTGGTTTCCTGCATTTTTCCTGTGAAAATGAGCTGTTTTTTGTCAATTTCCTGTATGATTTCTCTAAAATTCTTGCATTTCAAAGGAGGCCTAAAAGATACACTAACAAAACAGGTGAATAAAAATTTAATAAATAACTTATACTCGTTGTTTGACACTAAGATGTTTGAACGGAAGACAAGACACGATGTGGGCTGGATAATAGAGTTATGACCTTGCACTGTGTAGGAAATATTTTGGGGCCCTTAGAAATTAGGGGCCCTATACAAGCACACCGGCCGCACACCCCATAATAGAGTTATGACCTTGCGCTGCGTAGGAAATATTTTAGGGCCCTTAGAAATTAGGGGCCCTATACAAGCGCATCGGTCGCACACCCCTATGTCCGATCCTGACTTAAACGAACATGATTTAACGTTATCAATTAACTATTACTTTATAAATATGTGAATCAAATGATACCTAAATAGATCCTATATATTTCCCGACAGTTCAGCTCACTAGTTCAGACTAAAATTTCAATCGTCTACAAGAATCTAGCGCATGAAGAAAGAGATGCAACTCGAATCAGCTGACATGCATGTTGTGTCCGCTGAATGCAAAATGTTACCTTGTTCGATGCATGCGCAGGACGAACATCTACATCAACCCACCGCCGGTGGCGCTGCCTTTGGGAGGCGGATACGGCTACGAGGGGTCGTTCTTCGGCGGCTACGAATACGGCTACGGGTGGTCGCCGTTCTTGTTCGCCCCCGGTCCGAGCGTGGCCGTCGGGGTCGGCGGTGGCTTCGACACACTCATTCTCTTCTTGGCGCTGGGCGCCATTGTCGGAGCTATCAGGCGGTTCTTCAACCGAAACTACTACTAAGTTGCCAGTGCTGCCAGACCAGGCTAGCTATTGGATTTAGCGAAGGCCACCGACGACCTTCTCTGTGCGTGATACAGAGGGATTTGCTCTCGTGAAATCCTAGGAACAATATATTGTCGTTCAGTGAAATAGTTAGGCACATTAGTTAGGGACACTTGCAAATAAACAACCAAATACTCCATGAAATGGAGAGCCATCGACTACAAAGTGCATTATCAAAATGGATTCAACTGTATTATCGCAAAAGGAATTCGAGAGGTTCATTCCAAGTGTGTGGTTACAAAGAATTCCAAAGAGAAAATATTTGATTGACTGTTGGTGATCAACTGTTGAGTACAGGGTTTGGGTGGCAGCATGCATTACAAAACCGGTCGAAAACCGGTAAACCGATCTAGTTTCTTGTTAACGGACCAGATCGATATCGATTTTCTAGCAGTTTTTTAAAAAAGAAATCATCCAAAACTTTGAAACTTTGAAAAAGGTTATAAAAATTGGAAAAATAAATAGACTACAATGACAATAAAAATTACATCTAAATGATTAATAGAAATGTATAAAATAAATGGAGATAAAAAAATTACTTTCAATGACGATTTCATGAGTTTTCCCATGTCTTGGAATTGAGTTGGCATGATTTCATATACAATACTTTATAATAAATATGATAAATTTCATGTGTCACACGAATTTTACAAATTAGATGATTAGTTCATTTTGATGCTACGAAGTGGTATTAAAATAAATTAGTTTCTATCTTTCTTTCCAAAATTTAAGTGACATATTTCTAATTAACTCTAACAAATATGGTGTTATATCATAAAAAGTGTGATGCGACACTCTAATATATAAAACTACTCGTGTGAATAGAGTAAGCTGATAACGATCCCATTTATTTTCTTTCGTATTACATCGTGATCACACATCCAAATACTTGTTTAACAGGCTATGCTATAACCACTACGAAAAATCTAGCAAATTCATAACATCTATCGACGCATTAGACCATATCTAACATTTCATCCATATAGTCACGCAAAATACGGTTTTGTACTATTTGCAGATTGGAGTTTGAATATAGATATGAATATAGGTAAACTGTTGAAGATAGCCTTACATTTCACTTTATTCCATTCACATACACCTAGTGTTAAATAAATTTTAGCAGAAATATGGAGTATGGAAAGATCAATGAGATCCGATTCCCGATTCTCCGCGGAGAATTCTTCCATTAGGGCTAGTTTGAGAACCTCATTTTTCAAGGGATTTCCATTTTCATAAGGAAAATTAGTTCATTTTCCCTAGGAAAATTGAAATCCCTCGGGAAAATGGATTTTCCATATTAGTCCTTAGGTGATGGGACCCGTTAAACTTATACGTGACGATGTTTTTATGTAATAGTTAATAATAAAAATAAATAACTACCTTGTCAAAGATCACTCATTATACAAATGTGTTTATTTTAATATATATAATGATTTTATATTTGACAATGTGTATAAGTGATAATGCTTTGGATTAATAACATATGAAATATATTTTAATTATAATTTAAGCGGAAACGAGGATCCCAACAGGGATTTATCCTCGCGGGGAAAGAAATGTCCCCTACAAATATTCGTGGAGATCTTTGTGGGAAAAAAATTTGTCGTGAAGACAGGGACACATTAAAACCCGACGGGGAATTCGATTCCCATCCCTAGTCGGTGCCCTCGTCTTCCACCTCAGTCTCCCACTGGAAAATGCAAACTATTTTTCATACCGCTGCAACAGCCCCACATTCTTCCGCACTTTCTAGCACAGGGTGGCCGACGGTTTGGCAGGGCACGACTGCCTCACCGGAGAGGTAGGGAGCGGGACCGCGAGCGTTGCTAGACTATTGCACACTAAGGGGTTCCATCAAAACGACCGGAGGCAGCAAGTGGCCGGCGGGCCACGTAAGGGGATGGAGCAGTAGGCGTATAAGGTGAAAATTTGATCATTATAACTAATTCTGTATTTTTAGGGGGTGCATCTGCACCCCCTAAACTCAATATAGCTTCGCCCCTGGAGCCTTGCTCGGGCGAGTCGAAAGTTTTCCCGAGGCGACGGTCGAGATTTCCCTGACTTATGCCACAGTTGGCGAAGTGGTCGCTTGCGGGATTCGCAGCGAGAAGGTAGCCGAGGCCGAGCTCGAGCGAGGCGGAGATGGCACTCGAGGACGAGCTCAGCATCGGGCGAGATGGAGATTGCGCCCGAGGGCGAGCCCAGCGTCGGGCGAGATAGAAATTTGCGCCCAAGGCCCGATCTGCTTTTCCTGTTGTATTAGATGTCCCATCTGGAGATGACAGGCGGTGTGCGTGCACAGTGGCGCGACCGTAATCATGCTGTTGCGCCAGGACGCATTTGGACATGCACAAGTGCAAGTCAGTTGCTAGCATCGACACAACATCGGTGGGGCAACACATAGTCATAGAAAAGGATGACATTGCGAGCGTGCAGAGCATATCATGATTGTATAGGGATGAAAGTGGATATCTAAATTATTAGGACAATTTAATATTTTAAAATATCCATATGAAATTTGTTGTTGATTTTTTCTTATGCTATCAAGAACATGATCACAAACAAGAATAAAATGTTGTATAAATTATTTGATGTGTTATTTGCTCCCTGCAATGAAAAAGGTGAAAAATATTCGTATTTGTATCTGACTTTGTATATGAATTTTATATCTATATTTGATAAGATATATGATAAAATTAAGTCTTACCTTTTATAAATCTTTATAAGCTAAATGCTAAAAACGTGAATACAAATTTGCATAGAGGATTCTATATCCTATTTGTTCGTAATAAAAAAATTGATATTTGAATAATTATTTATTTCATCACTACAATTGCCTACTTGAAGAATGGCATCGTGCGACAAGATTTCCGTTCTGTTACGTATCGTGCATGGTGTTTTATTTGGGCTTTGGCCCGTTAAACTTAATTAGACTAATGAATCCATGTATAACTTTTTAAGTTTCACTCCTGGGTCCGAAAGAGACTATACTACTCAATACTCATGCATGCATAGGGCTCGTGGAGCTAGCATATGCATGTCCCCGTGTCTAGATCGATGCTAGTATCTATCGGTCTCTATCTATTCGCGTGCATGGCAACTGACAATGGCTAGCTAAGCTCTATATAACAAGGCGTGCCAATTCTCCTAGTCCCAGTTCAATCTATCTGCACCCACCCGTTCCGCTCGTCCACTGCTCGCACCCCCTGACTCTACTCGTCGTCACCGGCTTGCCTACATCCACCGCCGCTACCACGGCACGAGGACAGCGGGCTTCCCCTGCGAAGGTGGAGGCCTTTCTTCCACGCTTTCGAGGCCATCGTGGGTTCAAGAAACAATAAATTCGGAGTTACGATATGAATTTCGGAAGATTTTCGTGATTAAATAATAATAACTATATTATATGTTGATGAATGTAAATCATATGAGAAAAGATATTAAGGAAATAGCTAATTCAACTTTAATCTAAGTTATAACTTGATTAAGGATTATATTTTAATCAAATTATAGATGGAACAATTTAGCTTTGTTTTAGAAAAGCTAATCTAGTAAACATGGGGCAAATCAATATTTAATTTTGAGGACATGTTAAATAGTAAAATAAGGTTTACTAAGGGGTAGATGACATTACTACAAAGATAACGCAACTTGAACGGACTAAATCAGAGTTAATATGAAGAAAATATGGATTTTATAAGTTTTAAGGCTATTTTAATATTAATTTCATATTAAAGTCGAGTACCAATGACTTACTTGTGAATTTTAGGGACTTGCTTGTGAGCAGTTTCAGCAAAGAAGGATCGCAGGTTGGTTTTATAAAACTCCGAGGGTTTCTTACGCAAGAACGCCACAACCACATCGGTTGCATGCACCATGGACCATAGATCTGTAGACCAACAGTCCAGATTAAAAGCCCCTTAACGTTATGAACTGGTATTCAACACGGGCCACCGGATCAGGGATCCACGGCTCGTAATACGATCACACGTTGATCACATCTGAGCCCTTGGATCATCGATCATGATTTAATTAACCGAAGGGTTATTCATCCTTCTAATCTACACTGCCCACGATGGAATCAACGGTCCGAAGACCCTCATCCCATAGTCGAGCAGAGCGGCATCGCGCACCAACAAGGTGGCGGCGCCATCGCCGGAGTTTTTTGACGAAAAGGGGTTTCCCCCCTATTTCATTAAGAAACAGGAAACACATACAGACACACACCAGAAATGTCTTAGCCAAAACAAGCAATTGGCAACAAAAGCTCAGCAACTAATCCAGCAACATCTATTATCAGACCTGACCCAAAATCTATTGCCAAACCAAGACGACTAAGACAAGAAAGGGGGTTTAACCAAGACATTATTACAGACCGACATCCTGATATAATAGCCAAAAGAGTCTCTAGGTTCAAGAACAGAAAGAAGCATCATCGCCAAAAAAGATCCCCCGCTCAACCGATCACTGCGTCAGCCTCCTGTCAACTGGAGACCATCCCCAAGCTCGACTGAAGAACTCACTAGCCATTTTCCTGATCTGATTGCTTCTTTCCTCCAGCATCCTTCTTGCCGATTTTTTCTGTAATAAAATCCATGAGTTCATCCAAAAACAACACAATATAAAGATGTCTAACGTATTAACTATTCTTTTATCATCAAAACAAGCTTCGTTTCTTATTTTCCAAAGAGTCCAAAGAACTGCACTACATCCCACTGTCAACAAATTCATGTCTCGTTTATTGAATAGATGGAGCCAGTGGCTAAACATCTCACTGGGATTCATGGGAATACAAATGGGATGTAGCACCATCTGCACCACTCTCCATGTAAACTTCGCTATCTGACAGTCAAAGAAGATGTGTTGCGTAGTTTCTAGGCAATCACACCAAGTGCAATTGATGTTTCCTTGCCAATTCCTTTTGCTAAGATTTGCCTTGGATAGAATCCTGTCTCTCAAAAGAAGCCAAAGGAAAACTTTTATCCTTTGGGGGATTTTAGCGTTCCAGATGAACATATAAGGCACCCGACCCAAATTGTTTCGACAATTAAGGTAAAGGGATTTGACCGAAAATCCTTTTTTATCTAGTAACCAAATAACATTATCTCTTGAATCATTAAGACAGATGTCCTCATATGAGGATATCATCTCCTTGAGATTGTCAGCCCCAGCTCCCACTAGCCTCCTTCTAAAGGTTAAGGATTCAGAATTCGTACTTATCACCTTTTCTACACTTATCTCTTTATTAAGAGATAAATCATGAAGTCTTTTAAATCTTACCGAGAGAGGAGTATTCCCACACCAACAATCATTCCAAAAACTGGTTGATTTACCATCTCCAATGATTCTTTTGCAGTTTTTGTAAAACACCTCTTTTACTTCCAGAATGCTTTTCCAGAAAAGAGAGTCCCCTTGTTTCCTTTGCCATCGCCGGAGTTGATGCTCCCGCGCGCTGATGCCCTAACACAGTCGCGGATAAGCCCGTATGAAGCGGAGAGGATCATGATCTGAATCGGGTGCAGGGATCCTTACCCGAAACTGCGGTGGTGGTTGCACGACTCACGACATGAGGTGGCACACGGCGGAGGAATTGCTCCGTTGAGCAATTTTGAGGTCCCCTAGCATCAACTCCACCCCGGTGAAGCTTTGAACGCACGCGGAGAGCTCGGGCGACACTCCTAGGCTTGTTGCCGAGATCCCTTTTGACAATGCAACACGCGCAGCGGCGTTCTCCGCTCTTCCTCCCTGCGACGGTGGCACCGGTGGCGGAAACTAGCTTCCTAGTGAGGACTGCCGCGTCCAGGGCTGGCGAGGCTGCCTAGCGACGAATGAAGGAGGTGTGTGGGGGGGGGGGTATGCGATGCCTGGGGCCGTTTATATCTACATCAGAGATTCATGGTAGAGGAGATAAGGACGGCATGGACACGAGTTTGTTGGGAGTTTGTTGTATCAGAGAAGGGATGAGGACGACGCTGGACAGACAGGCCCACATGGCGGCAACACAGGATAGAGGACACTGGGGTTATGACTTTTCACGAATGCACCTCTGCGGCGGGGTCTGAGTTGGGCCGATAGGTGGACCATGTGGGCATGCGTCACGTGGGGTGGGAAAGGGACTGTGCCATGAATCTAAGTGGCTAGATTAGGTAAGTTGGTTTCGTTTTGTTTTTTCTATTTGTTCTGTTATCAGTTTTTTTAAATTCACATAAAAATCCAAACTCCAAATTTATGTTCAAATGCAACAATCCAAAATCTCGGCATGAATGCAAATTATATATATATATATTTCTATTAATTATTTTATTCCTTTGTTTAGGCAAGCACTACAGTAAAACAGAGCATTTCCGACGGCCTCCTTATCTCCGACGGCCTCGTACCTAGCCGTCGGAGATAAGGTTATGTCCGACGGCCACAACCGGCTGTCGGAAATAGCGCTTATCTCCGACGGCCTCGTACCGAGCCGTCGAAGATAAGGTTATCTCCGACGGCCCCGTACCTAGCCGTCGGAGATAAGGCTTTTTAACGCGCGGATCGGACCCGCGCGGCTTTCATTTCACCGCGCGCCGTTTCTCTCTGCCGCCGCCGCCGTCCCGCACAGCCTCGGTCGCCGCCACCATAGCCGCCGCTCGCGCTCGGTCGCCGCCACGCCCGCCGCGCCCGTGCTCCCGCCGCCGCCGCCCCGTGGTCCGGCCCGTGCTCCGGCCACCGCCCCGAGCTCCGCCCCGTGCTCCGGCCGCCGCCGCCCCGTTCGCCGGTCTCCGCCGCCCCGTGCTCCGGCCGCCGCCCCGTGCTCCGGCCAACGGCCCCGTGCGCCCGTCGCCGGCCGGCTCCCCACGCCCGCTAAGTGAGTATACTTAATTAGCAATTTTGTTTATTAAAATTGTATGCTTGTATTAATTTATTTGATTAGAATTGTATGCTTGTATTAATGTATTTGATTAGAATTGTATGTATGAATGCATTTGATTGTTTAGTTTGTTATGTCCGACGACCAAAATTTGATTACGTAATTAAAGTAGCTTGTTTTAGTTTATTTAGTGGTACTTTAGATAATTTAAATTTTTAATTTCCGAGGGTAATTATTATGCCCTCGGAAATAATGCCATTTTATATGATTTGTCATCTATAACAATGTTATTTCGTATGTAATATTGTATTGTGGTTTATTAGTTTAATTATTTAATAATGCACGATGATTATAGTTAATCATAGTGTATCGTAGTGTGAACAAACGAAACCTAGGCGTCACCCGTTTCGGCCCAACACACCTTACAAGCGACGCATGTGAGGTATGTTGGGCCGGAATTGTCCCTTTATTGGACAGCCTCGGGGTGACCGACAGAGTCCGTGTTTATGACAAAAGCATGTGCTCCTGCTTAGTTTCGGCAGCATAACCTCTCTGTTCTCCAATTGCACCATTTTTAGGCGTGCGATTGGAGAACAACGGGGTTATGCTGCCGAAATTTCGCACGACCACATGTCTTGTCATAAACACGGCCTCGTCGGTCACTCCTGGGTGGGTTTAGGACCTATCCTTTCCTACAGATGTAGGGGCGTGATTTCTTCGTAAAAACGGATGGCCCGTGCATTACTTATCTAATCAAGTTAACGTCTCGTATCTAGTATGGAGGAGAATCGTCGATGGATGTATGAAGGTTGGAAGAAAAGAGGTGCTCTATCAAGTGAGTGGGTGGCCAAGACTGATGCTTTTCTCGACCATGCTTTTGCTCGGTCAGAGACTGGAACCGATGTTAGGTGCCCTTGTAGCAAGTGTCGGAACATTAATTTCCTTGACAGGAGGACTATGTCGATACATATTTGCAAGAACGGTTATATGCCAGGCTATGAGGTGTGGGTGCACCACGGTGAGGACCCACCCCCTCGTATTGTATCAGAAGTTCAGTCACATGAAGAGGAGGACTACGATAGGATGGAAGAGATGCTTGACGATGTACGCCATGAGTTTCTAACCGTCGATTCGGAGAACCCCGGTCAACCCACCGAGTTTGAGGATCCAGCTACACCTGAGGTTCAGAAGTTCTTCGAGCTCCTTAAAGCTGCCGAAGAGCCGTTGCATGAGCACACAAAAGTGACCATCCTTGTATTTGTGACTCGACTTATGGCTATTAAGTCTAAGTTTGCATTCTCAAATAACTGTTACAAGGAACTTTTGAACTTGATCAGTGATGTACTTCCGGAGAATCACAAGATGCCAAAGGACATGTATCAGTCTAAAAAGCTGTTATCTGGCCTCGGTATGGACTACGAAAAAATCGATGTCTGTGAAAATAATTGTATGCTTTTCTGGAAGGAGACCGCAGGTGAGAAGAAGTGTACTGTATGTGGTGAGCGTAGATTCGTTGAGGTTGAAAACGACGATGGTTTGACCGTGACTACGAAGATTGCACGTAAGCAGCTTCGTTACATGCCTCTCATACCTCGGTTGAAACGTTTGTTTATCTCCAAGAATACAGCCAGACACATGAGGTGGCACAAAGAAGGGGTACGTGAGAATCCAAATGTCATGGTGCACCCAGCTGATACAGATGCATGGAAGGCACTAGATGCTTTTGATTCTAGCTTTGCTGATGAAGTGCGGAATGTCCGCTTCGGTTTGGCAACAGATGGTTTCTCACAATTCAATCTAACTGCAACGTCGTACTCATGTTGGCCCGTCTTTGCTGTTCCATACAACCTTCCACTAGCTCTTTGCATGAAATATGAATTTATTTTCTTGTGTCTTATAATACCTGGTCCGGATCATCCTGGAACAAAGATCGATGTGATGATGAGACCCCTGATTGAAGAATTGAAAATTTTGTGGGAAGGAGTCGAGGCGTACGATTGTTACAAGAAACAGAAGTTCAACCTGAGAGCCGCGTTTTTATGGTCTATTCATGATTTTATGGCTTATGGTATCTTTGCTGGATGGAGTTGTCATGGGATTTTGACATGTCCTATATGCGTTGAAGACACTTTATGCTTTCGACTAAAGTTTGGTGGAAAGATATGTTACTTCGATTGCCATAGATGTTTTTTGCCAGAGGATCACCCATTCAGGTTCGATAGGAACGCTTTTAAAAAGGACACGATTGTGACGAGGGGACCACCCAAGCGTCTAAGTGGTCCAGAGATTCTCGCGAGACTTAATGATTTGAAACTAAACGAACATGGAAATCGTTTTAAAGGTTATGGAACCGAGCATAATTGGACTCACAAATGTGGTCTATGGGAACTCCCTTATATGAAAGCCTTGATTCTAATGCATAACATTGATGTCATGCACCAGGAACGAAATATGGGTGAAAGCATTATCAGCACTTGCATGGTGGAAGTCAAACACAACGCGAGAAAATCAATATGGCATGGTGGAAGTCAAACACAACGATAGATTAAAAGGCCACGACACTATAATCCTTGCCCACCAATGCGAGCAGGTGTATTATATGACATATCCATCTAAGAAAAACGGTTTGGTTGATTGGAGGGTAGTGTACAAAGTTAATCCGCGTGAACGACTATATGCTCCTGGTGATGCTGGTTATGTTGAAAGTCAAATCGAGCAGGAAGTGGGGGCTGCTGAGATTTTCCAAGATGAAGAACTTACAAGCACGTTTAATGTACAAACTGAAATGTTGGAAGAATCTTTATTAGGCGATCAAAATGATGTAGAGGTTCCTCCAAAAAGAAAACGAGTGACGAGAAAGAAGAAAGCTACTTGGCGTCCATTAAATCGACGAAAGCAACTAGATCCTGATTTTGATTACGATTACGATTGACGAGTATGGATCATGATTTTATTGCATATTTTATTATTTTATTGTCGATTTATGTACTAACTTGTTTTTGTTAAAATAGGATGTCAAAGAAAATGAAGTCTTTAGCTCATAGTTTGCTTGGGTCGAGGAGTAGCTCGAGGAGCAGCTCGAGGGGTGAGGATTCAGTTTTTCAGGGCACAGGTTCTACCATGAGCAGACAGAGAGCGCTGGCAGAACATTTGCCTCCACAAGATGTAAGTTAGTTGTTAAATTACATTATTTGAGTTACTTAATATTGTATGATGTAAGTTATTTGTTTCATAGGATGCTGAAATTGAGGAACCAGTGGTAGAGGATCATGCAAGAGATGATGTTGAAGATGATGGTGGAGATAATGTTGGAGATGATGCTGGAGACGACGCTGGTGGGGATTCTGGGGCTGGTGGAGATTCTGCAGCTGGGTCTGGAACTTCTCGAGTTAAGAGAACGAGGAAGCTGCATTTTGTTGGACCACCTCCAGAGCTTCCACCCGAATCTCGGGTTGTGATAAAGCCTAGTGGAAAGTGAGTGACATATCTTTGCTTAAATGTTATTGAAAGTTATGTTTTAATTTCTACATTGATTTCTGTTTGCAGGACTTGGATCGACGACTCGTTCACAAGCACAGGACACTACAGGCAGGTGAACATGGTTCTTGGTAATCTTGTTCGTCTGCACTGGCCTGGTGTTGTGACTTTGCCTACTGGCGAGTCTGTCCCCGCCACCACTTGGGAGCATTATCGCTATGGTGTCTGTAGAACGTTTGGCAACACACAGGCACTAGTTTGGGATGCATTCTGGGTATGACTTGTTTATACTATTTTAGTTATTCCATATATGTTTGCTTTTATGATAACACTATGGTTTTTGCAGAAACGGTACAAGTTGCCGGACGATGGATCATATGATATGAACGCTCGTTACGTGTTTGAGTTTAACGCGAACGATGTCGTTGCAGATGCAATGTACTATGCACGAATTCAGGCTATAAAGGCATGGTACAGAGCAAATGATGATGATCGACCGATGCCAAATACAAAGGCCGAGTGGTCATCAATTTACTTGACGGAGGAGCAATACCTAGAGGTAAACAGGTTGTTGCCTCTCATATCGCACAAAGCCATGTATTTGCTTGCTTTATTTAAAAAATTTCATGTAGGTGTCGGTGCCGTGGATGGCCACCCGATCAGACGGTTATTGGGCATTGTGCAGATGGTGGGCTTCCCCTGAGTTTCGTGCCATTTCCGAAAGGAACAGGGGAAACCGTGGGACTGAGTCGTTCCACAACTACGGCGGTGATGGTCATGTGCGCTTGGCTAAGCGAATGGTAAGTCACAGTTTGTCGTAACTTTGAATCACATAGAAATGTGTCATTATAACTTTTATGTACAGGAAGTCAAATCCGGCCGTACGCCCACGGATGTGGAGGTGTATATGCAAGGGCATAGGGGTTCTGATCCTCAGAATCCTGATGTGTTATGCACTCAGACGGCCACCGACCGTCTAGTGAGTTTTTGATACTCTATTATGTGTGTTGATATTGTTTGCAAGGGCATAGGGGTTATGCACTTATATTTGATATTGTTTGCCTCCAGGCTTCGTATGGGCAGGAGATGGTTCAACGCCATGGGGAGGAGTACGATTGGAGGAGCCAGCCAATCGACCCTCAGGCAGCATATGCTAGCGCAGGAGGACAAGCCCATGGACGGTGAGATTATTTGATTTGGTTTTCAAAATTGTCATCATATGCTTGCGATTCAACTGAGCCATGAGTTACTATACTAAGTGCATGGTTCACTCTTGTAGGTTGGGTATTTTTGATTCTACGATTGATTCCAGAGAGCTGAGACGCCGTGGACGACAATCCACATCGTCGTCTTCATAGTCGTCCCGTTCACGATCAGCAGCCCATGAGATAGAGCTTGCAGTGTTGCGTCAACAGGCAGAGTACCATCAATCAGTCTTGAGGGAACAATTGGAGTACCAGAGGCAACAATCTGAATACCAGAGACAACAAGCCGAGTACCAGAAGAAGAGGGACGAGTATTATGCAAGCCTCCAGGCCCAAAATCAAGCTCTTCTCTCGGTAAGTTGAAGTAACATTTTGTAGCTTATTTTGCAAAACACTTGATGTGTATCTTGTTTGTTCAACAATGACTTGTATATAATTTGTAGCAACTAGCCCAACAAGCGGGCGTCCCGATGCCGACATATGGGATGCCGCCTCCGGACTTTGCACTGCCAATGCCAATGTTGGCGCCTCCACCTCCGCCTCTGCCTCCGTCACAATTCCCTATGGTATGTACACATATGCGTGTGTGACATGTTCATAGATGTCTTATGTGTTTAAATGAACAACTGAGTGTTTACTATTTCATGTGCTTGTGTTATAGGGATTTCAGACACCACCCGCTTCAGTTGCCGCACCTGGAGATGGGTCTGGGCAAGACGACACAACACATTCGTGGGTCAACAACCTTTTCACCACGCAGAGTCCAGCCGGAGGAGGTGGCTACTCGAACCATCCAGACGATGGATATGATTGATGTGTCATGATGTTTATTTATGAAACACTTTGCAACACTTGTTTGTGAGACACAATTTCAGTTTGCAACAACCGTCGAACCTATATGTTGATGTTAAATTTGTGAATGTTAATATTTATGTGAGAATATTTGTGATTGTGAATACTTATTAGAATGTGTATATTTGTGATTGTGAATGTGAATGTGTATATGTGCATGAATCTGTTTTTGTTTTGTAAATGTCAGATTTTTTAAAAAACAGAATTTTGTGTAAATTCTGTAATTTGTTATGTCCGACGGCCTAGTGGTAGTCGTCGGACATAACCCTGTGTTATGTCCGACGGCATTAAATACCGTCGGACATAAGGGATGCTTATGTCCGACGGCCTAGCTACGGGCCGTCAGACTTAATCCTGTGGGGCCCACATACCGACCGGTAAAACGGTTGGGATTTGTTATCTCCGACGGGCACACGCAGCCGTCGGAGATAGCTTATGTCCGACGGCAGCCGTCGGACATTGCACTATTTCCGACGAATTATCGCTGACGGCTTAAAGCCGTCGGAGATAAGGCTTTGCCGTCGGAGATAACCTATTTCCGACGGTTTAATCCTTATGTCCGACGGTTTTGGCCGTCGGACGTTGTTCCGTTTACTGTAGTGAAGGGCTCATAATATGCCATACACACATTTTGTTTCATTTTAGGAAAATGTTACTTTTGAGTATGTGATCAAATTTGAAGTTAACAACCATAAAGAAAAGAATGTCCATTACCTTACTTATATAGGGGAAATATATAATCTTTACCAGGGATTCTTTTACTTAAAATACTTTTAAAAAGTGTTAAAGGTTACAAAGGAAATAATGAATAGAATGAAAATCTTTCTTCTAGTTATTGCTTTCAACTTAAACTTTAGTTTCAGGATTTGAATCTAAATTTTGAACTACCTCATTTTTTACATTACTATTGACTTAATTTAGAAAAATGTACTTTATAGAGAAAGTAATTTATTATTGAAAGCCATTTTAACTCAATCTTTTGAAGAAACGTTTATAAATCCCAAAAATAGAATTTTGGGTGTTACAAGGAGTCAAGCAACACGAGTAAGGATGTATTTCTGTGAACATATATTATTTTTTATTGAGGTTGTTCGGTCATGTATGAGATTGTTAGATTATGTTTTCTGAACCCATATACAACAGGTGAATAATAATATCAGTCGTACATCAGTTGTTCCTAAAGTTGGAATGGCTTTTGATTCAGAGGACACCGCTTATGACATGTACAATAACTATGCTGGCGGGATCGGATTCACCAATAGAAAGAGCACGACAAGACACTTGCTAGATTATGTATTCCTTAACACTAGTCATCGCCTTTTTTATGGCATATTTAACTCACTGTTGCTAAACATCTTGGGCATGTTATTCAGAAGCATCATCGAAAGTTTATGCCTGATTTTAAGAGTTGTCTATATGAAGAAAGATCAAAGATTTACTTCAATAAAAAGAGGCATGACTTGTTGAGGGAGTACGATCTTGAGGATAATGTATGGATGTCAAACCTAAATGCGTTGAGGGATGAATAAAGTTTCAATAAAAGATTTCATAGGAAATTGGGTCTTTCGGAGCTCCTCGTAGAATGTGAGAAGGTATTTGCTAGTCTTCGTGCAAATGAGGTGAATGCATATTTTCATTCACGACAAAAGATTCTGGCTACTTATAGCCCAAATTACCTATGTTGAAGACTGCGACCGAATCATATACAAGGATAATATTTTTAGAGTTTGAGACAGAATTTAAGGATCAATTTTTATTAACCGGCCCATTGTTGCACGACGAGGGGTCAATATTGACATACATGGTTACACAGATGCAATCTTCTCTTGGAGCATTAGTTTGATTTTACACTGCAGATATGACAATTAGTTGTTTGTGCAGAAAGTTCGAATCTATAGGTATATCATGCAAGCATGCCCTTAAAGTCTTTAACATAAAAGATATTTTGTTTTTGCCATCACAATATATACTGAATAATAAATGATCAACCATATCCCACGAAAAGAGAAAAGGGAAGAAAAAGAAAAGTGGCACTGGCAAAGGTACTTATTGATCCTACTAATTCTATCAAAAGCATCATTATTATGTGGCCTGCTTTTTTATTTCTTGATTGGTTTAAGTTATATTACTAATTGTAGGAGAGTATTGTCACACCGGGATTTAAGGAACAAAGCCGGGTGCATCTCATATATGCGCCAGAGAAGACAACACATATAATAACAGAGTGCATAGAGATAAATGTCATAATTATCATAAATGTACTTATTACATAGCGGAAGTCTTACAAAAATAAATGATAAAATAAAGCGAACTAAATATTATTCCCTGGCGCCACAAAGTTGACTGGGAGACGCCACCAAGATCAAGTCGAATGCCTCAGTGTTAGGTGGCTCCTCTTCGACCATTTGTTCTTCTCTTGTGGGGGGGTGTGAGACAGCAAGAGTGAGCTCACATACATTCATAGCTCAACAAGTTGTGGGGAATAATGTGCATGAACTCGCCCAAAGGTGGGAGTTCATGTGAAGTGTAAGGCTGATCAACAAAATAAAGGTTGAAGCTGAGCATTGCTTTTATAAGTTGGTCAAAATTTTATTAGCAATTACTAAGTATAAGTAAATACCAAACCTTAGTAATAATAAGTAAAAGTAATAATAAAATAATCCCAATGCGATGAATAATGATAAATTGAGTTTTAATTCCATAGATTAATCATGTGAGGGTCCGAGCTGCTCATGACCGGTTTTACACTCTGCAGAGGTTGCACATCTTTACCCACAAGTCATGTTACCCATCTGCCAAGAGACGGCCAATCCCATACACCTCTACCGAGGAGGCGAGGCAGGGATCCCTCGCCTGACCGCCATCGCAGCAAAATCAACCCAAGGACCTCCCTACACTAACCACTCCCCTACTGCCCTTGCCCCTATCGGGTAAGGTAGTCATCTACTAGCTTTCCTAGTTAATCAGCCAAGGGCATCCCATACTACCCTTGTGGTAGCACTGTTTTCCCTAGTGTTCGCTCCATGTTCCCCTTAACATAATAATCTTAACATGAACAGTAACAATAAACAGAGAATGAAAGTGTAATCATGAATAATGTATCTCCATACCCAGAACCAAAATAAGCAATAGCAAGCACTACCCAAAAATATTCAGTGGCAAAACAAGGTATAAAGATAGCCAAAACTGGGGTAACCTATTGGATCCCATCAAAACTAACCTATGCAGATCATTATGATTAATAAGAAACATGGCTGGGTAAAAATAAGTGATCAAGGGCACAACTTGCCTTCAATGAGCTCCTACTCAGCAACTTCTATCTGCTGGACCTCAGGATCCACAGTAGCTTGCTCGTATACTCGCATCAACACAATACATACATAGTATAGCAAAATTAACATCACACCCAACATGTAAATAAAATACACAATAATAATCTACACATTAAAATAAGATCCTAGAAACATGAATCATAAATTTTGGAGTTATAGATTTTAAGATCTGAATTTCCAAATGTTTTACGTATTTAATACAAGGTTAAGTGAGAGATAAAATTAAATGTGTCTTTCATGGCAAAACAGTGACACTAATGGATAAACAATAATATTATAAAATTATAGAAATTGGAATGGGTTAATTTGGACTAAGTATGCATTTTATATGAATTAAACAAATTATAGCCAATATTTTCATATTAAAAATCCATTTCTATTTAATAATATCTGATTTTATAACACCTTGGACTGGGCGCCAATTACCAGAGACAGTAGGGGGCTTGGCGTAAGTAAACCCTAGACTCATACTGCACCGTGGTTGGACTGCGGGTTGAAACCGAGAAAACCTAGGGTTTCTTATACAAATGTAACAGCCGAATGGGTATCGGCCGATTACAGCTGTCCGATCTGAAACGAGGCGCCCAGATTAGATCGGCCGAGGTCCCGCTCCCGCTTCCCCAACCACCGTTGGATCGGGGATCCACGTCTAGGATCTGACCAGCGCTATTATAAACTAATAATTGCTTACAACCGCCCGATTCGCGATCAACAGTACAACTCAAACGCGGTGAAGGGGTATTGCAATTTCTAATCTAAGCCGTCTAGAACTGATCCGGCGGTCAATCCGCCCCGCCCCAGACACTGCTCAAACTCCGGCGGCGCACAGATCAGTGACGACGGCACCATTGCCGGAGCATGCGTCACCAGCGATTGCCGCCCCTAAAGTCTACTCCGATCGCAGAAGTACGAAGCGATAACCGTAGGGCATTGCGTAGGACGCTACTCACCACGATTTGAAGAGGCAAACCTAGTGAAAGTCACCTAGAGGGGGGTGAATAGGGCGAATCTGAAATTTACAAACTTAATCACAACTACAAGCCGGGTTAGCGTTAGAAATAAATTCGAGTCCGAGAGAGGGCGCAAAAACAAATCGTAAGCGAATAAGAAGTGAGACACAAGGATTTGTTTTACCGAGGTTCGGTTCTCGCAAACCTACTCCCCGTTGAGGTGGTCACAAAGACAGGGTCTCTTTCAACCCTTTCCCTCTCTCAAACGGTCCTTCGGACCGAGTGAGCTTCTCTTCTCAATCAAACGGGAACCAAACTTCCCCGCAAGGACCACCACACAATTGGTGTCTCTTGCCTCGGTTACAATTGAGTTCTGATGACAAGAAAGAATATGAAAGAAAAGAATCAATCCAAGCGCAAGAGCTCAAATGAACACAAGTGTCGCTCTCTCTAGTCACTATTTGATTTGGAGTAATTTCGGACTTGGGAGAGGATTGATCTCTTTGGTTGTGTCTAGAATTGAATGCTAGAGCTCTTGTAAGTAGTTGGAAGATGGAAAACTTGGATGACTTGAATGTGGGGGTGGTTGGGGTATTTATAGCCCCAACCACCAAACTTGACCGTTGGTGGAGGCTGCTGTCGACGGGCGCACCGGACAGTCCGGTGCGCCACCGGACACTGTCCGGTGCACCAGCCACGTTACCTGGCCGTTGGGTTCTGACTGTTGGAGCTCTGACTTGTGGGCCCGCCTGGCTGTCCGGTGGTGCACCGGACAGGCCCTGTAGGCTGTCCGGTGTGCCATCCGCGCGTGCTCTACTCCTCTGCGCGTGCAGGCGCGCATTTAATGCGTTGCAGTTGACCGTTGCGCGCGAAGTAGTCGTTGCTCCGCTGTCACACCGGACACTGTCCGGTGACTCACCAGACAGTCCGGTGAATTATAGCGGAGCGGATTCCCGAAGCTGGCGAGTTCAGAGTTGCTCTCCCTTCGGGCACCGAACACTGTCCGGTGGTGCACCGGACAGTCCGGTGAATTATAGCGGAGCTCCTCTAAAAATTCCCGAAGGTGAAGAGTTGGGCGTCGAGTTCCCTGGTGCACCGGACACTGTCCGGTGGCACACCGGACAGTCCGGTGCGCCAGACCAATGTGCCTTCCGGGTTGTCTTTTGCTCTCTTGTTTGAACCCTTTTCTTGGTCTTTTTATTGGCTTATTGTGAACCTTTGGCACCTGTAGAACTTATAGACTAGAGCAAACTAGTTAGTCCAATTATTTGTGTTGGGCAATTCAACCACCAAAATCAATTAGGAAATAGGTGTAAGCCTAATTCCCTTTCAATCTCCCCCTTTTTGGTGATTGATGCCAACACAAACCAAAGCAGATATAGAAGTGCATAATTGAACTAGTTTGCATAATTGTAAGTGCAAAGGTTACTTAGAATTGAGCCAATATATATATCATAAGATATGCATGGAATGTTTCTTTATTTTACATATTTTGGACCACGCTTGCACCACATGTTTTGTTTTTGCAAATTCTTTTGTAAATTCTTTTCAAAGTCCTTTTGCAAACAGTCAAAGGTAAATGAGTAAGATTTTGAGAAGCATTTTCAAGATTTTAAATTTTCTCCCCCTGTTTCAAATGCTTTTCCTTTGACTTAAACAAAACCCCCCCTTAATGAAATCCTCCTCTTAGTGTTCAAGAGGGTTTTGATATTAATTTTGAAGAGGGTATACCAATTTGAAATTATATCACAAATAAGATACCAGTTTGAAAATACTTCTTTAAAACCAAATTGAAAGACTAAAATTTTTGAAATTGGTGGTGGTGCGGTCCTTTTGCTTTGGGCTCATGCTCTCTCCCCCTTTGGCATAAATCGCCAAAAACGGATACTTGAGTGAAATATAAGCCCTTTGAAAACTACTTTCTCCCCCTTTGGCAAACAAAATATGAGTGAAGATTATACCAAAGTTGGAGAATTGTTTGGAGCGACGGCGAAGGATGAGTCGATGGAGTGGAGTGGAAGCCTTTGTCTTCGCCGAAGACTCCAATTCCCTTCAATATACCTATGACTTGGTTTGAAATTCACTTGAAAACACATTAGTCATAGCATATAAAAGATACATGATCAAAGGTATATTAATGAGCTATGTGTGCAAAACATCAAAAGAAATTCCTAGAATCAAGAATTTTTAGCTCATGCCTAAGTTTGTTAAAAGTTTGTTCATCTAGTGGCTTGGTAAAGATATCGGCTAATTGTTCCTTAGTGTTAATATATGCAATCTCGATATCTCCCTTTTGTTGGTGACCCCTTAAGAAATGATACCGAATGGCTATGTGTTTAGTGCGGCTATGCTCAACGGGATTATCCGCCATGCGGATTGCACTCTCATTATCACATAGAAGAGGAACTTTGGTTAATTTGTAACCATAGTCCCTAAGGGGTTGCCTCATCCAAAGTAATTGCGCGCAACAATGGCCTGCGGCAATATACTCGGCTTCGGCGGTAGAAAGAGCTACGGAATTTTGCTTCTTTGAAGCCCAAGACACCAAGGATCTTCCCAAGAACTGGCAAGTCCCCGATGTGCTCTTTCTATTAATCTTACACCCCACCCAATCGGCATCCGAATAACCAATTAAATCAAATGTGGATCCCCGAGGGTACCAAAGCCCAAACTTAGGAGTATGAACTAAATATCTCAAGATTCGTTTTACGACCGTAAGGTGAGCTTCCTTAGGGTCGGCTTGGAATCTTGCACACATGCATACCGAAAGCATAATGTCCGGTCGAGATGCACATAGATAGAGTAAAGAGCCTATCATCGACCGGTATACCTTTTGATCGACGGATTTACCTCCCGTGTCGAGGTCGAGATGCCCATTGGTTCCCATGGGTGTCTTGATGGGCTTGGCATCCTTCATCTCAAACTTGGTTAGAATGTCTTGAATGTACTTTGTTTGGCTAATGAAGGTGCCCTCTTGGAGTTGCTTCACTTGAAATCCTAAGAAGTACTTCAACTCCCCCATCATAGACATCTCAAATTTCTGTGTCATGATCCTACTAAATTCCTCACATGTTGATTCATTAGTAGACCCAAATATAATATCATCAACATAAATTTGGCATACAAACAAATCATTGTCAAGAGTTTTAGTAAATAAGGTAGGATCGGCCTTTCCGACTTTGAAGCCATTAGTGATAAGAAAATCTCTTAGGCATGCATACCATGCTCTTGGGGCTTGCTTGAGCCCATAAAGCGCCTTAGAGAGTTTGTAAACATGGTTAGGGTACTCACTATCTTCAAAGCCGGGAGGTTGCTCAACATAGACCTCCTCCTTGATTGGTCCATTGAGGAAGGCACTTTTCACGTCCATTTGGTAAAGCTTAAAGCCATGGTAAGTAGCATAGGCAAGTAATATACGAATTGACTCAAGCCTAGCTACGGGTGCATAGGTTTCACCGAAATCCAAACCTTCGACTTGTGAATATCCCTTAGCCATAAGTCGGGCTTTGTTCCTTGTCACCACACCATGCTCGTCTTGCTTGTTGCGGAAGACCCACTTGGTTCCTACAACATTTTGATTAGGACATGGAACCAAATGCCATACCTCATTCCTAGTGAAGTTGTTGAGCTCCTCTTGCATCGCCACCACCCAATCCGAATCTTGTAGTGCTTCCTCTACCTTGTGTGGCTCAATAGAGGAAACAAAAAGAGTAATGCTCACAAAAATGTGCAACACGAGATCTAGTGGTTACCCCCTTATGAATGTCGCCGAGGATGGTGTCGACGGGGTGATCTCGTTGGATTGCTTGGTGGACTCTTGGGTGTGGCGGCCTTGGTTCTTCATCCTCCTTGTCTTGATCATTTGCATCTCCCCCTTGATCATTGCCGTCATCTTGAGGTGGCTCATCTTTTTGATCTTCTCCTTCATCAACTTGAGCCTCATCCTCATTTTGAGTTGGTGGAGATGCTTGCGTGGAGGAGGATGTTTGATCTTGTGCATTTAGAGGCTCTTCGGATTCCTTAGGACACACATCTCCAATGGATATGTTCCTTAGCGCGATGCACGGAGCCTCTTCATCACCTATCTCATCAAGATCAACTTGCTCTACTTGAGAGCCGTTAGTCTCATCAAACACAACATCACAAGAAACTTCAACTAGTCCTGAGGACTTGTTAAAGACTCTATATGCCCTTGTGTTTGAGTCATATCCTAGTAAAAAGCCTTCTACAGTCTTAGGAGCAAATTTAGATTTTCTACCTCTTTTAACAAGAATAAAGCATTTGCTACCAAAGACTCTAAAATATGAAATATTGGGCTTTTTACCGGTTAGGAGTTCGTATGATGTCTTCTTGAGGATTCGATGTAGATACAACCGGTTGATGGCGTAGCAGGCGGTGTTGACCGCCTCGGCCCAAAACCGATCTGAAGTCTTGTACTCATCAAGCATGGTTCTTGCCATGTCCAATAGAGTTCTATTCTTCCTCTCCACTACACCATTTTGTTGTGGCGTGTAGGGAGAAGAGAACTCATGCTTGATGCCCTCCTCCTCAAGAAAGCCTTCAATTTGAGAGTTCTTGAACTCTATCCCGTTGTCGCTTCTAATTTTCTTGATCCTTAAGCCGAACTCATTTTGAGCCCGTCTCAAGAATCCCTTTAAGGTCTCTTGGGTATGAGATTTTTCCTGCAAAAAGAATACCCAAGTGAAGCGAGAATAATCATCCACAATAACTAGACAGTACTTACTCCCGCCGATGCTTATGTAAGCTATCGGGCCGAATAGGTCCATGTGTAGGAGCTCGAGTGGCCTGTCAGTCATCATGATGTTCTTATGTGGATGATGAACACCAACTTGCTTCCCTGCCTGACATGCGCTACAAATATTGTCTTTCTCAAAATGAACATTTGTTAGTCCCAATATGTGTTCTCCCTTTAGAAGTTTGTGAAGATTCTTCATTCCAACATGTGCTACTCGGCGATGCTAGAGCCAACCCATGTTAGTCTTAGCAATTAAGCAAGTGTCGAGTTCAGCTCTATCAAAATCTTCTAAGTATAGCTGACCCTCTAACACTCCCTTAAATGCTATTGAATCATCACTCCTTCTAAAGACAGTAACACCTATACCTGTGAAAAGACAATTGTAGCCCATTTGACATAATTGCGAAACGGAAAGCAAATTGTAGTCTAAAGAATCTACAAGAAAAACATTGGAAATGGAATGGTCAGGTGAAATAGCAATTTTACCCAAACCTTTGACCAAACCTTGGTTTCCATCCCCGAATGTGATAGCTCGATGGGGATCTTGGCTTTTCTCATAGGAGGAGAACATCTTATTCTCCCCTGTCATATGGTTTGTGCACCCACTGTCGATTATCCAACTTGAGCCCCGGATGCATAAACCTACAAAACAAGTTTAGTTCTTTGTTTTAGGTACCCAAACTGTTTTGGGTCCTTTAACATTAGATACAAGAACTTTGGGTACCCAAACACAAGTTTTTGATCCCTTGTGTTTGCCCCCAACAAACTTGCAACTACCTTGCCGGATTTGTTAGTCAAAACATAAGATGCATCAAAAGTTTTAAATGAAATGTCATGATCATTTGATGCACTAGGAGTTTTCGTCTTAGGCAATTTAGCACGGGTTGATTGCTTAGAGCTAGATGTCTCACCCTTATACATAAAAGCATGATTAGGGCCAGAGTGAGACTTCCTAGAATGAACTCTCCTAATTTTGCTCTCGGGATAACCAGCAGGGTACAAAATGTAACCCTCGTTATCCTGAGGCATGGGAGCCTTGCCCTTTACAAAATTAGACAATCTTTTAGGAGGGCATTAAGTTTGACATTGTCTCCCTTTTGGAAGCCAATGCCATCCTTGGTGCCAGGGCGTCTCCCACTATAAAGCATGCTTCTAGCAAATTTAAAATTTTCATTTTCTAAGTCATGCTCGGCAATTTTAGCATCTAATTTGGCTATATGATCATTTTGTTGTTTAATTAAAGCCATATGATCATGAATAACATCAACGTTAATGTCTCTACATCTAGTACAAATGGAAGTATGCTCAATGGTAGATGTAGAGGGTTTACAAGATTTTAATTCTACAACCTTAGCATGTAATATATCATTTTCACTTCTAAGGTTAGAAATAGTAACATTGCAAACATCAAAATCTTTAGCCTTAGCAATTAATTTTTCATTTTCATCTCTAAGGCTAGCAAGAGAGATATTCAATTCTTCAATCTTAGCAAGCAAATCAATATTATCATTTCTAAGATTGGGAATTGAAGCATCACAAACATTTGAATCAACCTTAGCATTTAAACTAGCATTTTCATTTCTAAGGTTGGTGATAATGTCATGGCAAGTGCTTAGCTCACTAGATAATTTCTCACATTTTTCTACTTCTAGAGCATAAGCATTTTTAACCTTAACATGCTTTTTGTTTTCCTTAATTAGGAAGTCCTCTTGGGAATCCAAAAGGTCATCCTTCTCATGAATAGCACTAATTAATTCATTTAATTTTTCCTTTTGTTGCATGTTGAGGTTGGCAAAGAGGGTACGCAAATTATCTTCCTCATCACTAGCATTATCATCACTAGAGGACTCATATTTAGTGGAGGATTTGGATTTAACCTTCTTCTTTTTGCCGTCTTTTGCCATGAGGCACTTGTGCCCGACGTTGGGGAAGAGGAGTCCCTTGGTGACGGCGATGTTTGCGGCGTCCTCGTCGGAGGAGGAGTCGGAGGAGCTCTCGTCGGAGTCCCATTCCCGGCAGACATGGGCATCGCCGCCCTTCTTCTTGTAGTATCTCTTCTTCTCCTTTCTTCTCCCCTTCTTGTCGTCGCCCCTGTCACTATCACTAGATAAAGGACATTTTGTAATAAAATGACTGGGCTTACCACATTTGTAGCAAACTTTCTTGGAGCGGGATTTGTAGTCCTTCCCCCTCCTTTGCTTGAGGATTTGGCGGAAGCTCTTGATGATGAGCGCCATCTCCTCATTGTCGAGCTTTGAGGCGTCGATTTGTCTACTTGATGTAGACTCCTCCTTCTTCTCCTCCGTTGCCTTGAATGCGACCGGTTGTGCTTCGGGCGTGGAGGGGCCATCTAGCTCGTTAATTTTCTTTGAGCCTTTGATCATCAATTCAAAGCTCACAAAATTTCCTATCACTTCCTCGGGGGTCATTAGTGTATATCTAGGATTACCACGAATTAATTGAACTTGAGTAGGGTTAAGGAAAACAAGTGATCTAAGAATAACCTTAACCACTTCGTGGTCATCCCATTTTTTGCTCCCGAGGTTGCGCACTTGGTTCACCAAGGTTTTGAGCAGGTTGTACATTTCTTGTGGCTCCTCCCCTTGGCGAAGCCGGAAGCGACCGAGCCCCCCCTCGATCGCCTCCTGCTTGGTGATCTTGGTTATTTCGTCTCATTCGTGCGCCGTTTTGAGTACGTCCCAAATCTCCTTGGCGCTCTTCAATCCTTGCACCTTGTTATACTCCTCTCGACTTAGAGAGGCGAGGAGTATGGTGGTGGCTTGGGAGTTGAAGTGCTCGATTTGGGCCACTTCGTCCTCATCATAATCTTCATCCCCTACGGATGGTACCTGTACACCAAATTCAACAACATCCCATATACTTTTGTGGAGTGAGGTTAGGTGATATCGCATCATATCACTCCACCTAGCATAATCTTCACCATCAAACGTTGGTGGTTTGCCTAATGGGACGGAAAGTAAAGGCGTATGTTTAGGAATGCGAGGATAGCGTAGGGGGATCTTACTAAACTTCTTGCGCTCATGGCACTTAGAAGTTACGGACGGCGTGTCGGAGCCGGAGGTGGATGGCGACGAGGAGTCGGTCTCGTAGTAGACCAATTTCCTCATCTTCTTCTTCTTGTCACCGCTCCGACGCGACTTGTGTGAAGGGGATTCCTTTTCCTTCCCCTTGTTGCGGGACTCTCCCGATGGAGCTTTCCCGTGGCTTGTAGCGGGCTTCTCGCCGGTCACCATCTCCTTCTTGGCGTGATCTCCCGACATCACTTCGAGCGGTTAGGCTCTAATGAAGCACCGGGCTCTGATACCAATTGAAAGTCGCCTAGAGGGGGGTGAATAGGGCGAATCTGAAATTTACAAACTTAATCACAACTACAAGCTGGGTTAGCGTTAGAAATAAATTCGAGTCCGAGAGAGGGCGCAAAAACAAATCGTAAGCGAATAAGAAGTGAGACACAAGGATTTGTTTTACCGAGGTTCGGTTCTCGCAAACCTACTCCCCGTTGAGGTGGTCACAAAGACCGGGTCTCTTTCAACCCTTTCCCTCTCTCAAACGGTCCCTCGGACCGAGTGAGCTTCTCTTCTCAATCAAACGGGAACCAAACTTCCGCGCAAGGACCACCACACAATTGGTGTCTCTTGCCTCGGTTACAATTGAGTTTTGATCACAAGAAAGAATGAGAAAGAAAAGAAGCAATCCAAGCGCAAGAGCTCAAATGAACACAAGTGTCGCTCTCTCTAGTCACTATTTGATTTGGAGTAATTTCGGACTTGGGAGAGGATTGATCTCTTTGGTTGTGTCTAGAATTGAATGCTAGAGCTCTTGTAAGTAGTTGGAAGATGGAAAACTTGGATGACTTGAATGTGAGGGTGGTTGGGTATTTATAGCCCCAACCACCAAACTTGACCGTTGGTGGAGGCTGCTGTCGACGGGCGCACCGGACAGTCCGGTGCGCCACCAGACACTGTCTGGTGCGCCAGCCACGTCACCTGGTTGTTGGGTTCCGACCGTTGGAGCTCTGACTTGTGGGCCCGCCTGGCTGTCCGGTGGTGCACCGGACAAGCCCTGTAGGCTATCCGGTGTGCCACCCGCGCGTGCTCTGCTCCTCTGCGCGCGCAGGCGCGCATTTAATGTGTTGCAGTCGACCATTGCGCGCGAAGTAGCCGTTGCTCTGCTGTCGCACCGGACAGTCTGGTGTGCACCGGACACTGTCCGGTGAATTATAGAGGAGCGGATTCCCGAAGCTGGCGAGTTCAGAGTTGCTCTCCCTTGGGGCACCGGACAGTCCGGTGAATTATAGCGGAGCTCCTCTGAAAATTCCCGAAGGTGAAGAGTTGGGCGTCGAGTTCCCTGGTGCACCGGGCACTGTCCGATGTGCCAGACCAGGGTGCCTTCCGGGTTGTCTTTTGCTCTCTTGTTTGAACCCTTTTCTTGGTCTTTTTATTGGCTTATTGTGAACCTTTGGCACCTGTAGAACTTATAGACTAGAGAAAAGTAGTTAGTTCAATTATTTGTGTTGGGCAATTCAACCACCAAAATCAATTAGGAAATAGGTGTAAGCCTAATTCCCTTTCACCTAGCTCCCCACGGCGCACGGCGGAAACCGAAGTCCGACGAGCAATTACACGCGTTCTGGTGGGGTTCGACTCGAATTGAGGGCACAGACGACTTTCCCAGACGAAGGCGATCTTCCCGGCCCAACGCCGAGGACAGATAACGCGCGGTGATGAGATTCACCGACGGTGGCTTCTTCCCGGGTGGACACGACGGTAGTTTGCAGTGGGGTTAGTGGCGGTCGTGAGGGCAAGAATGATGGGAGAACTATGCGTGCCCGGGGGTCATGGCACTATATGGGCGCGTACGTGGTCAGCGCTTCAGCGGCCGGGGCCGGATTCCGTGATTTTTGCCGCAGCGGCGCCCCGCCATGCGTGCGAGATGGCGTGATGGAGGCGAGTGGGTCTTGAGGCTGGTGCATGGGCCCCGCGTGACAGCGAGCGTGCAATGGCGCCCAAATAGCTGACATGCGGGCCAGGATCATCAGCTAAAGGCGCGAGCGCGAGGGAGGGGTGGCTAGCCAGTGGGGCCAGCGTGACAGCGAAACGGCATCCACGCGAGGGGGACGAAGCTGACACATGGGCCCATGGTGTCGGCGCCAGGCTTCTGGTGTTGGGCTACGCGGTGTGCTGGGCCAGAAGTGGAGTCAGTCGGCCCATGTAGCTTTTTATTCTTATGTTTTTATCTTTTATTTTCTTTTCTCTATTTCTAAGTTCAATTTGAATTCAAACTTGTGCCAAATTTATTCTCTATTATTTTTGTGAAATTAAGAAGTACCAATTCTGAAAATAAATTTTTTCTTTATATTATATACTCTCCTTTCTTTTCTCCCCTTTTTCCTTTAATTCTTCACCTCATCATCATTATTATATTTTTATTCATTTTATTATTATTGTATTAAATGCACAAACAAAACTCCAATATGATGCAATGGTTTATTTGTGTCTTAGTAAAGTTTTACTCATTTTTAAACATGATCAGTCACATGTGATGATAGGTAATGGTCACCAAACATTGAGATCAACTCTATTTTTATTGTTTACATATTTGGGTATTACAAATCCTACCCCCTTAACAAGAATCTTGTCCTCGAGATTTAGGAAGGACTAGGGAAAAGATGGGGAAAATCTATTCGTAGCTATTCTTCTCTTTCCCATGTAGCCTCATCCTATCCATGATGAGTCCATTGCACTTTGCACATTTTAATCACTTTACTTCTTGTGACTCGAGTCAGTGTATCGAGAATCTTGATAGGATATTCTGCATAAGTCAGATCATTTTGAACACTAAGGTCCTCCATTGGTAGCTGCTCTTGGGGTACCCTGAGACACTTCTTCAATTGTGATACATGGAAGACATCATGTACATCCGCAAGATGATCAGGTAGTTCCAGTTGATATGCAACTTCTCCCACTCGCTTTAAGATCAAGAAGGGTTCATTAAAGCGAGGGGACAACTTTCCTTTGACTTTAAATCTTCGCATACCCTTGAGTGGTGACACCTTCAAATAGACATGATCACCCTCCTTAAACTCTACCAGTCTTCTCCGGGTATCAGCATAGCTATTCTGCCTTGACTGCGCAGTTCTCAAATTCTCCCTAATTTGATGGACTTGTTCCTCTGCCTCTTGTATAATCTCTGGTCCAAAGAATTGCCTTTCACCAGTTTGATCCCAATACAGTGGAGTCCTGCACTTTCTGCCATACAAAGCCTAAAACGGGGACATCTTCAAACTGGCCTGGTAGCTATTATTGTAAGAGAACTCCGCATATGGTAAACTCTTATCCCAACTACCACCATGTTTAAGAGCACAAGCTCTTAACATATCTTCTAGTACTTGGTTGGTTCTCTCGGACTACCCATCAGTTTGGGGATGGTAGGCCGAACTAAAATTCAATCCAAGGACTCGTGCAACTTCTTCCAATACCGAGAAGTAAACAGCGATCCCCGGTCTGACACAATCTTCTTTGGCACACCATGTAAGCATACAATCTGTGCCATGTACAATTCTGCTAGCTTGGCTCCTGAATACGTGGTCTTCACTGGAATAAAGTGGGCTACTTTAGTTAGCCTGTCCACAATCACCCATATAGAGTCATACCCAGCAGATGTGCGGGGTAATCTCACAATGAAGTCCATGCCAATCTCTTCACATTTCCACTCAGGTATCTTAAGCGGGTGCAGTAAACCAGTAGGTCTTTGATGTTCCGCTTTCACCCTCTGGCAAACATCACATAGTGCAACATGTGAAGCAACATCCTTCTTTAATTCATACCACCAATACTTCTGCTTCAGGTCCTGGTACATCTTAGTACTACTAGGGTGGATAGAATAAACTGAGTCATGTGTCTCCTTCAATATGGTTTCACGAAGACTATCGATATCAGGAACACAAATCCGATTCTTGAACCATATCGTGCCCTGCTCATCTTCCGTGAAATCTGGGCCTCTACCGTCTGTTATCAGATCCTTGATCTCCTGAATTTTGGCATCACCGATCTGACCCTTTCGTATTTCTTGCTCTAAGGTAGGTTCCAATTCGATGGTAATTCCTTCAGTATGAGCAACTATCCCCAGATTGAGCCTCTCAAAATCTTCTGCTAACTCATCAGGTAACTGGGTGACAAAAACTGCATGGACCTGCCCCTTCCGACTCAAGGCATCCGCAACCAGATTCGCCTTCCTCGGATGATAGTGAATTTCCAGGTCATAATCCTTGATGAGCTCCAACCATCGGCGTTGCCTAATGTTAAGATCCTTCTGAGTGAAAATGTATTTTAAGCTCTTGTGATCAGTGTAGATTCGGCACTTGGTTCCCATAATATAGTGTCTCCAAAACTTGAGAGCATGCACAACGACTGCCAGTTCTAAGTCATGAGTAGGGTAGTTCAACTCATGTTTCCGCAACTGACGAGACGCGTAGGCAATGACGTGTCCTTCCTGCATAAGCACACATCCCAGGCCTTGGCGACTTGCATCACAATATATATCAAAATTCTTCTGTAGATCTGGCATAATCAGCACTAGAGCAACCATCAACTTAGATCTCAATTGATCGAAACTCTCTTGACATTCCTTAGTCCACTTAAACTCCTTGCCCTTCTCCAACAATGAGGTCATAGGCTTAGCAATCTTGGAGAACCCTTCAATGAATCGCCGGTAATAACCTGCGAGTCCCAAGAAACTCTAGATCTCCGAAACTGTACTTGGTGTCTTCCAATCCATTATCGCTGTTACTTTAGCCGGATCCACGACAATTCCTCCCTTGGAGATGATATGCCCAAGAAAATGTACTTCATCAAGCCAGAAATCAAACTTGGTAAATTTGGCATAAAGCTGATTATCCCGTAATTTCTGTAGCACCATCCGCAAATGCTCCTCATGCTCATTATCATTCTTGGAATAAATGAGAATGTCGTCGATGAATACTACGACGAATTTATCAAGGTACTCCATGAACACCTTATTCATTAGATTCATAAAATAAGCTGGTGCATTGGTTAAGTCAAATGACATGATTGTGAATTCATATAGACCATATCGGAGTGAGAAAGCCGTCTTGGGAATATCAGATGGCCTAATCTTCATTTGATGGTAGCCCAACCTGAGGTCAATCTTAGAGAACACCCTAACACCTCTCATCTAATCAAATAAGTCATCAATACGAGGTAAAATGTACTTGTTCTTAATGGTAACATCATTAAGTGATCTATAGTCCACACACATCTGTTGCGAACCATCCTTCTTCTGTACAAACAGTACCGGTGCTCCCCAAGGTGAGGAACTCAGACGAATGTACCTTGCCTCCTGCAACTTTGTTAACTACTTCTTAAGTTCTTGTAACTCTTCTACGGACATTCGGTAGGGGCGTTTAGAAATAGGAGCAGTCCCAGGTAAGAGATCAATAACAAACTCAACTTCCCTCTCCGGTGGCATCCCTGGTAACTCCTCTATAAAGACATCTGGAAAATCCCTAACCACACGGATGTTGTCACCAACAAACTCCTCCGCTATAAAGAACATCACATGTCTGGAAGAGGTAGTTACTGCAATTTCAACTTGAAATCTTTCTCCTTTAGGGCTGGTGAGTTCTACAGTACCCCTACCACATAGTATACTGGCATTTGCCTTTCTTAACCATGACATACCAAGGATCAGATCTATACTACTTGCCTCTAATATTATAGCGGTAGCCCAGAATTCTCTTCCGATAATTGTTAATGTCAATCTATGTGTCATATGATTTGCCTCAACAGGCCCTTTAGGTGTAATTACTATCATTGGTGTTTTCATATTTTGCAGTGGTATCTCATTTGTGTTAGCATATCAAGCAGACATAAATGAATGTGTAGCACCAGAATCAAATAATATGGTTGCAGGAATTGCATTAATATAAAACATACGAAGTGCGATGTCAGCACCATCAGGAGTAGCATTTGCGCTGACTTGATTAACCCTAGCAAAAGAGTATCCCTTGCCAGGAGTCTATTGCTTGTTCTGAGCTGGTGTACCAGAATTCCCCACCGGACAAGAATTAGCATAGTGCCCAACCTGACTGCACTTGAAGCATGTAGGGCCAGTCTTCTGTCCTGTAGGCCTCGCCGGGGTGCTAGTGGGTGCAGCCTGACGAGTGGGAGGTGTCTGTGGAGACCCCTGTGGAGTGTACTGAGCTGGGCGTGGTCCTCCTCCTGGATGAGTTGGTGTACCCTGTGGCGGAACGTAGCGAGGATGAACACTGCTGCTACTGTGCCCCTGGGTAATGGCCTTCCTCTTCAAATCTCCCAATTGAACACGCTTGTGTTCAATAGCAAGAGCCTTATCCAGTAGTCTCTGAAATGATGGAAATGTGTGAGCAACCAGTGCATACTGTAGGGGCCCATTGAGTCCTTCTGTGAAGTGCTCTTGCTTCCTTTCATCATCTGCCACCTCATCAGGAGCATATCTTGATAGCTAGATGAATTTGTCACGGTACTTGTTGACAGACTTGTTGCCTTGCTTCAATGACAGAAACTCCTTCTTCTTGATCTTCATCAATCCAGCAGGAATCTGGTAGTTTCTGAACTGAGTTGTGAATTCCGCCCAAATAATAGTATCAGCAGCATCATGGGCAGCAACATAAGAATCCCACCAGTCAGCAGCAGGACCTGTCAGACGACCAGAAGCATAAAGAACCTTCTCCCGATCAGAGCATTGGGTGATGTTGAGCATCTTCTCAATTGACTTCAGCCAATCATTAGCATCTAGTGGATCTAGCGAATTGGCGAAGGTCGGTGGCTTGTGACTCATAAATTTCCGGTGCTTATCCCGGGGTGGAAGTGGAGGTGGTGGTGAACGCAGTGGTGCTTGCTGCTGTTGCTGCTGCGCCCTTCTCTCCTGGCGTATCACCTCTCACTCTTGGCGCATCTCCTGGCGCATCTCTTGGCGTCCCTGCCGCATCTGTGCATGCATGTTCGCCATGGTATCTGTCATCTGCTGCACTATCCGCATCTGGGCTGTAACTGCAGGATCAGCTCCGGCTGGTGGAGGATTGGGAGGATCCATCTCAGGTTGTTGCTGTGGTTGTCTGAATATCCTCCGAGTGTGTCGATTGGGAGGTAGATCAATTCCACCACCCTTCCTGGTATTGACCATCTGAGTTAGAAACATATGGTAAGAAAGAAAGGATTGTAGACAAGGCATGTAATTACGAAGCATGTTACTTTGGGGATTTATTAGCTAAGTGTGTCACCTACTAAAGCTAATTCATTACCTTATGGTGGTACATACTAAGATGTCCATCTATTCTATTTCAATCAATCAAATAAGCAAATCTGGCATTGATCATCAGAACAATCAACCAACATTTTTAATAGAGATACGATAACTTGATCGAGTGGAAATCTCGATGTTGATGATCCAAGGCTCCAAGCGAACGGTTCCTCGTAATCACTACACCACGGCTCCGTTGGTTATCACCCGTGACACACGAATGACCTTGCCATGAAGACTTATCCCTGCAAGCGCAATCAAGAACACAAGCAAGAACAGAAAAGAAACACAACCAAAATTGTATTGATTACGGGATGGGGTCTCACAAACCGATGACGGCGACACTGTTCGATGATAGAATTGATCTAAGCAAAACCCTAAAACCTAATGTGGCGGCGGCTGCTGAATAAATAGAGTATTAGGGCATGCGTGACCCCTGGACTCGCCCCTAATGGGCTTCGACGAGATACACGGCCCAACGGCCCAACAGACGGTGTCGCAGCACCAAAACAGAATCTGAACGCTGAATTGTTTCGACGATTCCCATTGACTCCAGATGAATTTTAAGATGGAATCAGTTGGGTTGGTTAGATAATCTTATTATCTTTCCAACCATATCAAGTCCGTTGCAATCGGAGTCCGGATGCATCCTAGGCGTCCATTTTAGTGTAGACTGGTCTTAGAACCCGAGATGGAGTCGCAGCCGAGTCGAACTTGATCTCCTTCCTGTTGTGGCCGCCCTTGCTGCTCCTCCTCAACACCTTGGCTTTTCCCAAGTCCTTGCTGGTCCTCTCCAAGGTACCTAATCATCAAAACATCCATGGCCCCAAGCGTAAGCTCTGAAACACAATTGACTAGGGTAGAACGTACCTGAAGATTTAGCTGTCGTGCACGAGATCGTGTTATCGGTCCATTCATTGTATGTATAGAAGTGATGTCCTCATCATCCTCCTCCTCTTGAACTAGAGTCGTCCTCGACTCGATCTTATCTTCGTCACCCATATATGGCTTCAAATCTAAAATGTTAAAGGTGGAACTAACCCGAAAATCTGGAGGCAACTCAGGTGGTAATCTAGGGGGTATCTCAGAGGGAAACACATCCATATACTCTTGCAAAAGGTTAGCAATAGCCGGTGACAAAGCAATAGACGTATCATCAATGGAATAGAAAACATTTTTGCACACTAAGGCATAGCAAAGTCCAACAGAGGCATGTAACTCAACAAGATCAGATTTTGTGGCTAGCAAAGTAGGAGTTTTTAACTTAATAGGTTGCTGATTTTCAGAGTTCAAAACACCTTTTGCTTAGCATTAGTCTTTTTCTCATGTTCAAAGTGGACCATTTCAGTGGGAGTCATAGGAAGCAACACAATTTTCTTTCCCTTATGCATGAAAGTATATTTATTAGATCTACCATGGTGAATAGCATCAGTATCAAACTCCCAAGGACGTCCCAGTAAAAGAGAGTAAGCATCCATACTCACCACATCGAAATCAGCAAAGTCATGGTAAGAGCCAATAGAAAAATGCACCCTTGCTGTTTTTGTTACCTTGAACTTACCGCTGTTGTTAAACCATTGAATGTGATAAGGGTGGGGATGCTGTCGTGTGGTCAAGCCAAGCTTCTTGACCACCTCAACGTTCACCAAGTTGTTGCAGCTACCACCGTCAATGATGGTATGTACACGGCAGTCCTTGACGATGAGGAACATGTTGAAGAGGTTGTGGCAATGTCTGTTGTCGTCGTCACTAGCCGTGGCACTCAAAGCTCGTTGCACAATCAAGGCCTTATAGGTCTCGGTCGCTGTTGTACCAAGAACCTCTTCAACCATCATAAGTCTCTGCAATGTTAGCTCCAACAGTATCTTCATCTTCCACATCAGAAGCACTAACATACCCACCATCACCAGTAGCAATGTATGCCCGTTTGCTGGGGCAATCTCGCTGAATATGGCCAAGTCCCTGGCAGCGGTGGCACTTGATGTCGGAGGAGCGGCCTGTGGAAGAGGTGGTCGTAGCAGGTTTTGCTGCAACACCCTAAGGCACCAAGGACTTTCTGTTGTCGTGTCCCTATGATGCCGAAGGTGCGGTGCTGCGTGTGCCGCTAGGGGAGGAAGATGTGGACGTTCGTATGCCCGAAGAGGATGACGCCTTGGCTGGCACCGGTGGCTGGTGTGGCGCGAAAGTGTTGCTCCTCCGTTGTTGACGACCCTGCAATTCTTTTTCTGCCAACATAGAAAGATGGAACAAGCGTTGTATAGAATGATATTCTTTATAATCAACAATATCCTAAATCTCCTGCCTCAATCCCCCATAAAACCTAACCATTTGATCCTCCGGATCCTCAACTACCCACATCGTAGCATACCTTTCTGAAGCTCTTGGTAGTATTCCTGTACCGACATGTCTCCCTGATCTAAGCGTTGCAATTTTTTTCGAAGATCATGTTAAGAAGGGGGAACAAAGCGAGCTCTCATCTCCTCTTTTAACGCATTCCATGTTTGTGGTGCAGCACGTGTGTTAACACGTTCATTTTACCAAATGATAGCAAAATCTCTAAATTCACTAGTGGCTTGTCTAACCCTATGCTGCTCAGGAACAAGATGGGAATTAAATTTTTGTTCTACAGTCATCTCCCAGTCTAAGTAAGCTTCAGCATCATAAGAACCCATGAACGATGGAATAGAGAACTTAATCTTAGCAAATGGATCATGGTATGGTTCAGGATTATGATGACGACGTCTACCATTACCTCCCATACCTTGTCGATTACGTGCGAGGCGTTGTCGCAGTGGTGCATAAACATCGTCGTCATCGTCGTCGTCGTCCACAGGAGAGTGAGCTGGGGCTGGAGTTGGTGGTGGGGGACGAGCCTCCAGTACATCCATGCGTGTAACAAGTTTAGCAACTCGTCGATCAAGCTGCTCATAGGATGTCGTCGCAGAGTCCTAGTATTTTTTAAAAGCTTCAGTCATCGCGCGCATCATCTCCTTCAATTCCAGCTGAGAGACACACTCATCGTTGTTAAGCTTAGGCCCCTTGTCCTTGTCCATTTGATTCTTTGGTCCTGTCATTGTTAGCACAAAACAGAGACAAAAAGGCAACAAAATGAACCCTACAACTATCTCTCAGGGTGGTGGTGGTGGTGGAATACAAATTATGAAGCGTCTTACCCCGCTCTTACAACGTTCTTACCAGCACTGCAGGTGGCAAACGGTGACCGGTGTGACTGTCCAACGAGCGTTGTTGTGATTGCAAAGGAGTACCTGTTCTGCTCGAGAGAAAGCTGGAGTTCTGGGAAGGCTGACTAAATATATATATGTGGCACACAAGTCAGTAACAGATAGCAATGCTGAATAAGTGTTCCAAGTACTCATCCTAATTGCTGGCCTAGAAAATGTAATAGAACAGCTGGACCAAGGCACAAGAAAGGAGGTATAAGTATATGGGTGCAGCAAGAAAACAGGCTTGGGGCAAAATAATCACAGAGGTGCACAGAACACTAGCGTTTCTGGTTATGTGCTACCCTTCTTTTTTTTGCGTTTTTTTTCAAATATTTTTTTATATTTTTCTATTTTGCAGCAGCACATAAGAAGATAACACACCAAGTTTCAGATTTTTTTGTGCAATGACGCGTTCTCTGGAATTTCTGCAAGTTTGCCCTAAAATCAGAATAAATGTTTGGAAAATGAGAAGTCCTATTTCCAAGCCGAATTTGAGAATTTTAAAAACAGCGAATCCGGCAAAGCCGGAAAGAATCGGATGCAAAATTTAATTCTGTGCGATTTGAAAAAATGGGCCCGATTTAAGTTCCGAGGCGAAAGTTATGGCCATTTTAAGTCTGGACTCCGAATCTGGGTTTCTGACGAGGTGTTGGAAGGGTGGGGGTTTGTTTTTTTTGGATAGGGTCAGTTTTAGAGATAGGATCTATTTTGTGGATAGGGTCGGTTTTAGAGATAGGATCTATTTTGTGGATAGGGTCGGTTGTAGAGATATGATCTATTTTGTGGATAGGGTCGGTTTTAGAGATAAGATTTGTTTTGTGGATATGGTCGGTTCAGATATAGGATTTGTTTTGTGGATATGGTCGGTTTTAGAGATAGGATATGTTTTGTAGATATGGTCGGTTTTATAGGATGGAAGTGGATGGACACAATCAAACTGAACCAAAACAAATCAAAACCAGCAACCAAACTCAACCTAGAACACGAACTCAGAACTGCGGACTCTAAAACTGAATTGTGCAAAGGCTAAGGTGATGGTTTTAGGTCGCAATAAACTGATCGTACTTATTTTTTTTGCTTTTTGTGGACTATGGGACGAAACAAAACTAATCTAAATGTAGGATTATACCTCACAGGCAACCTGGAAATCTGATACCAATTGATAGAAGACGCGACCCGATCTTCCGTCAGATACGATAACTTGATTGACTGGAGATCTCGACGTTGATGATCCAAGGCTCCGAGCGAAAGGTTCCTCGCAATCACTGCACCACGGCTCCGTTGGTTATCACCCGTGATACATGAATGACCTCGCCACAAAGGCTTATCCCTGCAAGCGCAATCAAGAACACAAGCAAGAACAGGAAAGAAACACAACCAAAATTTTATTGATTACGGGATGGGGTCTCACAAACTGATGACGGCGACACTGTTCGATGACAGAATTGATCTAAGCAAAACCCCAAAACCTAATGTGGCGGCGGCTGCTGAATAAATAGAGTATTAGGGTGTGCGTGACCCCTGGACTCGCCCCTAATGGGCTTCGATGCGATACACGACCCAACAGACGGTGTCGCAGCACCAAAACAGAATCTGAACGCTGAATTGTTTTAATGATTCCTGTTGACTCCGAATGAATTTTAAAGTGGAACCAGTTGGGTTGGTTAGATAATCTCCTTATCTTTCCAACCATATCAAGTCCATCGCAATCGGAGTCTGGATGCATCCTGGGCGTCCATTTTAATGCAGACTGGTCCTGGAACCCGAGATGAAGTCGCAGCCGAGTCGGACTTGATCTCCTTCATGTTGTGGCCACCCTTGCTGCTCCTCCTCAACACCTTGGCCTTTCCCAAGTCCTTGCTGGTCCTCTCCAAGGTACCTAATCATCAAAACATCCATGGCCCAAGCGTAAGCTCTGAAACACAATCGACTAGGGTAGAACGTACCTGGAGATTTAGCTGTCATGCACGAGATCGTGTTAGCGGTCCATTCATTGTATGTATAGAAGTGATGTCCTCATCACTTGTGGTAGCACTATTTTCCCGGGTGGTCGCTCCATGTTCCCATTAAAATAATGATCTTAACATGAACAGTAATAATAAACAGAGAATAAAAGTGTAATAATGAATAATGTATCTCCATACCCAGAACCACAATAAGCAATAGCAAGCACTACCCAAAAATATTCAGTGCAATACAAGGTATAAAGATAGCCAAAACTGGGGTAACCTATTGGATCCCATCAAAATTAACCTATGCAGATCATTATGATTAATAAGAACATGGCTGGGTAAAAATAAGTGAGCAAGGGCACAACTTGCCTTCAATGAGCTCCTGCTCAGCAACTTCTATCTGCTGGACCTCAGGATCCACAGTAGCTTGCTCGTCTACTCGCATCAACACAATACATACATAGTATAGCAAAAATTAACATCACACCCAACATGTAAATAAAATACACAATAATAATCTACACATTAAAATAAGATCCTAGGAACAGGAACCATAAATTTTGGAGTTATAAATTTTAAGATATGAATTTCCAAAGGTTTTATGTATTTAATACAATGTTAAGTGAGATATAAAATTTAATGTGTCTTTCATGGAAAAACAGTGGAACTAATGGATGAACAATAATATTATAAAATTATAGAAATTGGAATGGGTTAATTTGGACTAAGTATGCATTTTATATGAATTAAACAAATTCTAGCCAATATTTTCATATTAAAAATCCATTTCTAATTAATATTCTCTGATTTTATAACACCTTGGACTAGGCGCCAATTACCAGAGACAGCAGGGGGCTTGGCGCAAGTAAACCCTAGACTCATACTACACCATGGTTGGACTGCTGGTTGAAACTGAGAAAACCTTGGGTTTCTTATACAAATGTAATAGCCGAAGGGTTATCGGCCGATTACATCCGTCCGATCTGAAACGAGGCGCCCAGATTAGATCGGCCGAGGTCCCGCTCCCGCTTCCCATACCACCGTTGGATCGGGGATCCACGTCCAGGATCTGACCAGTGCTATTATAAACCAATACTTGCTTACAGCCACCCGATCCGCGATCAACGATACAGCTCAAACGCGACGAAGGGGTATTGCAATTTCTAATCTAAGCCGTACAGAACTGATCCGACGGTCAATCCACCCCGCCCTAGACACTGCTCAAACTCCGGCGGCGCACAGACCAGGGATGACGGCGCCGTTGCCGGAGCATGCGTCATGGGCGATTGCCGCCCCTAAACTCTACTCTGATCGCAGCAGTACAAAGCGATAACCGTAGGGCATTGTGTAGGATGCTACTCACCACGATTCAAAGAGGCGAACCCAGCTCCCCACGGCGCACGGCGGAAACCGAAGTCCGGCGAGCAATTACACGCGTTCCGGTGGGGTTCGACTCGAATTGAGGGCACAGACGGCTTTCCCAGACGAAGGCAATCTTCCCGGCCCAACGCTGAGGACAAACAACGCGCCGTGATGAGATTCACCGACGACGGCTTCTTCCCGGGCGGACACGGCGGTGGTTTGCAGTGGGGTTAGTGGCGGTCGCGACTCGCGAGGGCAAGAATAAGGAGAGAACTAGGCGTGCCTGGGGGTCGTGGCACTATATGGGCGCGTACGTGGTCGGCGCTTCAACGGCCGGGGCCGGATTCAGCGATTTTTGCCGTTGCGGCGCCCCGCCATGCGCGTGAGGTGGCCGAGATGGAGGCGAGCGGGTCTTGCGGCTGGTGATAGCGAGCGTGCGATGGCGCCCAAATAGCTGACCTGCGGGCCAGGTCCATCAGCGAAAGACGCGAGCGCGAGGGAGGGGTGGCTGGCCAGTGGGGCCAGCGCGACAGTGAAACGACATCCACGCGAGGGGGAGGAAGCGGACACATGGGCCCCATGGTGTCGGCGCCAGGCTTCTGGTGTTGGGCTGCGCGGTGTGCTGGGCCAGAAGTGGAGTCAGTCGGCCCATGTAGCTTTTTATTCTTTTATTTTTATCTTTTATTTTCTTTTCTCTATTTCTAAGTTCAATTTGAATTCAAATTTGAATTCAAACTTGTGCGAAATTTATTGTCTATTATTTTTGTGCAATTAAGAAGTACCAAATCTGAAAATAAAATTTTTCTTTATATTATATACTCTCCTTTCTTTTCTCCCCTTTTTCCTTTAAATCTTCACCTCATCATCATTATTATATTTTTATTCATTTTATTATTATTGTATTAAATGCACAAACAAAACTCCAATATGATGCAATGGTTTATTTGTGTCTTAGTAAAGTTTTGCTCATTTTTAAACATGATCAGTCACATGTGATGATAGGTAATGGTCACCAAACATTGAGATCAACTCTATTTTCATTGTTTACATATTTGGGTATTACAAGTATTTAGATAATGCAATAGCAAACAAAGACAGCTGCGCTGCTCCAAGTCAGTCTTCAACCATGCATGGCGATTCCATCAAATATCAATCCCCTTTGGAGGATACACAAGTCTCTTACTTGGAGTTGACCAAGATGTTGAACCAGCTGTTAGGAAATTACATTTTGATGGAGTGCCGGATGATGAAATTACATTTTGAAGGTGCCCCATATTCTTTTTGTGCTTCCTGTATACTGAAAATGCAAAGAATTTTCAGCAGTGCATGTATTTGACACCTCTGATTTTCAGCTTCACAAATGTCATCTTCTAGCCTGTCACTATGTGCACGCAGTTGCCCTATAAACGACATACTTTGTAATTACAAATATAGATTGCCCAAAGTAGAGTATCAATCTATTGCTGTCGAGGTGGTGGTTATACCAGTGAACTTGATGTTTGCTTCTCTGCAAATTTGCTTTTGGGCATTTCATCGAATAGCTGTAGCACAACTGCAGGAGCAAGTATCAATGAACTTGTTGAAAGTTCTGCAGCACAACGGCGGGCCCTGGCTCAGGGCGCCGACGAACAGCGTGCGGCGGGCACAGGTGCTGACGAAGGTTCATTTGCCAAGAAGCCGAGCCAGAGTCGCAAGCTTCATGGCCATCGAGCCGTGCGTACGTGTGGCTGCCTCCGGCTCCAAAGCGAAGGTGGATGCTTTTCTTCCGCGCTTTCGAGGCGATCGACGGCGTGATTGAGGCATGCGGCTACCCGCGCTCCGAGTTTCGGGACGTACGTGGCGAGATCGTCGTGCTGCTCCGCGGCGCCACGGATGACAGCGTGGCCGAGCAGCTCTGTGCCACGCTCGACGACGTCATGGTCGAATCCCTCAAGACGCTGCTGGTCGCGCCCGTCCCGCACGACCTGCTGGCGTCCACAGACCTGGCAAGGACCGTCGGCGCCCTCGGCAACCACGGGTCGTTCCAGATCCAGAGCCTCGCGCGCGACGTCGTGCGCGGGTGGAGGGTGGCCATCGAAGCCTCCCGCGCCACTGCTGTAGCGGTGAAGAAGAAGCTCGACAGTCTCTGTGCTAATAAGATCCCGCTCCCGCGCGCTGCCGTCGACGAGAAGAAGATGCTTCCCGCTGCTGCTGAGGTACACAACAAGAACCCACACGTACCACCAGCAAAGACGCTTCCTGCCGCCGCCGCCGAGGTGCACAGCAAGAGGCTACAAGTACCACCAGCAAAGATGCTTCCCACCGCCGAGGAACACAAGAAGCAGCATTATGTACCGCCAACGAAGACGCTTCCGACCGCAGCAATTCTATCGAACCACGAGAAGAACATGAGTGAGACCAAGAAGTCGTCCGTCGCCGACAACGAGAAGATGGTGGCTACAAAACGCAAGCTACGGGAGGGTTACCAAAAAGCCGATGGAGTCAAGCGTCGGCGCAGCATCCAGACCATCAAGGAGGAGGAGGGGAAGCTGTTGGAGCAGAAGCAATGCAAGAAGCATGCGTCCCATCGTATGGAGAGAGGCCCAGTAGGATGTAGGACTAGGACCTCGTCAGGCGTCAATCGTTCTAGGCCTCCTCCTTCTCACGTGCTTTAGGGCCGAATCTTGTTCTTAGGTGGCCATTATTTGTGCATTTTTAATGTTCTGTTTACGTGTAATGAGGTAGAATCATCAGTCTCGGGACATAACATATTTTATTCTGCTACTACCTGTCCAAGAGAAATTTTATCATATGAAATCGAACCCATGTACAAAACTATTGAATAAAAGACCATTCTCAATAAATCATTTGAAAAATAGAACGATCAAATGCAAGGCTTTGGTTAGACGTTGTGACTTATAGAACTATCAAATGCAAGGGGATCACGGGAGGATTGGAGGGGATTGAGAGGGAAATAAACTAATTTCCCCCTTAATCCCCTCCAATCCTCCCGGGATCCCAGGTCACCAAATCAGCATTAAGTTAGATTATCTATTCTTTGTTTTTCTTACGGTTTTCAAAACTAGATTTATATTTTTTAGATTGATTAGTTAAAGACATGATGTCGATAACTAGATTTATATTTTGATTTATATTTTTTAGATTGATTAGTTAAAGACATGATGTCGATAGTTGGATCTTGAAACACTAGCGTCTAGTAAGCTTATAAACATGCACAAACCGTATGAAAAAAGAATAATCAAATATTATAATTATTAAAGCCAATTTGGAATGCAGGATTTTTTCGGTTTCCTGCATTTTTTCTGTGAAAATGAACTATTTTCAGTGAAATTCCTGTATGATTTCTCTGAAATTCTTGCATTCCAAAGGAGGCATAAAAATACACAAACAGAACATGTGAATAAAAATTTAATAAATAACATATACTGGTTGTTTGACACTAAGACGTTTGAAAGGAAGACAAGATATGACCTTGCGCTGCGTAGGAAATATTTTGGGGCCCTTAGAAATTAGGGGCCCTATACAAGCGCACTGGCCGCACACCCCATAATAGAGTTATGACCTTGCACTGCGTAGGAAATATTTTAGGGCCCTTAGAAATTAGAGGCCCTATACAAGCGCACCGGCCGCACACCCCTATGTGTGACCCTGACTTAAACGAACATGATTTAAAGTTATCCGTTACTCATTACCTTGCAAATATGTAAACCAAACAACACCTAAATAGATCCTTTATATATATACTACATCTTTCCAAACAGTTCAACTCACTAGTTCAGACTGAAATTTCAATGTTTCCAAGAATCTAGCGTAGGAAGAGAGTAAGAGACGCAACTCGAATCAGATGACATGCTTGCATGCTGTGTCCGTTGATTGCAAAATGTTACCTTGTCCGATGCATGCGCATGATGAACATCACTACAGCAGGAACAGTCATTTTCGGCGGCTTTAGGCCTATTTTCGGCGGTCCCTGGCCGCCAGGAAAATAAGCCGAAAATAAGCAATTATTTTTGGTGGCTGACACCTAGCCGCCGAAAATAAATGATTATTTGCGGCGGGAGTGTCTGGCCACCGAAAATTTCCCGCGACTATTTTCGACGGCCTCAGGTGGCCGCCGAAATTAATAATTTCAGAGTTTTTTTGAAAAAAACGCAAAAAACAGCAAATTCATCAACAATATAATCACAATAAAATGACAAAAACATTAAATACCGAATTACACACAGAGTATCACACTTCTTCACAACCACATTGTAGTTTACCAAAATGGTTCACAGTTCACAAATAGTTCACCACATCACAGTTCACAAATACATCATCACAGTTCACAAATAGTCCATTACAACATAAAACAAAGTCACAATTTGGCACAAAACTCAAACCATATCATATCAGGGTCGTCGGAGTTGTGACCACTGCCTCCAGAAGCGAAAAACTCGTTGACGAAGTCGTGTAACGGGTTTGGATTCTAAAGAAAAAGAAGACATTAATAACGACAATGTTTACATGATCATTATTTAAACAAATTGTTTGTCAAACTAACCTCTCATGTAGTAGCTCCCTCCCCTGCATAAGCTCCTCCTAGTGCTGGTATCACCGGTGGTGCCGTGTTGTGGCCCATGACCCTGGATCCCTACAAAATCAAGTTTAGTCAAGATTTGAAAGATTAATACAAACGACAAGTCTTAACTAAATTAAAGCACCTGAGGTGGAGGTGGCGGTGCATGTAATCCCCACTGAGGCATCAGCGGCTAAAATTGAGGGAAAACAAATGGTTGCTGCTGTGCCTGCTCTAGAAACAGAGACTGTTGCAAATACAATATATTAGTTATCAGACCAATATTGATCGTGTTGAGAATAAATAAGACACTCGAGTTCATTGCTTGTTGCGTCTGTGCGTTGTAAGCAGCCATGTACTCTGATTGCTGTTGGAGGAATGCCATTTGTTGTTGCCGCAGCTCTTCACGAAACCTTTCTTGCAGCTTCCTCATAGCGTCCTCCATGCTAGATACAGCGTGCCGACTATGGCTGCTACCACAACCCGCCTGCGACGAAGAGCCTCCATGAGAACGCAACTCCGTCGAATCGATCACACCAGTAAACATAGAATATCTTGAAAAACAAGAAAATTAGTTATTCGGTCATAGTTTCTGTCGGAGAGCAAATCTCCGGCCGGGTGGCGGAGTGCACCCGCCCTAAATCCTAATATGAGGAGGGGCTTAGGCGTTTTGCTTGTTGGTTAGGAAAACGGGAAGAACACAAGAACACACGAGGTTTTAGAGTGGTTCGGGCCGCCGGAGCGTAATACCCTACTCCACTGTGTGATGTATTGCTTGTGAGCTTGTATGAGCTTGCGAGTCTAAGGTGGGATCTAAAATATTGAGCCTGTATGTAACGTCACATGCCTCCCCTTTTATAGCTGAAGGGGGCATGCACAAAGGTACTGGGCCCCGACATGTGGGCCCAGGGACATAAAGAATATAGCGCTTGGAGCCACAAATGTTTGCTGTTGGGGCAATCCCCTTGTGTCCTGTCGCCCGAGATCTTCGTATCCTCGGCATGCAGGGGAAGCTTCTTGTAGAAGGGAAGGTGAGTACAGTGCGCCGCTCGGCACGGGCGCATTGTTCGCCAGTAGACTAGACAGGCGCGCCGTCTGCTGGATGACCCTGACATCGTCTGCCAGCGGATTGGACAGGGCGCATTAAATGCCGAGAGGGCACGTCGCTCGTCAGCGTGGTGGCAGGCGGCGAGTCCTCTCCATAATAAATGCAAAGGTTGCATGGCTGCATGGGTCTTGTGTCAAGTTCGGCCCGTTGGCTTATGTCACGGACCACAAGCCACGCGACAGCAGTGGGCCTCCGCCTGAGCGGGGAACGTAAGGCAAGGCCTGGACACGTGCCGGCACCGGACCCCTACTCATGTCGGGGTCCTCCTCGTCCCGAGACCTTGCCAAGGCCTGGCCCTTACTCGAGGGACCCGGCATGCCTTCTTGGGAGCTCCGGAACCGTTCGCATAGGGGTCTGGTGTCCCTCGGAGGTCCGGATCCATCGATGCACCACGGGACGTATTATCTTTCCTTGCCACGTGGTGCCCCTAGTTCTGCCCATGTGGTGGGGTCGGGTGCCGCTCTCCGTATGACCTAGAGGTGTCGTACGAGTGCAGCACCTTCATACTGTAGAAGAGGGTACCCCTGATTCAGGGTATCGACAGTGCCCCCTGGGCCCGCCTCAGGGGAGGATGCGAGCATGCAGGTGGGACCAGAGTCTGATTGGCGGTTGGACTGCTGCTCCTACGTGCCTGTTGATGCAATTACTGCCGGCCCGTCTATGGTCATGCCAACTGCTATGCCTATTCCCACGGCTGATTGGCCCGTGACCATCGTACTTAATGTCACTATTGGGCCATGCGCGGGGGTGCCTCGAGTCGATGCACTGATTCTGAAAAATTTACCTTTTTAGACTTCCGTGACGGCCCTGAGAAGGCGTGGCATTGGTGCAAGCGGCGGTGCAGTTTTTTCGCACCCGGTAACCGGCGCGCCGGTTGCATGACATGTGGGCCTGGGCCCCCGTGTTGGACCGCCGGTTGTAGCGAAGCTGAGGGGGCACACAGCCGCGGGGCGGTTTGTACGCTTCTTGCGCGGTGGTTCGCCTCATTGACCGCTGGTTACGGCAAAGATGAAGGAGCGCTTTAATCGTGTGGCGGTTTCATGCCCCTTGCGTTGTGGTTCGCCTTCCTGACCGCTAGTAGCCCCAAAAATGAAGGGGTGCGTGACTGCGGGGCAGTTGCACGCTTCTTCTTTGGGTCAGTCTATATGACATGTGGGGCTTGGCCCCCGTGTCATAAGGTGGGAACCTTGGTGCACGTTGGGGAGACTTTGCCCGTGATGCTTCGGGGGCGCGAGTGGGGAGATCTGCCTTTAAAAAGGGGTCGATCTCCCGGGCAGTAGACATGCCTCGCCCCTCTTGCGACCATCGCGCCCTTCCGCCTTCCGAGCCTCCAGATGGGGTGCACCGGTGTTCTCTGGAGGGATCCGCGTCAAGGCCATCCCTTCCGGCGACCTCACCGTCAGAGAGCTTGCGCTCGTGGTTGTGCCACCGATCTTGCCTTCCTCTTGCTGCCGTTGGAGGAGCGCAACCCCGTGGGGGTTGGTGCTCTTCCACCATCATTCGGCTTCAAGGATTTTCATCACACAGCCCGGTCGCAACCTCCGGCCGGTGGTCATCCACAAGGATGACTACCAGCCTTGTGGTGGAGAGAAGCGAGCCGGGCTGCGGCCTCCCCCCTGCCCTCAGCTTCAAGGATGTTCATCATCCGCGCTGGGGAGGAGGGCAAGCCGAGTGGGGGCTCCGCCTTCCGCGTGGGCTGGCGGCCCGCTTCTTCCTCCAGCATTTGGGGGAGAAGGTCGTTTGCCAGCCCTGTGAAGAAGGCGAACTCTGGGTACACGGGGCCGGCCGTCTGAGGCGCCATCAGCTGCCGTGTGTCTGGCTCCTCGGCCTGGGTGGCTTTGGTGCCGCCTCCGGCTGCCTCCTACCGCTTGGATGGGGCGTGGCTGTTCGTCCACCGCATAGGCGACGGTCGCGCCGTGCGCGGGCCGGCCACACCCACAGCTTCTCCCGCGCCGCCGGCCGCACCGGGGGGGTCGTACAAGACGTCGTACGCCGCGGGGGCGGTGGTGGCGTTCTTGGATGGTCTTGTCCTCACTCCCGCAGCGAGGATGGGAGCAAGGACCTCTTCGCACGTGCTGGGGCAGCCGCCGCCCATCGGTGCAGAGGTGGTCGCTGCCGCTGGTGGGGCTGATGTGGTCGCCGCCGCTGGTGAGGCTACCCACTGCAGAGGTGGTTGCCTCCGCTGGCGAGACCGTCAGCGCCACCTGCCACCAGACCCTCGGCTCTTTGGCTTTAATGGCCTCATTGTCGCCCCCGTAGGGATACAGGGGCGAGGACCTTTCCGCAGCGGCGTACATGCTGAGGTGATCGCCGCTGCTGGCGAGTTGTTAGTGCAGAGGTGGCCGCCACCGTCGGTGCTGATGTGGTCGCCTCCGCTGGCGAGCCGCTCGGAGCCAGCTATCCCGCGGCCCTTACTGGTGTGGAGGTAGTTCATACCTGCAGAGTAGAAATGGAACTAGGGCTCCACTTGAAAATAGATGTAATACTTTCGCTTTTTGTAAGGTACTCAAGAGTACTATTTATTAAGCAGTATTAACACTTATCTATTTTCAACTTGTTCCTACTGTGTGTGATATCGTTGACTCCTCCCTAGTACCTGGCCCCCTGCCTGGGATGCAGGCTTAATGTGTCGAGGTTGGATACCAGCGCATCTGAAAAGATTGTCAACAACCCTCGAGAGGCAAACTCGCCGAGATCTGGATCTGTACACAGCTAGGGAGCGTTAGTAGTACACCCATAAGGCTCCCTGTCTGACATTAGCCATCCTTTGACACATGCTCGGGACTCGCAGGTTTCAATCCGGGTGGCCAAGTTGCGTGTCGGACCCCCTTGGGTCGCGGTTCTAGATACTAGGACACTTGTCTCAGGGCGGTGGAGCGTGCAGGCCCACGGTACAGGACCAGGCTGAGCGGCTGCACGGGCTCCGGACCACCCCAGGAGACTAATGTCCATTCTCTAGCTCCGGTCCTGAGGTTGTCGGACCCACAGGACTTATAGCCCCAAATACTAGGTACCCATCACAGAGTGGTGGAGCGTGCAAGCCCACGGTACGGGACTAGGCTGAGCGGCTACACGGGCTCCGGACCACCCCATGGAACGAGGTCCCGTTCTCTAGAGCCAACCCCCAGGCTGTCAGGCCTCCCAACTTTCGTATCGGGGGCCCTAGACTGCAAGCCTGGCTGCTCAATTCGGATGTCGTAACGTCAGGACAGATAGGAACCGTACGGGTGGGTTAGATAAAAGGTATTATCTAAAAAAACTGCAAGGTAAGACCATGGAGCAGCGAGGTGGATCTATCATAGGGGCACAACTGAGGGGGTAGTTTTTATTTATAACTCGTCATGCATGTGTGCAGACCAATAGACCGGGTTTATGGGGACAGACCCCACCAATTTGTCGTACACGTATGCGTTATCTAGTTACAAAAAAGGGAAACAGATTCGACCCCTTAGTCTTGCTCTATGGATAGAACTTACAGAGATGTTTCGGCATCGGGGTAAGGTACTCCTCCAGTCGTAGCTAGATGGCTGCCTTTGGGTTGGTGCATTCCCGTTACCTCGAAGGGTCCTTCCCAGCTGGGGGAGAGTTGTGGAGCCCTTCTTGGTTTGGTACTTGCCGTGGGGCTAGGTCCCGACCCTGGGTTCCCATCTGCATTTGACTCGGGAGCCCTCGTCTTTGGCTGTGGCCACTTCTGCATGTACCTGTCTGCAGCCTGGACCCATGGGGAATCCAGAAGGACCTCCGGAGGAAGGCATGCTTCAGCTCCGTAGATCGGGGAGCACGGGGTCCCTCTAGGGTCTGTCTAGTTGTCTTCACCGGAGTAGGAGCCTCCGGCAAAGACATCCTTCAGGTCCCCCTCGGGTGACTGATACCCGAGGTCCCGCTCAGCCACGACCACCTCACCGTCGTCCACCTTTTCTTTGCCAGGTCGGCGACGAGGTGGTGAGCCGTCTTTGGAAGACTGCTCGCGCCGCTCACTGATGTGTTTTGCAAGGTCAATGATCTCGCGGCACTCCGCGGTGCTGTGGCGACCGTTGGGGTGCATAGGGCATGAACCGCTGTTACCCCTCTGCGACCGTGGGCGTTTGTTGCGGTCGCCCTGGCCTCCGGTCGCGGCTGCGACTACCAGAGCGGTGGACCGGCTTCTGGTAGTCGTGGTCCTTCTTCTTCTTTTCGTCTCGGGGAACGGCCCCCGAGCCACCCGACTGGGCAGCTCCAGTTTGTGGGGCCGAGTGCCATGCACTTCCCTCGGCGGCTCTGGCGCATTTATCGGCCAGAGCGAAGAGCGTGGGGACAGTTTCCACGTCATGTGTGGCCAACTTCTCCAACATTTTTTCATCACGTACTCCCTCTCAGAAGGCCGTGATGATAGAAGCATCAGAAATACGAGGTATAGTACCTCGCACCGTGGTGAAGCGGGAGATGAACTTCCGGAGGGTCTCCCTGGGCTCTTGCCTCACCGCATGGAGGTGGGCCTCCACACCGTGCTGCTGGTAAGCGCTGGCGAGGTTCGCAACGAACCGCGCGCAGAGCTCCTCCCAGGAATAGACTGATCCTGGGGTGAGGTTCATGAGCTAGGTCTGGGCAGGTCCAGACAAGGCCACATGAAAGTACGTTGCCATCACAGCGGTGTTTCCACCTGCTGCTGTGATGGCGGTAACGTACACCTACAGGAACTCCGACGGGTTCGATGTTCCGTCGTACTTTTCTGGCAGGTGCGGCCGGAACTTGGGTGGCCATGACGCCGCGCGGAGATGATCCGCAAGAGCGGCACAGCCCACACCGGCCAAGGGGACACCCGTTTGGGACCGGGTACCCATTGGTGTCTGTGGCACAACTGCAGCGAAGTCTTGATCGAGGTTGCGACCGTCGATGTTTTGGCGGCGCTCGCGCGCCCTTTCCAAAGATACCCGGGCATCCTCTCCCGCACGCCTGCGGTTGAGTTCTGCCCGGAGGTCGTTGGTCTGTGCGCCCCTTACTGAGGCGAGCGCACAGACGTTGACGCCTCGTGTTGGCGTCGGGATGACCGCGTCCTCGACCTGGTCGAGGTAGAGTGTGCCATACCGAGTAGTCAGTCGACGTCGTCCCGCCATTGCTTCATGGCCCCCAGTGAGGCCGTGGAGCTCGGAGGGTGTCGCAACAACTCCCTGGCCGCCGACAACGCCCCCGGAGATGCCCTCGATGGAGTCTGGGATGTTTGCGCAGCCGTGTGCTGTCGTGCGGCGTGCACAACAGTAGTGCCTGGCACTGGGCTACTGGGAACCTGCGGTGTGGAGGAAGTAGCTTCTCCCTCCACCGCGAAGTCTACCGAAGTCTCGGCACGGTGCTCAATGATCTGCACCATCATGCTTGGGCAAGGAAACAACAAAAACCTAATGCCTGGCCCCTACCTGGCGCGCCAAATGTCGGAGAGCAAATCTCCGGCCGGGTGGCGGAGTGCACCCGCCCTAAATCCTAAGATGAGGAGGGGCTTAGGCGTTTTGCTTGTTGGTTAGGAAAACGGGAAGAACACAAGAACACACGAGGTTTTAGAGTGGTTCGGGCCACCAGAGCGTAATACCCTACTCCACTGTGTGATGTATTGCTTGTGAGCTTGTATGAGCTTGTGAGTCTAAGGTGGGATCTAAAAGATTGAGCCTATATGTAACGTTGCATGCCTCCCCTTTTATAGCTGAAGGGGGGCATGCACAAAGGTACTAGGCCCCGACATGTGGGCCCAGGGACATAAAGAATATAACGCTTGGAGCCACAAATGTTTGCTGCTGGGGCAATCCCCTTGTGTCTTGTCACCCGAGATCTCCGTATCCTCGGCGTGCAAGGGAAGCTTCTTGTAGAAGGGAAGGTGAGTACAGTGCGCCGCTCGGCACGGGCGCACTGTTCGCCAGTAGACTAGACAGGCACGCCGTCTGATGGATGACCCTGACACCGTCTGCCAGCGGATTGGACAGGGCGCATTAAATGCTGAGAGGGCACGTCGCTCGTCAGTGTGGTGGCAGACGGCGCATCCTCTCCATAATAAATGCAAAGGCTGCATGGCTGCATGGGCCTTGTGTCAGGTTCGACCCATTGGCTTATGTCACGGACCACAAGCCACGCGGCAGCAGCGGGCCTCCGCCTGAGCGGGGAACGTAAGGCAAGGCCTGGACACGTGCCGGCACTGGACCCCTACTCATGCCGGGGTCCTCCTCGTCCTGAGACCTTGCCAAGGACTGAACCTTACTCGAGGGACCCGACATGCCTTCTTGGGAGCTCCGGACCCGTTCGCACAGGGGTCCAGTGTCCCTCGGAGGTCCGGACCCATCGATGCACCACGAGACGTATTATCTTTCCTTGCCACATGGTGCCCCTAGTTCTTCCCACGTGGTGGGGTCGGGTGCCGCTCTCCGTATGACCTGGAGGTGTCGTACGGGTGCAGCACCTTCATACCGTAGAAGAGGGTACCCCTGATTCTCGGTACCGACAGTTTCAATATTATTGAAAAAATTCACAAGTTAATACCGTCCATGCGCCTTTCCTCCAATAGAATGCACAACTTCAACGTCGATGGTAGGCGCTCCTCGCCAATCGTAGTCTTCTCCATACTTCCTAACCATCTCCTGCTCTTATGTCTCCTGCAATACAATATGAAGGTTCAGCACACATGTAATTTATTGGCAAGAAAACATTAATCCTAACAACAACTAATCATACGCTCAACGATCGCTTGACTACATAGCTCATCGGAGGTTTCACTGTTTTTCGCTCTATGCCCTCTCCTATAAACATTGATTGGGCTCGGGACAACTCCAGTTTGAGCCTTCTGCAAATATATGAGTTTAAACCGGTTTCATTTCTGAGTAAAACAGAATACTACATACTCACCATTCGCTTCGCCAACCGAATGTGTCCATCAGCCCATAGGTATGGTTGACTACGACCTCATCATCGTCCTCGTCCTGCTGATGTATCTTCCTATGTCGATTCCTGTTTGACTTCTCAATCCACTCTGGAAAAGCCCATATCACACACAAAGCCTTGTAAGCCTGTGACCGGTGTTCCATCCATGGAAGAGTTACCTGCATCTAAAGCGTTAGCTCAAAATTACATTCACATCTAAATGAGCTGCTAAATTAGATTTTTACCTCAATGTACTGTTCTACAGTCAAGTAGACATCCAAATATTGTCGAAAGTTGTTGATAAAATGCCCTCGGCGCTTCATGTACGCGTTCACAACGTGTAGACGAGCATTGGAAAATGCATCCCTACACACCTTCTTCGCATTTTTCTCTAATACTCGGTCTGCATGCTCTTGAGCCTCAGGTTCCACACGATAGCGTCTCTATCCAACATCGAAAATAAATTTAGTTTGAAACAAATCATAAAATGTTAGTTTGAAACATTACTCTTACCCAAAAGTCGTGCTTGACGACGCCTTGAGATGTTCCATATGTAGCATGTGGAGCTAGTGCGAAGTGTGACCAGCTAGTGCAAGGATCCAAAGCTCGCAATGTGGCTTTTTTGTTCCTTGGATTTCATTTTTGCTTCGATGCAACACACTCATCAGTAGTGACATCGTTACGGTCTCCGACAAGTGAATTCAGTGTAACACCCTCATCGATAGTAAAAGTGGTTGGCAATTCTTCTTCTTGATAAACATCATCGCCATGTTCGTCTTCGAATTGATAACCAGCAGTGCAGGAGTATGTAAAACGTTCCCTAGGGTTCACCTTGTGAACTACCCACCATGCTTTAAACTTCGGATTTGGGTACGACATATAGTAGACCTGCTCGCACTTATGTGCAAGGATAAAATTATCATGGCCTCAAAGTCGTGCCTTGTGCTTTACTTCAGTTATGCCTTATTGACTTTGTCTAATCCCATTATTGCTGTCAAACCAATCACATAGAAAGAGTACTAATTTCAAAGTTTTGTTCCCTGCAAAATTAAACTCTAGGATGTTTTGAATGATGCCATAATAATTAGTTTCTCTTCCAAGTGCATCGAGTGCCCTAGTCAGAACTCCAGTGTTACGTGTGGCTGCACGCTAACGAGACTTTTCAAATTGGTCTGAACGAAAATGGAAACCATTCACATCGTATCGACCAAAGGTTCAGCAAGTCACCGTCCCATAAGATAGTTGTCTCAAGTCCTCGTGTATGTTAGGAGTCTTTATGCACTGCAAATAATATACAGTTAAAATGACTACCTCGCGTAAAAGGCTAAATTACATCAAAGTAAGGAATATAAAGAGTTTACATGCTCCCGAAACCAGTCAACAAAATTAGGTCTTCCTTGCCTCCCATGTCGTCGCATCATATCTAGTTGTTTGCTTGTAGGCTGATGGGAATAAGTCCAATTTTCCTCGCCGAACTTACTGTACGACAAATAAGTAATTAAATATGGCTCCTTGGCAAAGAAATTATGGGGCAAAATAAAGACTTACATGAAATATGGCTCCATCTCTTCCATATTCGAGTACATGCATAGCAATGCAGACATTCTTTCATCCATGCTAAGGTGGTAGAACGTGCCCTTACTAGTACTTGTGCCTCTCCATTGGAAAATGTTGAGATCACTGACAGGAGGTTCCTCATCGACATTGTATCGCATGGTCGCAGCATAGACATTATGTTCCTCTGCGAAATACACAGTCGTGAAGTATGAAACCTCCTTTAGCAAAAAAGCTTCAGCGACACATCTTTCTACTCTAGCCTTATTTCGAACCATGCCTCGTGGGTTTTTGAGTGCACGTTCAATGTGATACATCCACCTATATTGTACAGGTCCACCAACCTTTGCCTCATATGGAATGTGAATAAGTAGATGCTCCATCGGATTGAAGAATCCAGGTGGGAATATTTTTTCTAGCTTGCATAACAACACTGGTATTTCTTTCTCCAACTTCTCCATCATATTTTTACTTATTTCTTTGGCACAAATCTGCCTGTAGAAATAAGTAAATAACTTAGCTCAGCTATTGCTTGCCACATGGCGTCGAGCATGTAAGCACGAAACATGACAGGGATAATCCTCTCCATTAATATATGGAAGTCGTGGCTCTTTAACCCAGTTAGTTTTCCCATTTTCAAATTCACGGCTCTTTTCAAGCCCACAGCATAACCATCGGGAAATTTATTTTTTTCCGTCCATCTCATTACCTCGATCTTGTCTTTAGAGGTAAGATAGAGCAAGGCACGTGGCGGCTTGCCGTTGTCATTGAGCACTTGGGTTGGTCGGTCACAAAGCATTGCTAGATCACTTCGAGCTTTCAGATCGTCCTTTGTTTTTTCAAAATGCATGCAAGTGTGTATGAGGGCTTCAACAACATTACTTTCTTGGTGCATGACATTAATGTTGCACAAGAATCAATGATGACATATAAGGAAGCTCCCAGAGACCACATATATGTGTCCAATTGTGGTCCACTCCGAATCCTTCGTACTTGTCCCCCTTTTCATTTAGGACAAGGTTGTTCAGCTGAGCATATATTTCTGCTGCGTTAAGACATTTAGGCGGTCCTTTGGTGACCACGGTGTTCTTTATAAAGTTTTCTTATCGCTCCTAAAGGGGTGTTTCCTGGGCAACCAGCGTCGATGACAATCGAAGTAAGTGATCTTTCCACCATGAGCAAGACGGAAGCAATCTGTATCATAACCACAATATGGACATGTCAATCTACCATGTGTACTCCAACCGGCTAAAATAGCATACTCTATGAAGTCATGCACCGACCACAAATATGCAACTCGAAGTTTGAATATCTGTTTTTTAAAACATCGTATGTTTCAACTTCTTTCCAAATCTCCTTCAACTCTTCAATTAAGGGTTTCAACATGACATTGAGGTTCTTTCCAGGATAGTCTGGGCCAGGAATGATTAAGCAAAGAAATATAAATTCATATTTCATACAAAGAGAATGTGGAAGGTTGTATGGAATAACAAAGACGGGCCAACATGAGCATGATGATGCCATTTGACCAAAAGGTGTGAAGCCATCGGTCGTGAGGCCGATTCGAACGTTCCTCAGATCAGCTGCAAAGTCTGGATCAAACGTGTCGAGAGCCTTCCAAGCATCCCCATCTGAAGGGTGCACGATTAGGTCAGCATTATCACGGACACCTTCTTTGTGCATCACATGTGCATAGCGGTTTTTTACATAGAAACAACTGTTTCACTCGAGGAGTTAGTGGCAAGTAGCAGAGCTGCTTATGTGCAACATCTGTCATCACCTTGTCACCCTCATCATTAACAACTTCCACAAATCTAGATTGTCCACATTTCAGACATTTTTTCTCTCCTGCATGCTCCTTCATGAAAAGCATACAATTATTTTTGCACACATCAATCTTTTCATAATCCATACCGAGACCTTTGATAATTGTCTATGAATGGTACATGTCTTTAGGCAACTTATTGGGCTTTGGGAGCACATCTCCTAATAACTTTAAAATCTCATTGTAACAATTGTTCGAGAAAAAAAATACTTGGACTTAATGGCCATGAGCTGAGTAACAAAAGCGAGTATACTCACATCTATGTGTTCATGCAACGACTCTTCAGAGTCTTTTAGTAGTTTAAAAATTCTGGAAACCTCTGGTGTGGCAGGATCCTCGGAGCTTAGGTTTAATTCTGGACATAGCGAATCTAGAATCTCATGCATCACATCATCGCCAGCCCAATCATTGTTTTCCTCCTCTTCTACATTCCGGTTGGGTACTACCTCACCATGATGTTCCCACACCTCATATCCGGGCATAAATTCAAACTGACAAAGATCTAGGCTAACTCTTTCCTTATTAAGAAATATATTATTTTCGTGCCACCTACAAGGGCATCTGATAGTGCCGGTTAATGACAAGGAGAATATGTGGTCCACAAAATCTTTGGTATTGGCTACCCAATCATCAGAATGACGTCCATTCCTACTCCAACCACTGTACATCCATGCACGATCTTCAGCCATGCCTGAGAATGTTAAACCGAACCATATCGTGAAAACATTATTCAACTTCGTCAAGTGTATCGGTCCTACATGTATAGGCAAGGATAGGTTCTAAACCCACATCAAGCTAGAAGGACCCAAAAAAACTTTCAGCAGCATAACCTCGCTGCCACTAAACAATATAAGAATGAACCACATATACCACATATGCCTTCCCTAAACCACATATACCACATATACAATATGCCTCGAACTAAACAATAATACTAATCACACGCACTAATCAACAAACACATATACCACTAATACATTAATGAACCACATATACCACATATGCCTTCCCTACACATATAACACATATACAATATGCCTCGAACTAAACAATAATATTAATCAAACACACTAATCAACAAACACAATTACAAAAATATACTAATTTCGACGGCAATTAAATAAAAGGCCGCCGAAAATACAAAATAAAATACCGCAAAAATAACCTTAATGGGAGCCAAGGTCGACGGGAGCCGAGGACGACGACAGACGTGACCGGCGACGCGTCGGTGGCGTCAGGGGCCTGCGGGCGGCGCGTTGGCAGGGCGCGGGCGGCGCTGCTTGGAGGCGGGGCGCGGGCGGGCCGTGGCGGCGGAGGTGGGCGGCGCCCCGTGGGGGCGGCAACGGCGGGCGTCGACAGCGCGGCGGGGGCGAGCGTCTACGGCGCGGCGAGGGCTGGCGTCTACGGCGCAGAGTGGAATATAGAATGAGCGAGAGAGAAAGATAGAGAACAGAGAAGGAGACACCGACGGTTTTAAATACGCTATTTTCGGCGGCTGTGTCTGTGGCCGCCGAAAATAACACTATTTTCGGCGGCTACTGACACAACCGCCGAAAATAGCGTTATTTTAGGCGGCCTGCCCTGGCCGCCGAAAACAATTGATTATTTTCGGCGGCTACGCCCTGGCCGCCAAAAATAACCCTGGTCGCCAAAAATGTTATACAGTGCTGTTGTGCATCTACATCAACCCGCAGTCGGTGGTGCCGAGGTGGATATGGCTACGGGGCTAGTTCTTCGGCGCCTACGGATACGACTACGGGTGGTTGCTGTTCTCCTTGTTCGCCCCCGGTCCGAGCGTGCCCATCGGGGTCGGCGGTGGCTTCGACACGCTCGTCCTCTTTGTGGCGCTGGGCGCCATTGTTGGAGCTGTAAGGCGATTCCTCAACTGGAACAACGATGACTACGATGACTACTACTAAGTTGTTAGTGCTGCCAGACTAGGCTAGTGGATGTAGCGAATGCCACCAACCTTCTCCGTGTGTGATATGACGGGAAGGAACAATGTATTGTCGTTCAGTGAAATAGTTAGGGACAGTTGCAAATAAACAGCCAAATACTCCATGGCATGGAGATCCATCGACTATAAAGTGCATGATCAAAATGGGTTCAACCGTATTATCGCAAAAAGAATTCGATAGGTTCATTCCACGTCTGTAGTTACAAAAAATTCCAAAAGAGGAAATACTTGATCCACTGTTGAGTACAGGTTTTGGGTGGGACATACATTACAAAACCGGTCGAAAACCGGTCTGGTTTCTCGTTAACGGACCAGACCAATATCAATTTTCTAGCTGTTTTTAAAAAGAAATCGTCCAACACTACCGGAGTTTGGCTCTTTGTCGAGTGTCAAATAATTTACCGAGTGTTTTCTTTCGGGCACTCGGCAAAGAAGCTCTTTGTCTAGTGCGAAGCAAAAATACCTCGATAAAAAAAACACTCGACAAAGGAACTCTTTGCCGAGTGTTTTATTTTTGACACTCGACAAAGAGTTTTTTTGCTGACTGCTTTTTTTGGACACTAGTCAAAGAGCTTCTTTATCGAGTGTTTTTTAACACTAGACAAAGATAATTTAATAATCACATTTTGAAGCAGTAAATTAATTCAAATGAAAAGTTTTCAACTACAAATTTGTAAAACCCATCAAGATGTACAATTTATATTTTGATCATTTCTTCATATAACAAAATAAAAGTAAATTTGTTCATAAAACCTATATTTCTCTCGTAATTTATGAAACTACAAAAGAGATGTACAAAATTTGTGAATAATGTTAGAACCATCATATAGGATGAACAAATGACGAAACAACCAAAATAAAGTTTGTAAATCTTGAGAAGTTATAGAATTTTATAGTTGGCAACCTTTTCATTTGAAGTTATCTTGTCAGCGAAAACTACGTCTGAATTTTAAAAAATTAAATTTTGAATTTTCAAAACGACATCGAATGGAAAAACCACCAACATGAAAGTGGTAGGTCATGAAAAGTTATGAAACTTTGCGGTTGACAATGTTTTGGTTTGAAATCATATTGTCATGCAAAATTATGTTTGAATTTTTCAAACTATCTCGGATGGAAAAACCATCAAAATAAAAGTTGTAGATCTCGAAATGTAATGTAACTTTGTAGTTGACAAATTTTGATTTAAAATCATCTTATCATAGAAAAATTCATTTGAAGTTTCCAAATTTGAAAATATAATTTTGTAAACAGCCTCGGATGTAGAAACTATCAAAATAAAAGTTGTAAATCTTGAAAAGTTGTGCAACTTTATAGTTGGCAACATTTTCAATTGAATTAATTTAGTACCTCTAATAATCAAATTACTCTTGGTTTGTTATAATACACGAGAAATAAAAACGTAATATAAACATAATTGATGTAGTAGTGTAGTGGTAGAGTAGGTTATCCGCGCGAAAGATGTTACGAGTTCGAATCACACCATTCAAAAAACATGTAACACTAAGTAAAGTGTTTGCTGAGTGCTCGAAAAAAGTACTCATCAAAAATCATTTGCCGATAACATGTCTACCAACCCAACAGCTAGGACACTCGCCAAAGAAGGCGAGTCCGATAGTGCAAGACTTTGAAACTTTGAAAAGGGTTATAAAAAATTGGAAAAAAAATATGATAAATAGACCACACTGGTAATAATATGTTACATCTAAATGGTTAATAGAAATGTATAAAATAAATGGAGATAAAATAAATTACTTTTAACGGCGATTTCATGAGTTTTTCATTTTAGAAAGTTACGAACGGTTTGAGAGCTGAAGGATCTTATCTCGCGGGCGCGCTTGTGCTAGTTAGTACAGCAGGAATGTACCCCAGCCGATATGGCTAGGGTCGGTGCACGTGGAAATATGAGCCTTTCAAACGCATCAAATCAAATGCACGTGATGCATCTAGTGCACGTATATGCATATTAAATCTGAGCCTTTTTTAATGATCAGCGACTGAGATTTATTTTTTAATGCAGATGAGCGTGGAAATCGGAAAGGATGAGTAGTTATCGTCACGCAAACCCGAGTCGGACTCCGTCGGCTTGTTCTATATAATAAGGCTGTCACACCCGGTTTTAGAAGGCAAACCGAATGCGAACCATGTACGTGCCAGGATCAGTTATTCACGTACACAGCAGTTACATAATATGGACATCATCACACAGTGCTCAAAATAGTATTAAAAGGGAATAATAGTCGATTACATCATACGTCTGAGACGTCCATATAGTTCTTACAGTAAATCAAAGTGCGGAAAAGAAACGTAGATAACGCGGCCTTCACAGGCAGCCGACTGGGGGTTGCCGCTAACCCACTCCTAGAACTCGTCGTAATCTTGGAACTCCTGGAAGTCTCCTTCCACGGCTTCATCTTCGCCTGAGCAGTGGTTGCAATGCTGACAACCTGGGGGGGGGTTTGGTGTGTAGAGCAAGGGTGAGTACACATCAACATACTCAGCAAGCATCCTGTTTGGCTGTAGTGGACTAGCTTTATGTGGGGATAAGTCAAGCAGTTGCTTTTAGTTGGTCAGGTTATTACTTACTAGTAGAAAGCCAAGTTTTAGCATTACCCAAGTTATTAACCCAATGTATCCTTTCCAAACGGAAAGAATACCACTTGCCAATACCATAATCATAACCGGAACCATCAATCTCATAACCATCTGTACCACAATGTCTCTGATCAAGTACCACTAATCACTGGAGCTCCCTTGGCCGCTCATAACCGCGAGCACGGCTGATATATCAGTTTCATAACACTCTGCAGAGGTTGTGCACTTTACCCACAAGCCGTGATTCCCTCTCTGGCCCGGGCTTGCAAGACCCTTATTCACTCCCGAGGTGAATGGCCAGGGATTCACTACGAAGCCTTTACAAAGATTCCCCGGGACTGTAGCCACCCGTTAGGTTTCCTAAATGCACCGCACTCCTCCCCAAGGGGCGAACCCAAACTTGGCAGAGCGAGCCGCATACACCGAGCCCCATTGACGGCACGACGGCTAAGTGAACTACATCCCGGATCCTCTAATTATTCAGCTAAGGGCACCCCATTCCACCCTCATGGTTGCACTGTTTTCCCGGGCGGTCATCCATAGAACAGGTCCTTACGGAGAGGCACTCGAGAAACCGCTCGAGTCCCCTTGAAAACCACAAGTATAATCATAAAGAAGAACGGGAAAACAGCGTATCATAGATAATCACATCATGTTCATTGATTAGAGTTGAGCAATAGCATCAGACTAAGTAGTAATAATCCGACCCAAATAGGTAAACAAGGACATGGATAACAAAAGCTAGTCAATCCTTAGGTATAAATGTGTAATGCGGGAGGTGAATTAAAGAATGAATAGGACAGAGATAGGTCAAAGGACACTTGCCTCCACCAACCGACTGCTGCTCAGGGGCTTCTCCTGCGAATTCCTCGGGCTCTTCGACCGGATCGTTCTCTATGCGAGCGCAAACATACATACATCCATCCACATATTTAATACAGAAGAACAGTACACCATACAAGATAACAAATAAAGCGAATATGCATCAAGTATGACATTCGATAACGCATTTGTTATGGTTAGAAAGAAACGGGAAAGGTCTCGCAGGGGGTTAAATCTTATGCACTAATGACACAATTGGTTTTTAACAAAATAATTCTGTTATATAAATTTATATATACTAATGGAAACCTAATCACTTTTAGTTGATCAACATCGCACGAGATAAACAATTAACTACATGAATTAATTAGCATAACGGAATTTTAAATTAAACTTCCTATTTTCCCATAGCATGAACAGTGATTAGCCTATTTAAAATACAGTAATTATGATCACAGAAAGTAAATAAAATAAAATAAAAAAAATAAAAAAAACAGAGGGGGGGGGGCGGTTGAACCGGCCCTAGGGCGGTTGAACCGGCCCTAGGCGGGGCGCGGGCGGGGCTGGCCGGGCGGCTGAGCCGGCGAGGGCGGGGCGGCCGAACCGGCGGAGCGCAGGGGCGGCCGAACCGGCGGGGCAGGGGGCGGCGCAGGGGGCGGCCGAGCCGGCCGTGGGGCGGCCGAGCCGGGCGAGGCAGGGGGGCGGCCGAACCGGCCATGGGGCCGAGCGGCGAGGGGAAGGGGAGGGAGGAGAGGGGGAGGGAGGAGAGGGAGGAGGGGGGGGGCTCACCGGTGACGGGGACGGGGCGGCCGAGCGGGGCGGCCGATCGGCGACGGGGAGGGGCGGCGGCCTAGGGGCGGCGGCTAGGGCAGGGGGCGGGTAGGGGGTAGGGGCGGCGGCCTAGGTGGGGAGGGAGAAAATGAGGGGGGAGAGGGAGAGGGTTAGGGGATAAGGGAAAGAGGGGGGGGCGGCTGGGCCTATTGGGCCCAAGGGGGGGGGGCGCCAGGGGGCGGCTGGGCCGGCCGGGGTCGGCCCAGGGCGCGGGAGAGAGAGAGAGGGGAGAGAGAAAGAGAGAGAGAAGAGAAAGAAAGATCTTCTCCTCATTTTCGAAATCCGATCTTTCTACATGAATGCAATTGCGCTTTCAAAGCAATCAAAAGAAATGCAAGGTTCGGCATGGTGCATCAAACAACATAAGGTATTTAGGGTTTTTCCTACACGGGAATTCCAAACCGAACCCCGCTAGAACTTTGGAAAAGGTCAAGGTTTAGCGAAGGGAAAAAGAAAAGGAAAAGGTAACGCCCGAATTTTGGCGAGTAAAGAAAAGAAAAAATTCAACTGCAAAAATTTGGGGCGTTACAAACCTATCCCCCTTAAAAGAATCTCGCCCTCGAGATTCAGGGCTGGCTAGCAAAGAGCTCCGGGTACTTGGCCATCAGATCATCTTCACGCTCCCAGGTTGCTTCTTCCTCAGAGTGGTGACTCCATCTGACTTTGCACATTCTGACGGTCTTCCTTCGGGTGACTCTATCTGCAACCTCAAGGATCTGAGCTGGCTTCTCAACGTAGGTCAAGTCCTCCTGGACCTCAAGACCTTCCACTGGCAACTGCTCTTCTGGCACACGCAAGCACTTCTTCAACTGAGACACATGAAAGACATCATGCACAGCAGACAAATTCTCTGGCAAACTGAGCTGATAGGCCACTTCTCCACGTCTTGCAAGAATCTGATACGGACCAATGTAGCGGGGTGCCAGCTTGCCTTTGACTCCGAATCTTCTGATTCCTCTGATCGGTGACACTTTCAGATAGACAAAGTCTCCGACTTCGAAACTCAGCTCTCTTCTTCTTGTGTCTGCATAGCTTCGCTGCCTCGATTGCGCTATCTTCAGATTCTCTCGGACCATCTTGATGTTCTCTTCGGCTTCAAGCAAAATGTCTGGCCCAAACACTTGCTTTTCTCCAGGCTGATCCCATTGCAACGGAGTTCTGCAACTCCTTCCATAGAGCGCTTGAAACGGTGACATCTTCAAACTGGCCTGATAACTGTTGTTATAGGAAAACTCTGCATAAGGCAATCGCTTGTCCCATCCGGACTGATCTTGCAACGCACAGGCTCTCAACATATCTTCAAGAATTTGGTTGGTTCTTTCAGTCTGACCATCTGTCTGCGGGTGATAAGCTGAACTGAAATTCAGATGCGTGCCCAAGGCTTCATGCAACTGCTGCCAGAAATGAGAGGTGAACTGCGTTCCTCTGTCTGACACTATCTTCTTTGGCACACCATGAAGACAAACGATCCGAGACATATACAATTCTGCCAATACTGCACTGTTGTAGTTGGTCTTGACAGGTATGAAGTGGGCTGACTTGGTCAAGCGATCCACTACTACCCAAATGGAATCGTAGCCGGCTCGAGTGCGAGGCAATCCGACTATGAAATCCATACCAATTTCATCCCATTTCCACTGAGGGATCTGCAACGGTTGCAACAATCCAGCTGGTCTCTGGTGTTCTGCCTTAATTCTTCGACAACTATCGCACATAGCCACATGCTCTGCGATTTCTCTTTTCATTCCGTACCACCAGAATTTCTTCTTCAGATCCTGATACATCTTCTCACTGCCAGGGTGAATCGAATAAGCTGTCTCATGAGCTTCCTTAAGAATCAACTCCCGAATAGACTGGACATTGGGAACACATAAGCGGTCTTTGAACCATATCACGCCTTCTGCATCTTCTCGAAAGTCTTTGCCTCTGCCATCTAGAATCAATCGCCGAATCTCACTGATCTTCTCATCATTCTTCTGCGCTTCTTTGATTTCGCGCTCCAAGGTAGGTTCCAATTCAACTGTGACTCCTCGCGAATTGTTCAGAAATCCGAGACTCAACCTGTCAAACTCCTTGGCCAACTCATAAGGCATCGGGCGAGCGACCATCAGATTGACTTGACTCTTTCTGCTCAAAGCATCTGCCACTACGTTCGCTTTTCCTGGATGGTAATGAATCTCCAACTCATAGTCTTTGATCAATTCTAACCATCTTCGTTGCCTCATGTTCAATTCTGACTGAGTGAATATGTACTTCAGACTCTTGTGGTCTGTGTAAACATCGCATTTCTGTCCATACAGATAGTGCCTCCATGTCTTCAGTGCGTGAACCACTGCTGCCAACTCTAGATCATGGATTGGGTAGTTCTTCTCATGGACCTTCAACTGTCGGGACGAGTAAGCCACAACTCTTCCCTCTTGCATCAACACACATCCCAAACCTGTGTAACAAGCATCGCAATACACCGAGAAGGGCTTGTGCACATCAGGCAAGACTAGGACGGGCGCTGTAGTCAACTTCTCTTTCAGCGCTTCAAAGGCCTCTTGGCATTTCTGGGTCCACTTGAACTCAACTTTGTTGCCTAGCAACGCTGTCATTGGTTTCGCAATCTTCGAAAACCCTTCAATAAATCGCCGATAATATCCGGCCATTCCAATGAAACTCTTGATTCCTCGAGCATCCGTTGGCGCTTTCCAGTTTAGAATGTCTGCCACTTTCTTCGGATCCACAGCCAATCCTTCTTTGTTGATTATGTGACCCAAGAACAGGACTTCACTGATCCAGAACTCACACTTGCTCAACTTTGCATACAACTGGTGCTCTCGCAATCTCTGCAATACCATCCTCAAATGGTCTGCATGCTCTTCTTCACTTTGAGAATAAACCAGAATGTCATCAATGAATACCACCACAAACTTATCAAGGTAATCCATGAATACACTGTTCATCAAGTTCATAAAGAACGCTGGTGCATTGGTCAAACCAAAAGACATCACTGTGAACTCATATAAACCATACTTGGTAATGAATGCCGTCTTCGGAATGTCCGAAGGTCGGATCCTGAGCTGATGATAACCTGACCTCAGATCGATCTTGGAGAACACACTGGCTCCTCTCAACTGGTCGAACAGATCTTCTATTCTGGGCAAGGGATACTTGTTCTTGATCGTGACCTCATTCAGAGCTCGATAATCGATACACATCCTCTTGGTGCCATCTTTCTTCTCCACGAACAAGACAGGGGCGGCCCAAGGCGAGGTGCTTGGCCGAATGTAACCTTTCTCTGACAGCTCATCAATTTGCTTCTTAAGTTCATCCAATTCTGGTCCAGATATTCTGTAAGCTCTCTTGAAGATAGGGGCGGTTCCAGGAAGAAGCTCTATAGCAAATTCAACTTTCCGCTCTGGTGGCATACCCGGTAAATCCTTTGGAAACACATCTGGGAATTCAGACACAACCTTGATACTCTCAATTGGGTCTGCTTCACTGCTATCAACAGCCATCTGATAACAACTTCCTTTCTTCGGCTCGGGCGGGACTAACTCGGTCACCACTTCCTCTCCTAGTGGGGACACTAACTTGATTGTCCTTTTATCACAACTGATAACTGCCTGATACTTATCTAACCAATTCATCCCTAGGATGACATCTATTCCCTGAGTACCCATTACTATAAGGTTGGCGGGAAACGCTATCCCCCTTATTTCCACACTTACATTTAAACAAATGCTATCGGCTCGAATTCTACCACCGGCTGAGTCAATTTGAATGGGGGTTGACATGGTAGTAGTTGGAAGATTATGTGCTTCTACCCATGATGCAGTAATGAAAGAATGTGTTGCTCCAGTATCAAATAACACTTCTGCAATATGGGAGTCGACTGGGAACATACCTACTGTCATGCCGGGGGTCTCCTGAGCTGCTTCAGCTTCCGAGTGGTTCAGCCTTCCATGATTATAGCGCGGCTGAGAGCGATTGCCTACTCCAGGCTGAGGCACATTCTGCTTTGCTGGGGCATTGGGGCCTGACTGCTGCTGGGCTGCCTTCTTCGGACATTGCATCACCCAGTGGCCTTGCTCTCCACAGTGGAAACATGCTCTGTTTCCAACCTGAGCTGGTGCTGCCTGACTGTTCTGCTGATTTGCTGGGGCAGGAAGACGAGGTGCTTGCTGATTCTGCTTCTGAAACTGACCTCCTGACTGATTGCTCTGACGGTTCTGGTACTGATTCTGAGGATACTGCCTTTGAAACTGCTGATACTGCTGACGCTGCTGATGCTGCTGAGGTGGACGCTGGTTCTGCCTGAACTGCTGAGGTTGATTGCCTGAGAAACGGGGACGGCTGCTGCTTCCAGGCTGGGGTCCACTGATCTTGCGCTTACGATCTTCCATCTCCTTGCGCTTTCTCTCTGTCATGATTGCTCTGTCAATCAGGTGCTGGAATGTCGGGAAGGTGTGATTCATCAGCTGATACTGCAGAGGGTCAACCAAGCCTCTCAAGAAACGGTACTGTCGCTTGGCGTCGGTGTTGACATCTTCAGGAGCATAGCGAGACAATTGCAGAAACTTGTCCCGGTACTCACTGACAGACAATGGCCCTTGCTTGAGGGCCAGGAACTCCTCCTTCTTCACTGTCATCAGACCTGCAGGCACATGGTACTGACGAAAGCTACCTCTGAATTCTTCCCAGGTGATGGTGTCGGGGTTGGCATGGGTGGCGAGGTAAGAATCCCACCATGACTGGGCTGCTCCTCTCAACAGACGGGGACCATACAGAACTTTCTCCCGGTCATCGCACTGAGCGGTATGCAACTCCCGCTCCACAGTGCGCAGCCAATCTTCAGCATCCATGGGGTCAGAAGAATGAGCGAACGTTGGTGGATGACCTCTCATGAATTCAGCACGCTTGTCTCTAGGCATCTGAGGCATCTGAGGCTGGGGTGGTGCTTGCTGCTGTTGCTGCTGCTGCTGCTGCTGAATGGCGGCCAAAGTCTGACCGATGGCTTGAACTGCCTGAGTCTGCATCAGAAACATCTGCTCGATGGACATCGGGGGCGGGGGCGGCAGGTGCTGCTGCTGGGGCACCTCATCCTGCGGAGCGGCTCGCTCCTGCTGAGCACGCCTTCCTCCTCTACGCCTGTTTTCTGACATCTGCAGAACGCAACCACACATCAGAACTGATCTGGCAAAGCTTGCAGCATAAGAAAAGAGTATAGAATTCTCCAACAGCACTGAACAGATGAGCATCTTCACTGATCTCCAACACAGACCACACAGCTTCTCAGATAAAGAGGAAAGGAGAATAATGGGTTTCCCAACTATATAACTAACTTTATTGACATAGTATGTAAACCAAAATGCAGGGGGTACCCACACTCTGGTGACAATCATTACAAAGATCCAAACCAAACATAGTTCATCATGACAAACATAAATGCACAGGATATAGCAAACTACCCTGTCTAACTAAAACTAACTAAGACCGAGACTAACGCTAAGACTGAAGCTTCCATGTATATATTTATTTCGTATTAATTACAAGATCCAACTCTAACGATCTATGGTTCTAGGTTTATCTTGGTCTTGCAGGCGGGATTGCCATAAGACTGGTGTCCACGCTGAGGTGAGCGGTACGGGTGCTGAGTCCCAACGGGAGCGGGGGAACCACCGTCCAGATAACGACGTTCCGCGCGCTCAGCCCGCAGCAGGGCGATCTCAGCACGAGCCCTACTCAGCTCGTCTAATGCATGGTCCAGCTCCGTGTTTAGCACGGCGGCTAGGTTGACTGTGCTGCTCAACCTAGGATTGCCCTCACCGACAGGTGAGACAATCACGCCTCCTGTGCTGCCAGATGAACGGCGGGGGTAATACTTCAGGTCAAGACCGTCAGCTGCCCCACCGAAAACCGAGCAGTAGTGCGAAAGCGCACGCCGTGCAGCATCTTGCATGGCTGCCTCAGCTGAGTCCCGCTCAGAGATAGAATAGTGCTCTGAACAGGCCTCTGCACCCTGGAGACTGTCCTCCGGGCAGCGCACCAAGCAAGTCGCCTCCCAGCGGTCCGGGTAGACCCCGCGACTATGCTGGTAGACCACACAGCGATACTCGACGGACCAAGTATGCCGGTCAAATGCCCGACGTAGCAGGGTGTCGAGCGCATCATGGAAGTGACACCCGCGAGCAGCGTCGCGAGTGATGGGTCGAGCAACCCATCCTTCCGGCTCAGGGTTAGCAGAGAAGTCGGTGTCGTGGCTCGAGCTGTCGTCGCCATCTCCGTCGTCTGGGTCTCCTCCAGCAGCTACTCCAGAAGCTGGGGCGCCCAGTGGTGGTGCAGGGGGCGGCTCCAGAGGAAGCACAGGGGAGCAGCTCCTCACAGACTCTATCTCCTGGTGGAGCGAGAGGGAAGAGCTCTGCTGCTCCCGTCGTCGACGCTCCTGCTCCTCACGCAGGCGGTGGTGTAGTCTCTCCAAGTGGCTGGACTGTCCGGCCACGGGACGGCGAAGCGGACGCTCAGCAAGACGGGAAGGTAAGAAGGGGATGACTGACTTTCGTGCAGTGTGTCTAAGTCGAGCCATCTACAAAAGACATCGCAAGCAAAAGGGTGAGAACAGAATTAATATGACCAGCAAGTAATGAATCATAAATAGATGAAGGATTGGAATAGAACATAATTTTCAGCAAGGTATAATATATAGTAGAACATAGGTTTGGTCAGTAGGACCAACTTTTGAAGGGGTACCAAGGTCAAGGCAGGGACAGAGGTCTATAGTCCTTAGAACGACCATTCTACTCTAGGTTAGCGGTCCTACAGTCAGCACGGCTTTGATACCACTTATGTCACACCCGGTTTTAGAAGGCAAACCGAATGCGAACCATGTACGTGCCAGGATCAGTTATTCACGTACACAGCAGTTACATAATATGGACATCATCACACAGTGCTCAAAATAGTATTAAAAGGGAATAATAGTCGATTACATCATACGTCTGAGACGTCCATATAGTTCTTACAGTAAATCAAAGTGCGGAAAAGAAACGTAGATAACGCGGCCTTCACAGGCAGCCGACTGGGGGTTGCCGCTAACCCACTCCTAGAACTCGTCGTAATCTTGGAACTCCTGGAAGTCTCCTTCCACGGCTTCATCTTCGCCTGAGCAGTGGTTGCAATGCTGACAACCTGGGGGGGGGTTTGGTGTGTAGAGCAAGGGTGAGTACACATCAACATACTCAGCAAGCATCCTGTTTGGCTGTAGTGGACTAGCTTTATGTGGGGATAAGTCAAGCAGTTGCTTTTAGTTGGTCAGGTTATTACTTACTAGTAGAAAGCCAAGTTTTAGCATTACCCAAGTTATTAACCCAATGTATCCTTTCCAAACGGAAAGAATACCACTTGCCAATACCATAATCATAACCGGAACCATCAATCTCATAACCATCTGTACCACAATGTCTCTGATCAAGTACCACTAATCACTGGAGCTCCCTTGGCCGCTCATAACCGCGAGCACGGCTGATATATCAGTTTCATAACACTCTGCAGAGGTTGTGCACTTTACCCACAAGCCGTGATTCCCTCTCTGGCCCGGGCTTGCAAGACCCTTATTCACTCCCGAGGTGAATGGCCAGGGATTCACTACGAAGCCTTTACAAAGATTCCCCGGGACTGTAGCCACCCGTTAGGTTTCCTAAATGCACCGCACTCCTCCCCAAGGGGCGAACCCAAACTTGGCAGAGCGAGCCGCATACACCGAGCCCCATTGACGGCACGACGGCTAAGTGAACTACATCCCGGATCCTCTAATTATTCAGCTAAGGGCACCCCATTCCACCCTCATGGTTGCACTGTTTTCCCGGGCGGTCATCCATAGAACAGGTCCTTACGGAGAGGCACTCGAGAAACCGCTCGAGTCCCCTTGAAAACCACAAGTATAATCATAAAGAAGAACGGGAAAACAGCGTATCATAGATAATCACATCATGTTCATTGATTAGAGTTGAGCAATAGCATCAGACTAAGTAGTAATAATCCGACCCAAATAGGTAAACAAGGACATGGATAACAAAAGCTAGTCAATCCTTAGGTATAAATGTGTAATGCGGGAGGTGAATTAAAGAATGAATAGGACAGAGATAGGTCAAAGGACACTTGCCTCCACCAACCGACTGCTGCTCAGGGGCTTCTCCTGCGAATTCCTCGGGCTCTTCGACCGGATCGTTCTCTATGCGAGCGCAAACATACATACATCCATCCACATATTTAATACAGAAGAACAGTACACCATACAAGATAACAAATAAAGCGAATATGCATCAAGTATGACATTCGATAACGCATTTGTTATGGTTAGAAAGAAACGGGAAAGGTCTCGCAGGGGGTTAAATCTTATGCACTAATGACACAATTGGTTTTTAACAAAATAATTCTGTTATATAAATTTATATATACTAATGGAAACCTAATCACTTTTAGTTGATCAACATCGCACGAGATAAACAATTAACTACATGAATTAATTAGCATAACGGAATTTTAAATTAAACTTCCTATTTTCCCATAGCATGAACAGTGATTAGCCTATTTAAAATACAGTAATTATGATCACAGAAAGTAAATAAAATAAAATAAAAAAAATAAAAAAAACAGAGGGGGGGGGGGCGGTTGAACCGGCCCTAGGGCGGTTGAACCGGCCCTAGGCGGGGCGCGGGCGGGGCTGGCCGGGCGGCTGAGCCGGCGAGGGCGGGGCGGCCGAACCGGCGGAGCGCAGGGGCGGCCGAACCGGCGGGGCAGGGGGCGGCGCAGGGGGCGGCCGAGCCGGCCGTGGGGCGGCCGAGCCGGGCGAGGCAGGGGGGCGGCCGAACCGGCCATGGGGCCGAGCGGCGAGGGGAAGGGGAGGGAGGAGAGGGGGAGGGAGGAGAGGGAGGAGGGGGGGGGGCTCACCGGTGACGGGGACGGGGCGGCCGAGCGGGGCGGCCGATCGGCGACGGGGAGGGGCGGCGGCCTAGGGGCGGCGGCTAGGGCAGGGGGCGGGTAGGGGGTAGGGGCGGCGGCCTAGGTGGGGAGGGAGAAAATGAGGGGGGAGAGGGAGAGGGTTAGGGGATAAGGGAAAGAGGGGGGGCGGCTGGGCCTATTGGGCCCAAGGGGGGGGGCGCCAGGGGGCGGCTGGGCCGGCCGGGGTCGGCCCAGGGCGCGGGAGAGAGAGAGAGGGGAGAGAGAAAGAGAGAGAGAAGAGAAAGAAAGATCTTCTCCTCATTTTCGAAATCCGATCTTTCTACATGAATGCAATTGCGCTTTCAAAGCAATCAAAAGAAATGCAAGGTTCGGCATGGTGCATCAAACAACATAAGGTATTTAGGGTTTTTCCTACACGGGAATTCCAAACCGAACCCCGCTAGAACTTTGGAAAAGGTCAAGGTTTAGCGAAGGGAAAAAGAAAAGGAAAAGGTAACGCCCGAATTTTGGCGAGTAAAGAAAAGAAAAAATTCAACTGCAAAAATTCGGGGCGTTACAAAGGCGCGCCAAGTCTCCAACTCTCCCCATCTAATCTCCAGTTCTTGCACCCGCTCGTCCACCGTTCGCATACGCCGCGCTTGCTCGCATACGCCGACCCTACCCGCAGCCGGCCGGCCTGCCCGCAGCCGCTACCATGGCCAACGAGCAGAGCGGGCTTCCCCTGCGGAGGTGGAAGCCTTTCTACAGCGCTTTCCAGGCGATCGACGGCGCGATCGAGGCATGCGGCTACCCGCGCGCCGAGTATCGTGACGTGCGTGGCGAGATCGTCGTGCTGCTCCGCGGCGCCACGGATGACGGCGTGGCCGAGCAGCTCTGCGCCGTGCTCGACGACGTCATGGTCGAATCCCTCAAGACGCTGCTGGTCGCGCCCGTCCCGCACGACCTGCTGGCGTCCACCGAGCTGGCGAGGACCGTCGGCGCCCTCGGGAGCCACGGGTCGTCCCGGATCCGGAGCCTCGCGCGCGACGTCGTGCGCGGGTGGAGGGTAGCCGTCGAAGCCTCCTTCGCCACTGCTGTAGCGGTGAAGAAGAAACTCGACAATCTCTCTGCTGATCAGATCCCGCTCCCGCGCGCTGCCGTCGACAAGGTGCACGTACCGTCTGCCAAGATGCTTCCCGCTGCTGCTGAGGTACACAACAAGAAGCCGGACATACCACCAGCAAAGATGATTTCCACGGCCACCGCCGCCGAGGCACATAACAAGAGGCCACACGTACCACCAGCAAAGACGCTTGCTGCCGCCGTTGCCGAGGTGCACAACAAGAGGCCACAAGTACCACCAGCAAAGATGCTTTCCACCGCCGAGGAACACAAGAAGCAGCATTATGTACCGCCAACGAAGACGCTTCCGACCACATCAATTCTATCGAATCAACAGAAGAACATGAGTGAGACCAAGAAACCGGTCGTCGCCGAGAGCGAGAAGATGGAGGCTACAAAACGCAAGCTACGGGAGAGTTACCAAGAAGCTGATGGAGTCAAGCGTCGGCGCAGCATCCAGACCATTAAGGAGGAGGGGAAGCTGTTAGAGCAGAAGCAATGCAAGAATCATGCGTCCCATCGTATGGAGAGAGGCCCAGTAGGATATAGGACTAGGACCTCGTCAGGCGTCAGTCGTTCTAGGCCTCCTCCTTCTCACGTGCTTTAGGGCCGAATGTTGTTCTTGGATGACCAATATTTATGCATTTTGAAGTTCTGTTTACGTGTAAAGAGATAGGATCATCAGCGCTGGGACATAGCATATTTTATCCTACTACACGACCTGTCCAAGAGAAATTTTATCATGTGAAATCGAGGCCATGTACCAAACTATTGAATAAAAGACCATTCTCAATAAATCATTTAAAAATAGAACTATCAAGTGCAAGGCTTTGATTAGACGTTTGTGATTTTTTATAATAATTTTGTCCACAGCTCCCTTCGGACCCTAAGTTAGATTATCTATTCTTTGTTTTCTTACAGTTTTCATAATTAGATTTATATTTAGATTTATATTTTTTAGATTGATTATTTAAAGACATGATGTTGATAGTTGGATCTTGAAACACCAGATGTCTAGTAAGCTTAGACCAACTCCACCAGAGGTCGTATATGGGCGTGCATCTGTAAAATTTGCACGTCTTCGCACTGTTGAGTTCCCCAGCATGCGCTGTATCCGGCGACGGAAAAAACGGGCCAGGGGTGGGCGCTCCTTTTTATCGCGTATTCTCTCTCATCCACACAACCCAACCATCATTCCGAACTTCCTCCTTCCTTCGTTGGTACGGCGACACAAGATCTATTTTCTTCCTCCGAGCTATCGGGGTCACGCTCAAGTTCTCGAGTTTTGTCTCCTAGGTCGAAGGACGTCGCCCCCATCCGCGGCGCTGAAGCACAGTCGACTATGAACTTCAAATCTACCGGATCCCATAATCGTGCAGGACCTTTAATTATTGCGTACTGACCTTGAAGAACCCTGAAGCAACGTTCGACGTCTTTTCGATACTCTGCTTTCATCTGGCCCTCCGTAGGCTAGCTTACGAATTGCAGCATGAACCCTCCAGTGTAGTGGCCTCCATCAGAACTGAGACGACGCTGGTCGTCCTTCGTTGCTACATCTGAAAGGCTGCGCCAAGTGGCACAAATCCAAACGATGAACTCGCATCTGCAGAGGAAATCAAAACGATGAACTCGCATCCGACGGGGGAATAAATGAAAACGATGAACGCGCTGGCAACCTACCACCGGGGACTGCGGATGGCTGCAACAGAGCAGAAATGGGATACTAGCCGTGGCCGAGCCAGAGACGAGGCAGAGCTGCAATCCGGCGACAAGAGCTTCGATGAAATGCTACGGTGGAGGTTGTACCCGAGGCCGGTCGATGCAGCACTGTGACTTTGGGCAGCCGGTGTCTTCAGACAGGGGCCAACGGCTCTCGTTTCAGGGCGTTGGCGGGAACAGAAACGATGCCTTGTTTACACCGCTTTACGGAGCCATTTATGGAGCTTCCTGGAAATCGGGCTACTGAGCAACTCCGTATCGTCGCCTGCCACTCCGTAGGATACAGATCCGCAGCCAGCCATTGCTGGGGTTGGTCTTATAAACATGCACAAACTGGGTGAAAATAATAATCAAACTATTACAATTATAAAAGCCCATTTGGAATGCATCAATTTTTATTTCCGTTTTCTACATTTTTCCTGTGAAAATGAACTGTTTTATGTGAAATTCTCGTATGGTTTCTCTGAAATTCTTGCATTCCAAAGGAGGCCTAAAAGATACACTAACAAAATAGGTGAATAAAAATTTAATGAATAACTTATCCGGCTGTTTGACAATAAGTCGCTTGAACGGAAGACAAGACACGGTGTGGGCTAGATAATAGAGTTATGACGACCTTGCGAACTGTAAAGACAGACCAAGGTAAATTGATTTATTTCTCTTCCAGGCACCTGCTGCGTAGGAAATATTTTGGGTTAATTAGAAATTAGGGGCCCTATACAACACCAGTCGCACACCTCTATGCCCAACCCTGACTTAAATGAACATGATTTAACGTTATCAGTTACCAATTACTTTGCAAATATATGAACCAAACAAGACCTAAATGGATCCTTTATATGCTACATCTTTCCCAACAGTTCAGCTCACTAGTTCAGACTGAAATTTCAATTGTCTGCAAAAATCTAGCGTAGGAAGGCTGACATGCATGCATGTTGTGTCCGCATGCATGTTGACATGCATGCATGTTGTGTCCTCAGAATGCAAAATGTTACCTTGTCCGATGCATGCACATGACATGCATGCATGTTGTGTCCTCAGAATGCAAAATGTTACTTTGTCCGATGCATGCGCATGACGAACATCTACATCAACCTGCCGCCGGTGGCGCCGCTTTTGGGAGGCGGATATGGCTACTGGGCTCGTTCTTCGGCGGCTACAGATACGGCTATGGGTGGTCGACGTTCTCGTTGTTCACCCCCGGTCTGAGCGTGGACGTCGGGGTCGCGGTGGCTTCGACACGCTCGTCCTCTTCGTGGCGTTGGGTGCCATTGTCGGAGCTGTCAGGCGGTTCCTCAACCGGAACAATGATGACTATGACGACGACTTCTAAGTTGCCTGTCACACCCAGTTTTGCAAGGCTTTGATTAGACGTTTGTGATTTTTTATAATAATTTTGTCCACAGCTCCCTTCGGACCCTAAGTTAGATTATCTATTCTTTGTTTTTCTTACAGTTTTCATAACTAGATTTATATTTAGATTATATTTTTTAGATTGATTATTTAAAGACATGATGTTGATAGTTGGATCTTGAAACACCAGATGTCTAGTAAGCTTAGACCAACTCCACCAGGGGTCGTATATGGGCGTGCATCCGTAAAATTTGCACGTCTTTGCACTGTTGAGTTGCCCAGCATGCGCTGTATCCGGCGACGGAAAAACGGGCCAGGGGTGGGGCGCTCCTTTTTCTCGTGTATTCTCTCTCATCCGCGCAACCCAACCGTCATTCCGAACTTCCTCCTTCCTTCGTCGGTATGGCGACACGAGATCTATTTTCTTCCTCCGAGCTGTCGGGCTCGCGCTCAAGTTCTCGAGTTTTGTCTCCTAGGTCGAAGGACGTTGCCCCCATCCGCGGCGCTGGAGCACGGTCGACTATGAACTTCAAATCTACCGGATGCCATAATCGTGCAGGACCTTTAATTATTGCGTACTGACCTTGAAGAACGATGAAGCAACGTTCGACGTCTTTTCGATACTCTGCTTTCGGCTGGCCCTCCGTAGGCTAGCTTACGAATTGCAGCATGAACCCTCCAGTGTAGTGGCCTCCATCAGAACTGAGACGACGCTGGTCGTCCTTCGTTGCTACATCTGAAAGGCTGCGCCAAGTGGCACAAATCCAAACGATGAACTCGCATCCGCGGGGGAAATCAAAATGATGAACTCGCATCCGGCGGGGGAATAAATGAAAACGATGAACGCACCGAAAACCTACCGCCGGGGACTGCGGATGGCTGCAACAGAGACGAAATGCGATACTAGCTGTGGCCGAGCCAAAGACGAGGCGGAGCTGCAATCCGGCGACAAGAGCTTCGATGAAATGCTATGGTGGAGGTTGTACCCGAGGCTCGGTCGATGCAGCACTGCGACTTTGGGCAACTTGTGTCTTCGGACAGGGGCCAACGGCTTTTGTTTCAGGGCTTTGGCGGGAACAGGAACGATGCCTTGTTTACACCGCTTTACGGAGCCGTTTATGGAGCTTCCTAGAAACCGGGCTACTGCGCAACTCTGTATCGTCGCGTGCCACTCCATAGGATACAGATCCGCAGTCAGCCATTGCTGGGTTTGGTCTTATAAACATGCATAGACCAGGTGAAAATAATAATCAAACTATTATAATTATAAAAGCCCTTTGGAATGCAGGATTTTTTCCCGTTTTCTACATTTTTTTGTGAAAATGAACTGGGTTATGTGAAATTCTTGTATGGTTTCTCTAAAATTATTGCATTCCAAAGGAGGCCTAAAAGATACACTAACAAAATAGGTGAATAAAAATTTAATGAATAACTTATCTGGCTGTTTGACAATAAGTCGCTTGAACGAAAGACAGGACACGGTGTGGGCTAGATAATAGAGTTATGACGACCTTGCGAACTGTAAAGACAGGCCAAGGTAAATTGATCTAATTCACTTCCAGGCACCTACTGCGTAGGAAATATTTTGGGTTAATTAGAAATTAGGGGCCCTATACAGCACCGGTCGCACACCCCTATGCCCGACCCTGACTTAAATGAACATGATTTAACGTTATCAGTTACCAATTACTTTGCAAATATGTGAACCAAATAACACCTAAATAGATCCTTTATATGCTACATCTTTCCCAACAGTTCAGCTCACTAGTTGAGACTGAAATTTCAATTGTCTGCAAAAATGTAGCGTAGGAAGGCTGACATGCATGCATGTTGTGTCCGCATGCACGCTGACATGCACGCATGCTGTGTCCTCATAATGCAAAATGTTACCTTGTGCGATGCATGCGCATGACGAACATCTACATCAACCCGCCGCCTGTGGTGGCGCCGCTTTTGGGAGGCGGATATGGCTACTGGGCCTGTTCTTCAGCAGCTACAGATATGGCTACGGGTGGTCGACGTTCTCATTGTTCACCCCCGGTCTGAGCGTGGACGTCGGGGTCGGCGGTGGCTTCGAGACGCTCATCCTCTTCGTGGCGCTGGGCACCATTGTCCGAGCTGTCAGGCGGTTCCTCAACCGGAACAACGATGACTACGATAACGACTACTAAGTTGCCAGTGCTGCCAGACCAGACTAGTGGATGTAACGAATGCCAAAAGCCTTCTCCTCCGTGTGTGATACAGCGGATTTGCTCGTGTGGAATCCTAGGAACAATGTATTGTCGTTCAGTGAAATATTTAGTGAAATAGTTAGGGACCGTGGCAAATAAACAACCAAATACTCCATGGAATGGAGAACCATCGACTACAATGTGCATGATCAAAATGGATTCAGCTGTATTATCGCAAAAAGAATTCGAGAGGTTCGTTCCAAGTTTGTAGTTACAAAGAAATCTAAAAGAAGAAATACTTGGTCCACTGTTTAGTGCAGATTTTGGGTGGGACATGCATTACAAAACCGGTCGAAAAAACGATAAAACCGGTCTGGTTTCTCGTTAACGGACTAGACCGATATCAATTTTTAGCTGTTTTTTAAAAAGAAATCGTCCAACACTACCGGAGTTTGGCTCGGTAATGCCAAATAATTTGCCGAGTGTTTTATTTCGGGCACTCGACAAAGAAACTCTTTTGTTGAGTGCCAAGCAAAAAATCCTCGATAAAAAAACACTCGGCAAAAAAACTTTTTGCTAGAGTGTTTTTTCAAAACTAGGCAAACACAATTTAAAAATCACATTTTGAAGCAACAAAGTAATTTAAATGAAAAAATTTTAAACTAAAATTTGTATAACTCATCAAGATGTACAATTTATATTTTGATCATTTCTCCATGTAACAAAATAAAAGTAAATTTGTTCATAAAACCTATATATCTCTCGTAATTTATAGTTGGCAACTTTTTCATTTGAAGTTATCTTATCATGAAAACTACGTTTGAATTTTTAAAAATATAAAATTTAAATTTTGAAAACGACCTCGAATGGAAAACCACCAACATAAAAGTTGTAAGTATTAAAAAGTTATATAACTTTGCATTTTACATATTTTGGTTTGAAATCATCTTGTCATGCAAAAGTGCAAAACTATGTTTGAATTTTAAAATTTGAAGTTCCCAAACTATCTCGGATGGAAAAACAATGAAAATAAAAGTTATAGGTCTCGAAACGTAACGAAACTTTGTAATTGACAATTTTTTGATTTTAAATCATCTTATCATAGAAAAATTCGTGTGAAGTTTTAAATTTGAAATTCAAATTTTGTAAACGGCCTCAGATGTAGAAACTATCAAAATAAAACTTATGCACATTATAGTTGCCAACATTTTCAACTGAATTTATTTAGTGCCTCAAATAATCAAATTACTATCGCTTTGTTATAATACATGAGGAATGAAAACGTAATATAGACATAATTGATGTAGTAGTGTAGTGGTAGAGAAGGTTATGCGCGAGAGAGAGGTTGCGAGTTCGAATCACACCATTCAAAAAACATGTAACACTCGGCAAAGTATTTGCAGAGTGCCCGAAAAAAGTACTCGTCTAAAAACCACTTTTACCGATAACATGTTTGCCGATCCAAAGGATGAGACACTCGGCAAAAAAGACGAGTCCGTTAGTGTAAGACTTTGAAACTTTGAAAATGGTTATAAGAATTTGGAAAAATATGATAAATAGACAACACTGGCAACAATATGTTACATCTAAATGATTAATAGAAATGTATAAAATAAATGGAGATAAAACAAATTACTTTCAACGGCATTTTAATGAGTTTCCCCATTTTGGAAAGGTACGAACGGTTTGAGACCTGAAGGATCTTATCTTGCGGGCACGTTTGTGTTAGTTAGTACAACAGGAATGTACCCCAGCCAATATGCTCTCGCACGGCAAGCGCGTGGCGGCGGCTATGGCTAGGGGTGGTGCACGTGGCAACAACAGCGAGCTCGAGTCAGTGTAGTAGATTACTCCAAGTCTCCGGCTCTCCCTATCCATTAATCCAACTAGTAATTAAGGTGCGCCTAGCGCGCGCTGGAGCTGGGTTATATGATTGTGTGTGTAAGGAAAAAGAACTGTATATGGCTATATAAGATTGGTATAAAATAATATTGATGGTTCTTTTTTGACAAGGAAATGGTAAATTTTGAGTTTGTTTATTAACCATGTGAAAAGTTGGACAAAATGTACCATATAAACACAATAAAACTACTATGTAAGGGAAAAACTAAATCTAGAATTAAGGTTGAGGCACTTACATGTCTTTTAGTAGGTTTTTCTTTCAGAGCTAGCATTATGAACGGTGGAACAATAAAATGCTCATATGACATAGAGTTGATAGGAAATATAAATTTTTAGTCATTTGCGGTGGAGAAAAACTGCTAATGGAATAAATAAACCTTTAGGGAAAGAAAATGTAGAAATTTTACCTTTTTGTATGAGCTAGTGAATTTTTTATAGTGTCGTCGAGTGCGTGAAGATGTTCCTCAATCACAACCTAATTAGTTGGAAAAAGTTAGTAACAATTAGCTAATATGTAAGAAAATGCATTAATAAATGTTCAACTTGCGGCTTAATTCTATACTGAGATACCATGATATTGAAAATGCCATCATTCCAGATCAATTAGTCCAACATAGATAGACACTGACAAGATTACAAAAAGGTAAATAAGACGAAATATAAACATATAAATACATATCTCAGGAGAGAAAAAACTCTATTGAGAAATCTAATAAAAAACTATTCTTTTAGTAAAGAACTTACCTCCTTTTTATTTCTTGTCTGCTAGGTAAGTTGGCATCATCCTCTGCTTGAGATGTCGATAATACAAACAATCAGAGGACAACTGCTAAGATCGTTTCCGTAAAACATGTAAGAGGTGTATAGTATTATCAGTTTGATAGAACTGAGCAATTTATGCGATATGGCTACACATTCATGTTACATAGCCTGCTGCAAACAATGGACATCCATAATCAATATCTTATAGGCCTTTAATTTACTTTTTTAAAAAGGAAAGTAACATAATAGTAAGCACACAGTAATAAATATATTTATATTGACCAGAAGTTTCATTACTCGCATACCACATCAATATTTCAGAAGAACACAGAATCATATAGTGATTGGGAAAAAATTGCACAGCACGCGATATGAAATGTGCTTAATAGGCTGTAAAATAGTTGTACACATAATGTTTGGCATGTCAATGCACATATAGCTATATAAATGTACATGTAGATGTTATAGTTGCAAGAATTGATGCAAATATTCACAAAGAAGTAGCACAATTACTATCACATGATATTTACAGTGTAGCACGACACATAGGAAAATAGCATAAGGCAACACTTATTAAAATAAATTTTGGTAAATATGTTCGGGATCACCAAAATTGGAATTAAAAGAATATTTTTGCATAGCGAGAAAATGAAGTATGTTGATAACATGGGTAGAGGAATATGGGCTTGCAAGCATAACATAACAGAACTATTGCAAAAATAAAAATGTCACTTCAGGTGCTTATTAAAAAAGCACAAAAATTATAACCTTATTGATAAAAATGATGAAAGCTGAATTTTTCACTTCTTGATGGGTGGGTGGGTGGGTGGAGGGGGTCATTGGTTAGTACCATATTAATTGGTACCTTGCCCATTCCCATTTAATTAGTAATATTCCTGGAACTCCTCGAAGTCATCCATGTTGCCACTAAGAAAGAACTAAAACTCGTCATATTCCTGGAACTCCTCGAAGTCATCCATGTTGCCAGCTTCTCCTCCTGAGCACTGAGAGCAAAGGGGACAACCTGGGGTGGGGTGGTTTGTAAAGCAAGGGTGAGTACACTTCAACGTACTCAGCAAATGTCCCGTTTGGCTAAAGTAGACTAGATGTATGTGGAGTTTAAAGTTAAGCAGTTGCTTTTAGTTAGTCAAGTTTTATTACTTATAAGTATAGCCAAATTTTAGTAATAACCCAGTTATTACCCAGAGGCACTCCCTCCAAGAGGAAATACCAGAGATTAGGATTATAATCACCATTGTTAATCATCATCATAAAAGTAACCATTGTTCTTCTAATCGAAGAGGATCCCAAGGCTGCTCATAACCGCGAGCATGGCTGATATACCAGTTTCTAACACTCTGCAGAGGTTGTACACTTTACCCACAAGCAGTGATTCCCATTCTGCCCAGGGTTCTAGCCTCTCCATTGATCACTACCAAGGTGACCTAGCAGGGTCTTACTATGTAGCCTTTACAAAGATTTCCCAGGGGTCATAGCCACCCGTTAGGTTTCTCCAGTTTGATAAATACATTACATCTCTCCAAGGGAAGGGTGACTAACAAAACCAAATCAAAGAACCTCTGCAACCAACCTCGACAGAGCAAGTACTGTGCCTGGACCCCATTGACGGCCCTACGGCGAAGCCAACTACTCCTCTGGTTCCTCTAATTATTCAGCTAAGGGCGTCCCATTCCACCCTCATGGTTGCACTGTTATCCCAGGTTTTCACACCCCAAACAGGTCCTTACGGAGAGGCACTCAAGAAAGAGCCTAAGCCCCCTAAAGCAATCACAAGGAACTCATCGTGATAACATCATCGTATCATAAAAGATCACATCATATTTATTGATTAAGTTTAAGCAATAAGATAAGCTAACCATGATTAACCCAAAAAGGTAAATAAGGGTAAGGGAAATACAAACTAGGACAAGGTAAACAAGGTTTCAATAAAGTAATGCAGGACAATGAATTTAATGTAAAGTAGCACATGATAGGTCTGAGGACACTTGCCTTCACCAGGTTGTTGCTCAGAGGGATCTTCGGCAACACACTCAGGAACCTCAGACTGCTCGTTGTCTAAGTAAAGGGAGCATACATTCAATACATTTGGAAAAGTATAAATGAAGAGCACATCAAACATTTACAATCATTAACTCACAAAAAGGTATAGTATTAAGTGTAGGGGGATGATATCAAGCTACAAAGAAAATGGAGTAATCCTAATTGGGGAATTGATTACTCTCTAAATGTTTAGGACATAGCTCAAAAGGGTTAGGTAGAGATTAAAACAAAGGAAAGTTAGAATTATAATATAAACTACTCTCATTTAGGAATTTGATTATCCTTTAAATATTATCCATAATTACATACCTAATTCTATTTATCACATTAGGGTCTAAAGGTTAAACCAAAAGTGAATCCATAAAATGCATAACACTAATCTCACAAAATTCAATATGTTTTAACTCCTAGGGCTTTCATTTTATTTATTTTATTAAATAAATAAACTAACATAAACATTAATCCTATATTCTAAGTGTAAAAATTAAAGTGTACAGATTGCAGTTGGTCATATTTTATTTGAACAAAGAATAATTTGGTGAACATTTTGCAATTTGAACCACTAAATTTGGAGTTCATATGAAAAAGATATGAAATAAACAAGTTTTGAGGTTTGAAATATGAAATTAGGGCTAAATCTGTGATTAAATAAAAGTCCAGGGGTCTAATTAAAACAAACCAGGGACCTATGCGCTAAAACAGAGGACGACGGATTGATTTCCTAAAACCAGGGGGTTTCTTAAGCAAAACAGCCACGCGTAGGGGTATCGGGCTCCCTCAACCGTTGGATCAGAAACCGACGGCTGAGATTAGATCTGCGGCCGAGGGTGCGCGCGCGGGCGAGCGAGCACTAACAAGCGGGACAGGGAGTGTCAGCGACAGAGGGGGAGAGTGCACTGACCGAGCGGGTCCAGCGCTAGTGGGGAGACGGACGGCTACAGGGGTCCGAGGGGGTCCGAGCCGTTCGATCAAGATTGGACAGGGGAAATCAGACCGGGAAGGATAAGCGGCTGCGGGTGACGCTGACAGGTGGGTCAGGGCGTCAAGTGTGCGTGCGCGAAGCGGTACCCACGGTCCGAGCCGTTCGATCAAGATCGGACGGGGGGGTGGTCAGATTGGGGAAACAGACGGCTGCGGGCGGTGCCGCTCCTCTCCGCGGCGGTGAGGTCGCCGTAGTTGAGGCGAGCACGAGCTAGGGTGGCTCTGGGGTCACCGGAGTTGGGCAGAGGGGAAGAGGGCGCCACGACAAACTCAATGGCGGGGAAGAGGCCACGAATCCACGGGCAGAGAGGGGAGAACGACGGTGGCAAGACCTCGGGCGGGCCGGAGCAACTCTGATGAGCGTTTCCGGCCACGGGGAGGGGACTTAAGGCGCGCTAAGGCCTGGTGAAAGGGAATTAGGCTTACACCTAGTTCCTATATAATTTTGTTGGTTGAATTGCCCAACACAAATCTTTGGACTAACTAGTTTTGCCCAAGTATATAGATTATACAGGTATAAAAGGTTCACACTCAGCCAATAAAAAGACCAAGTTTTGGATTCAACAAAGGAGCAAGGTGGCAACCGAAGGCCCTCTGGTCTGGGAGCACCGGACTGTCCGGTGTACACCGGACAGTGTCCGGTGCGCCAGAGGACTCCAGCTCGAACTCACTACCTTCGGGAATTTCTGGAGGCGCTCCGCTATAATTCACCGGACTGTCCGGTGTACACCGGACAGTGTCCGGTGCTCCAAAGAAGCGCGGCCTCCGGAACTCGCCAGCCTCGGGAATTTGATTGAAGCCGCTCCGCTATAATTCACCGGACTGTCCGGTGTACACCGGACTGTCCGGTGAACCACGGAGCAACGACTACTTCCGCGCCAACGGCTACCTGCAGGCGCATTCAATGCGCGCTAGTGGCGCGCAGTCGTCAGACGCGCCCATTCTGGTGCACCGGACAATGAACAGTTCATGTCCGGTGTACACCGGACATCCAGGCGGGCCCACAAGTCAGAGCTCCAACGGTCAGAATCCAACGGCAATGTCGACGTGGCAGGGGGCACCGGACTGTCCGGTGTGCACCGGACTGTCCGGTGCACCATCGAGCAGAGAGCTCCCAGCAACGGTCAAATTGGTGGTTGAGGCTATAAATACCCCAACCACCCCACCATTCATTGCATCCAAGTTCTCTACTTCCCAACCACTTACAAGAGCTAGGCATTCAATTCTAGACACACCAAAGAGATCAAATCCTCTCCAATTCCACAAAAGACTTTAGTGATTAGTGAGAGAGATTTGCCGTGTTCTTTTGAGCTCTTGCGCTTGGATTGCTTTCTTTCTTTCTCACTTGTTCTTGTGATCAAAACTCAATTGTAACCAAGGCAAGAGGCACCAATTGTGTGGTGGCCCTTGCGGGGAAGTTTTGTTCCCGTTTGATTGAGAAGAAGAAAAGCTCACTCGGTCCGAGGGACCGTTTGAGAGAGGGAAGGGTTGAAAGAGACCCGGCCTTTGTGGCCTCCTCAACGGGGAGTAGGTTTGCGAGAACCGAACCTCGGTAAAACAAATTGAGAGCACCTAGAGGGGGGCGGGTGAATAGGTGATCCTGTAAATCTTAAAAACTTAAGCCACAAAACTTTGATTAAGTGTTAGCACAGTTAATGCCAAGTGGCTAGAGCGAAGATCTTGCACAATATGATAATCACAAGAAGTTCAACACAGAGAGGACACGGTGATTTATCCCGTGGTTCGGCCAAGTACAAAACTTGCCTACTCCACGTTGTGGCGTCCCAACGGACGAGAGTTGCACTCAACTCCTCTCAAGTGATCCAATGATCAACTTGAATACCACAGTGTTATGCTTTTCTTCTCAATATCCCGTTTGCGAGGAATCTCCACAACTTGGAGCCTCTCGCCCTTACACTTAAGATTCACAAAGAAATACGGAGTAAGGTGGGAATGAGCAACACACACAAGACTCAAAAATCAGAGCAACAATACGCACACAAGTTGCAACAAGAGCTCGCAACACAACTCAATGAGTTCACAACTCCACAAGAGCTCTAGATGCTATCACAATTAAACAAATGCGCGAGATCGATGTCTTGGTGCTTAGAAGTGTTGTAGGAATGCTTGGTATGCTCCTCCATGCGCCTAGGGGTCCCTTTTATAGCCCCAAGGCAGCTAGGAGCCGTTGAGAATAAATCTGGAAGGCCATCCTTGTCTTCTGTCGTCGGGTGCACCGGACAGTCCGGTGCACACCGGACACTGTCCGGTGCCCGATTTATTTCCATACTTGGCGCAGTCGACCGTTGCTGACTGCTGAAGATCTGGGAGCCGTTGGCGCACCGGACAGTCCGGTGCACACCGGACAATCCGGTGCCCCCCTTCCGACCGTTGGCTCGGCCACGTGTCCTGCGCAGATTGCGCGGCCGACCGTTGGCCCAGCCGACCGTTGGCTCACCGGACAGTCCGGTGCACACCGGACAGTCCGGTGAATTATAGCCGTACGCCGTCGGCAAATTCCCGAGAGCGGGCAGTTTACGCCGAGGCAGCCTGGCGCACCGGACACTGTCCGGTGAACCACCGGACAGTCCGGTGCCCCAGACCGAAGCAGCCTTTTGGCTGTACACAACCAACTCTTCTTCTTTCTTCTTTTCTTTGTTTCTATCACTTAGACAAGTATATTAGTACACAAAACGAATGTACTAAGGCTTAGAAACGTACCTGTACTTGTGATTTGCACTTTGTTCATCCATGAGCATAGATTTACATTTAAGCACTTGTGTTGACACCCAATCACCAAAATACTTAGAAATGGCCCAAGGGCACATTTCCCTTTCAATCTCCCCCTTTTTGGTGATTTATGCCAACACAACATAAAGCAACTAGAACAAGTGCAAAAAAAACACTTCAAATAAAATAACTTCGAGTTTTATTCAATTTTGGCATATATGGATCATCCTTTGCCACCACTTGGTTTGTTTTTGTAAATCAAACTCAAATCTCTATCTCTAAGTCAAACACACATGTTGAAGCATAAAGAGAGTCATTCCAAAAGAGATTGATCAAAGATTTCAAAAACTCCCCCTTTTTCCTACAATCGCTACTTCTCCCCACAAGAAGCCAACTTTTGACAAGAGATGCAATAAAAGAGTTTAAGAGTTTTGTCAAACCAAAAGCTCTATTCTAGTATTTTCAAAATCTCTCAAGTGGTAGCTGATCCATTTATCGCTTTGGCCTTTATTTTCTCCCCCTTTGGCATCAAGCACCAAAACGGGATCAATCTTGGCCCTTTAACCCCATTGCCTCACAAAAATCTTCAATTAAGATCAAATGTCAATAAGAGTTCATGAGATGAACTTGGAATTAGTTACCCTCTCATCGGAGTGCAGTGGAAGTCTTTCATAGTCCAAGTCCACCTTTTCCCTTTCAATTCTCCTTCGAGACTAAGTCAAACAAACTCAAGCATATGGTTAGTCTCAAAAGGTCAAGTTGTAACACATCTCCCCCTAAAACTATGCATCACTTTGCAACGGACTTGTGAGGTCCAGGGAGTGTTTGTACAACTTGAGCACCACAATAAGCAACAAAATGCAGAAAGGAACATGATCAAGGGCATAAACACATGTATGCTACAATTCAATCCAAGTTCCGCGAATCTAAGACATTTAGCTCACTACGCAACCTGCAAAAGGTCTTCTTATCTAGAGGCTTGGTAAAGATATCGGCTAGCTGGTTCTCGGTGCTAACATGAAACACTTCGATATCCCCCTTTTGCTGGTGGTCTCTCAAAAAGTGATGCCGGATGTCTATGTGCTTAGTGCGGCTGTGTTCAACAGGATTTTCCGCCATGCGGATAGCACTCTCATTATCACATAGGAGTGGGACTTTGCTCAGATTGTAGCCAAAGTCCCTGAGGGTTTGCCTCATCCAAAGTAGTTGCGCGCAACACTGTCCCGCGGCAACATACTCGGCCTCAGCGGTGGATAGGGCAACGGAAGTTTGTTTCTTAGATTTCCACGACACCAGGGACCTTCCTAAGAATTGGCACGTCCCCGATGTACTCTTCCTATCGACCTTACATCCAGCATAATCGGAGTCTGAGTATCCAATCAAGTCAAAGGTAGACCCCTTTGGATACCAGAGCCCGAGGCAAGGCGTAGCAACTAAATATCTAAGTATTCGCTTCACCGCCACTAAGTGACACTCCTTAGGGTCGGATTGAAATCTAGCACACATGCATACGCTAAGCATAATATCCGGTCTACTAGCACATAAGTAAAGTAATGACCCTATCATTGACCGGTATGCTTTTTGATCAACGGACTTACCTCCTTTGTTGAGGTCGGTGTGTCCGTCGGTTCCCATCGGTGTCTTTGCGGGCTTGGCGTCCTTCATCCCAAACCGCTTCAGCAGATCTTGCGTGTACTTCGTTTGGGAGATGAAGGTGCCGTCCTTGAGTTGCTTCACTTGGAACCCAAGGAAGTAGTTCAACTCGCCCATCATCGACATCTCGAATTTCTGCGTCATCACCCTGCTAAACTCTTCACAAGACTTTTTATTAGTGGAACCAAATATTATGTCATCGACATAAATTTGGCACACAAATAAATCACCATCACAAGTCTTTGTAAAAAGAGTTGGATCGGCTTTCCCGACCTTGAAAGCATTAGCAATTAAGAAATCTCTAAGGCATTCATACCATGCTCTTGGGGCTTGCTTAAGTCCATAGAGCGCCTTAGAGAGCTTACACACGTGGTCGGGGTACCGTTCATCCTCGAAGCCAGGGGGTTGCTCCACGTACACCTCCTCCTTTATTGGCCCGTTGAGGAAAGCGCTCTTCACATCCATTTGGAACAACCTGAAAGAATGGTGAGCGGCATATGCTAGCAAGATACGAATTGATTCTAGCCTAGCCACAGGAGCAAAAGTCTCCTCAAAGTCCAAACCTGCGACTTGGGCATAACCTTTTGCCACAAGTCGAGCCTTGTTCCTTGTCACCACCCCGTGCTCGTCCTGTTTGTTGCGGAACACCCACTTGGTTCCCACAACGTTTTGCTTGGGACGAGGCACCAGTGTCCAAACTTCATTGCGCTTGAAGTTGTTTAACTCCTCTTGCATGGCCAACACCCAGTCCGGATCTAGCAAGGCCTCTTCTACCCTGAAAGGCTCAATAGAAGAGACAAAGGAGTAATGCTCACAAAAATTAACTAATTGAGATCGAGTAGTTACTCCCTTGCTGATGTCACCCAGAATTTGGTCGACGGGATGATCCCTTTGAATCATCGCTCGAACTTGGGTTGGAGGTGCCTGTTGCGCTTCTTCCTCCATCACATGATCATCTTGTGCTCCCCCTTCATCACACGCCTCCTGTTGATGAACCTGTTCATCGTCTTGAGTTGGGGGATGCACCATAGTTGAGGAAGAAGGTTGATCTTGCTCTTCTTGTTCCTGTGGTCGCACATCACCAATCGCCATGGTTCGAATAGCGGTCGTCGGAACATCTTCTTCATCTACATCATCAAGATCAACAACTTGCTCTCTTGGAGAGCCATTAGTCTCATCAAATACAACGTCGCTAGAGACTTCAACCAAACCCGATGATTTGTTGAAGACTCTATACGCCTTTGTATTTGAGTCATAACCTAACAAAAACCCTTCTACAGCTTTGGGAGCAAATTTCGAATTTCTACCCTTCTTCACTAGAATGTAGCACTTGCTCCCAAATACACGAAAGTAAGATACGTTGGGTTTGTTACCGGTTAGAAGTTCATATGACGTCTTCTTGAGGAGTCGGTGAAGGTAGACCCTGTTGATGGCGTGGCAAGCCGTGTTCACGGCTTCCGACCAAAACCGCTCGGGGGTCTTGAATTCTCCAAGCATCGTCCTCGCCATGTCGATTAGTGTCCTGTTCTTTCTCTCTACCACACCATTTTGCTGTGGTGTGTAGGGAGCGGAGAACTCGTGCTTGATCCCTTCCTCCTCAAGAAACTCTTCCACTTGAAGGTTCTTGAACTCGGACCCGTTGTCGCTCCTTATCTTCTTTACTTTGAGCTCAAACTCATTTTGAGCTCTCCTGAGGAAGCGCTTGAGGGTCCCTTGGGTTTCAGACTTATCCTGCAAAAAGAACACCCAAGTGAAGCGGGAAAAGTCATCAACAATTACTAGACCATACTTACTTCCTCCTATACTCAGATAGGCGACGGGTCCGAAGAGGTCCATATGCAGCAGCTCCAGGGGTCTTGATGTGGTCATCACATTCTTGCTGTGATGTGCTCCTCCCACTTGTTTACCTGCCTGACAAGCTGCACAAGGTCTATCTTTTTCGAATTTTACATTTGTTAGTCCTATCACGTGTTCTCCCTTTAGAAGTTTGTGAAGGTTCTTCATCCCCACATGTGCCAAGCGGCGATGCCACAACCAGCCCATGCAAGTCTTAGCTATTAAGCATGCATCTAGACTGGCCTCTTCTTTTGCAAAATCAACTAAGTAAAGCTTGCCGTCTAATACACCCTTAAAAGCTAGTGAACCATCACTTCTTCTAAAGACAGACACATCTATGTTTGTGAATAAACAGTTATACCCCATATTGCATAATTGACTAACAGATAGTAAATTATAACCAAGAGACTCTACTAAAAACACATTTGAAATAGAATGCTCATTAGAAATTGCAATTTTACCTAACCCTTTTACCTTGCCTTGATTCCCATCACCGAATATGATTGAATCTTGGGAATCTTTATTCTTGACGTAGGAGGTGAACATTTTCTTCTCCCCCGTCATATGGTTTGTGCATCCGCTGTCGATAATCCAGCTTGAACCCCCAGATGCATAAACCTGCAAGGCAAATTTAGGCTTGGGTTTTAGGTACCCAACTCATGTTGGGTCCTACAAGGTTAGCACAAATGTCCTTAGGGACCCAAATGCAAGTTTTATCACCCTTGCATTTAGCCCCTAACTTCCTAGCAATTACTTTTCTATTCTTTCTACAAATTGCAAAGGAAGCATTCAAAGCATGATATATTGTAGAAAATTCATTTACTACTTTCCTAGGAGCATGACTAACATTCTTTCTAGGCACATGATGAATAGCATTTCTCCTACTAACATTTCTATCATGCACATAAGAGGAACTAGAAGCAACCATGACATGAGCATCAAAATCATTATAAGCATTATAACTCCTATAAGCATTTCTAGTTTGTCTTCTATCATGATATAAAAAGGCATGGTTCTTTTTAGCACTAGTAGCCATAGGGGCCTTCCCTTTTTCCTTAGCGGGAATGGGAGCCTTATGGCTTGTTAAGTTCTTGGCTTCCCTCTTGAAGCCAAGCCCATCCTTAATTGAGGGGTGTCTACCAACCGTGTAGGCATCCCTAGCAAATTTTAGTTTCTCATAATCACTCTTGCTAGTCTTAAGTTGTGCATTAAGACTAGCTAATTCATCATTTAATTTTGAAATAGAAACTAAGTGTTCACTACAAGCATTAATATCAAAATCTTTACACCTAGTGCAAATCATAACATGTTCTACACAAGAATTAGATTTATTTGCTATTTCTAACTTAGCACTCATATCATCATTAATGCTCCTTAATTTAGAAATTGTCTCATGGTAAGAAGATAATTCACAAGAAAGCATTTCATTTCTTTTAACTTCTAGAGCATGAGATCTTTGAGCTTCTACAAATTTATCATGCTCTTCATATAATAAATCTTCTTGTTTCTCTAAGAGTTTATCCTTCTCATTTAATGCATCAATCAATTCATTGATTTTATCAATTTTATTTCTATCCAATCCCTTGAACAAGCTAGAGTAGTCTATTTCCTCATCGCTAGATTCATCATCACTAGAAGAATCATAAGTAGTACTGTCTCGAGTACATACCTTCTTCTCCTTAGCCATGAGGCATGTGTGATGCTCGTTGGGGAAGAGGGATGACTTGTTGAAGGCAGTGGCGGCGAGTCCTTCATTGTCGGAGTCGGAAGAGGAGCAATCCGAGTCCCACTCCTTTCCGATATGTGCCTCGCCCTTGGCCTTCTTGTAATGCTTCTTCTTTTCCCTCTTGCTCCCGTGTTCCTGGTCACTATCATTTTCGGGACAGTTAGCAATAAAATGACCAAGCTTACCGCATTTGAAGCATGATCGCTTTCCCTTGGTCTTAGTCTTGCTTGGCTGTCCCTTGCGACCTTTCAGTGCCGTCTTGAATCTTTTGATGATGAGGGCCATCTCTTCATCATTAAGACCGGCCGCCTCAATTTGCGCCACCTTGCTGGGTAGCGCCTCCTTGCTCCTTGTTGCCTTGAGAGCAATGGGTTGAGGCTCATGAATGGGACCATTCAACGCGTCGTCCACGTATCTTGCCTCCTTGATCATCATCCGCCCGCTTACGAACTTCCCAAGAATTTCTTCGGGCGACATTTTGATGTACCTAGGATTTTCACGAATATTGTTCACCAAGTGAGGATCAAGAACGGTAAATGACCTTAGCATTAAGCGGACGACGTCGTGATCCGTCCATCGCGTGCTTCCGTAGCTCCTTATTTTGTTGATAAGGATCTTGAGCCGGTTATATGTTTGTGTCGGCTCCTCGCCCCTTATCATCGCGAAACGTCCGAGCTCACCCTCCACCAACTCCATCTTTGTGAGTAAAGTGACATCATTTCCCTCATGAGAGATCTTGAGGGTGTCCCAAATCTGCTTGGCATTGTCCAAGCCGCTCACCTTGTGATACTCGTCCCTGCACAAAGAGGCTAGCAACACAGTAGTAGCTTGTGCATTTTTATGAATTTGTTCATTTATAAATGAAGGGCTATCCGAGCTGTCAAATTTCATTCCACTTTCCACAATCTCCCAAATGCTTGGATGGAGAGAAAATAGGTGAGTACGCATTTTGTGACTCCAAAATCCGTAGTCCTCTCCATCAAAGTGAGGAGGCTTGCCAAGTGGAATGGGAAGCAAATGAGTATTTGAGCTATGCGGAATGCGCGAATAATCAAAAGAAAAGTTTGAGTTAACCGTCTTTTGTTTGTAGTCGTTGTCCTCATCCTTTTGGGAAGAAGTAGACTCATCGCTGTCGTAGTAGACGATCTCCTTGATGCGTCTTGTCTTCTTCTTCTTCCCATCTTTGCGTCTGTGGCCCGAGCTTGAGTCGTTGGACTTGTCGTCCCTTGGCTCGTTGACGAAGGACTCCTTCTCCTTGTCGTTGATCACGATTCCCTTCCCCTTAGGATCCATCTCTTCGGGCGGTTAGTCCCTTTCTTGAAGAGAACGGCTCCGATACCAATTGAGAGCACCTAGAGGGGGGGTGAATAGGTGATCCTGTAAATCTTAAAAACTTAAGCCACAAAACTTTGATTAAGTGTTAGCACAGTTAATGCCAAGTGGCTAGAGCGAAGATCTTGCACAATATGATAATCACAAGAAGTTCAACACAGAGAGGACACGGTGATTTATCCCGTGGTTCGGCCAAGTACAAAACTTGCCTACTCCACGTTGTGGCGTCCCAACGGACGAGAGTTGCACTCAACTCCTCTCAAGTGATCCAATGATCAACTTGAATACCACAGTGTTATGCTTTTCTTCTCAATATCCCGTTTGCGAGGAATCTCCACAACTTGGAGCCTCTCGCCCTTACACTTAAGATTCACAAAGAAATACGGAGTAAGGTGGGAATGAGCAACACACACAAGACTCAAAAATCAGAGCAACAATACGCACACAAGTTGCAACAAGAGCTCGCAACACAACTCAATGAGTTCACAACTCCACAAGAGCTCTAGATGCTATCACAATTAAACAAATGCGCGAGATCGATGTCTTGGTGCTTAGAAGTGTTGTAGGAATGCTTGGTATGCTCCTCCATGCGCCTAGGGGTCCCTTTTATAGCCCCAAGGCAGCTAGGAGCCGTTGAGAATAAATATGGAAGGCCATCCTTGTCTTTTGTCGTCGGGTGCACCGGACAGTCCGGTGCACACCGGACACTGTCCGGTGCCCGATTTATTTCCATACTTGGCGCAGTCGACCGTTGCTGACTGCTGAAGATCTAGGAGCCGTTGGCGCACCGGACAGTCCGGTGCACACCGGACAGTCCGGTGCCCCCCTTCCGACCGTTGGCTCGGCCACGTGTCCTGCGCAGATTGCGCGGCCGACCGTTGGCCCAGCCGACCGTTGGCTCACCGGACAGTCCGGTGCACACCGGACAGTCCGGTGAATTATAGCCGTACGCCGTCGGCAAATTCCCGAGAGCGGGCAGTTTACGCCGAGGCAGCCTGGCGCACCGGACACTGTCCGGTGAACCACCGGACAGTCCGGTGCCCCAGACCGAAGCAGCCTTTTGGCTGTACACAGCCAACTCTTCTTCTTTCTTCTTTTCTTTGTTTCTATCACTTAGACAAGTATATTAGTACACAAAACGAATGTACTAAGGCTTAGAAACGTACCTGTACTTGTGATTTGCAGTTTGTTCATCCATGAGCATAGATTTACATTTAAGCACTTGTGTTGACACCCAATCACCAAAATACTTAGAAATGGCCCAAGGGCACATTTCCCTTTCACAAATCTGTGTGTCTCACCGCTTTACTTGGTTACGATTTGTTTTGCGCCCTCTCTCGCGGACTCGATTTTATTTCTAACACTAACCCGGCTTGTAGTTGTGTTTATATTTGTAAATTTCAGTTTCGCCCTATTCACCCCCCCCCTCTAGGCGACTATCAATTGGTATCAGAGCCCGGTGCTTCATTAGAGCCTAACCGCTCGAAGTGATGTCGGGAGATCAAGCCAAGAAGGAGATGGAGACCGGCGAAAAGCCCACTACAAGCCAAGGGAGCACTTCATCGGAAGAGTCCCGCACCAAAAGGAGGGAGAAGAAGAAGAGCTCCTCCAACAAAGGGAAGGAGAAGAAATCTTCTTCTCACCACAAAGAGAAGAAGGAAAAATCTTCTTCCCACAAGCCGCACCGGAATAAGAACAAGGAAAAGAGGATGAGGAAAGTGGTCTACTACGAGACCGACACTTCATCAACATCGACCTCCGACTCCGATGCGCCCTCCGTAACTTCTAAACGCCAAGAGCGTAAGAAGTTTAGTAAGATCCCCTTACACTACTCTCGTACATCTAAACATTTACTTTCCGTCCCATTAGGCAAGCCACCAACTTTTGATGGTGAAGATTATGCTAGGTGGAGTGATTTAATGCGATTTCATCTAACCTCACTCCACAAAAGTATATGGGATGTTGTTGAGTTTGGTGCACAGGTACCATCTATAGGGGATAAGGATTATGATGAGGATGAGGTGGCCCAAATCGAGCACTTCAACTCTCAAGCGACAACGATACTCCTCGCCTCTCTAAGTAGAGAGGAGTATAACAAAGTGCAAGGGTTGAAGAGCGCAAAAGAGGTTTGGGATGTACTCAAAACCGCGCACGAGGGAGATGAGCTCACCAAGATCACCAAGCGGGAAACGATCGAGGGGGAGCTCGGTCGGTTCCGGCTTCACAAAGGGGAGGAGCCACAACACATGTACAACCGGCTCAAGACCCTAGTGAACCAAGTGCGCAACCTCGGGAGCGTAAAATGGGACGACCACGAAATGGTTAAGGTTATTCTAAGATCCCTTATTTTCCTTAACCCAACTCAAGTTCAATTAATTCGTGGTAATCGTCGATATACAAAAATGACCCCCGAGGAAGTTATCGGGCATTTTGTTAGTTTTGAGTGCATGATTGAAGGCTCGAGGAAGATCAACGAGCTTGATGAACCCACCACATCCGGAGCTCAACCCGTTGCATTCAAGGCAACGGAGGAGAAGAAGGAGGTGTCTACACCAAGTAGACAACCAATCGACGCCTCCAAGCTTGATAATGAGGAGATGGAGCTCGTCATCAAGAGCTTCCGCCAAATCCTCAAACAAAGGAGGGGGAAAGACTACAAGTCCCGCTCCAAGAAGGTTTGCTACAAGTGTGGTAAGCCCGGTCACTTCATTGCTAAATGTCCATTATCAAGTGATAGTGACAGGGGCGACGACAAGAAGGGGAGAAGGAAGGAAAAGAAGAGGTACTACAAGAAGAAGGGCGGCGATGCCCATGTTTGTCGGGAGTGGGACTCCGACGAAAGCACAAGCGACTCCTCCGACGACGAGGACGCCGCCAACATCGCCGTCACCAAGGGACTCCTCTTCCCCAACGTCGGCCACAAGTGCCTCATGGCCAAGGACGGCAAAAAGAAGGTAAAATCAAGATCCTCCACTAAATATGAAACCTCTAGTGATGAGGATGATGCTAAAAATGAGGAGGATAACTTGCGCACTCTTTTTGCTAACCTAAACATGCAACAAAAAGAAAAATTAAATGAATTGATTAGTGCTATTCATGAGAAGGATGATCTCTTGGATTCTCAAGAGGACTTCCTTATTAAGGAAAACAAGAAGCATGTTAAGGTTAAAAATGCATATGCTCTAGAAGTAGAAAAATGTGAAAAATTATCTAGTGAGCTAAGCACTTGCCGCGAGATGATTGACAACCTTAGGAATGAAAATGCTAGTTTAAATGCTAAGGTTGAGTCAAATGTTTGCAATGCTTCAACTTCCAATCCTAGAGATAATAGTGATGATTTGATTGCTAGGATTGAAGAATTAAACATTTCTATTGCTAGCCTTAGAGTTGAAAATGAAAAATTGCTTGCTAAGGCTAGAGATCTTGATGTTTGCAATGCTACTATTTTCGACCTTAAAAGTAAAAATGAAATATTGCATGCTAAGGTTGTAGAATTAAAATCTTGCAAACCCTCTACATCTACCGTTGAGCATGTATCTATTTGTACTAGATGTAGAGATATTGATGTTAATGCTATTCATGATCACATGACCTTAATTAAACAACAAAATGATCATATAGCTAAATTAGATGCTAAAATTGCCGAGCACAACTTAGAGAATGAGAAATTTAAATTTGCTCGTAGCATGCTTTATAATGGGAGACGCCCGGGCATCAAGGATGGCATTGGCTTCCAAAGGGGAGACAATGTCAAACTTAGTGCCCCTCCTAAATGATTGTCCAACTTTGTCAAGGGCAAGGCTCCCATGCCTCAAGATAACGAGGGTTACATTTTATACCCTGCCGGTTATCCCGAGGACAAAATTAGGAAAATTCATTCTAGGAAGTCTCACTCTGGTTCTAACCATGCTTTTATGTATAAGAGTGAGACATCTAGTTCTAGGCAACCAACCCGTGCTAAGTTGCCTAAAAAGAAAATTCCTAATGCATCAAATGATCATGACATGTCATTTAAAACTTTTGATGCATCCTATGTTTTGACTAACAAATCCGGCAAGGTAGTTGCCAAATTTGTTGGGGGCAAACACAAGGGCTCCAAGACTTGTGTTTGGGTACCCAAGGTTCTTGTTTCTAATGCCAAAGGACCCAAAACCGTTTGGGTACCTAAAGTCAAGAACTAAAATTGTTTTGTAGGTTTATGCATCCGGGGGCTCAAGTTGGATACTCGACAGCGGGTGCACAAACCACATGACAGAGGAGAAAAGGATGTTCTCCTCATATGAGAAAAACCAAGATCCCCAACGAGCTATCACATTCGGGGATGGAAATCAAGGTTTGGTCAAAGGTCTTGGTAAAATAGCTATATCCCCTGACCATTCGATTTCTAATGTTTTTCTTGTAGATTCTTTAGACTACAATTTGCTTTCCGTTTCTCAATTATGCAAAATGGGCTACAACTGTCTATTCACTGATGTAGGTGTCACTGTCTTTAGAAGAAGTGATGATTCAATAGCATTTAAGGGTGTGTTAGAGGGTCAGCTATACTTGGTGGATTTTGATAGAGCTGAACTCGACACATGCTTAATTGCTAAGACCAACATGGGCTGGCTCTGGCACCGCCGACTAGCACATGTTGGGATGAAGAATCTTCATAAGCTTCTAAAGGGGGAACACATTTTAGGACTGACAAATGTTCATTTTGAGAAAGACAGGGTTTGTAGCGCATGTCAAGCAGGAAAGCAAGTTGGTGCTCATCATCCACACAAGAACATCATGACGACCGACAGGCCGCTTGAGTTACTCCACATGGATCTATTCGGCCCGATCGCTTATATAAGCATAGGCGGGAGTAAGTATTGTCTTGTAATAGTGGATGATTATTCTCGCTTCACTTGGGTATTCTTTTTATAGGAAAAATCTCAAACCCAAGAGACCTTAAAGGAATTCTTGAGATGAGCTTAAAATGAGTTCGACTTAAGGATCAAGACAATAAGAAGCGACAACGGGACGGAGTTCAAGAACTCTCAAATTGAAGGTTTCCTTGAGGAGGAGGGCATCAAGCATGAGTTCTCTTCTCCCTACACGCCACAACAAAATGGTGTAGTGGAGAGGAAGAATAGAACTCTATTGGACATGGCAAGAACCATGCTTGATGAGTACAAGACTTCGGATCGGTTTTGGGCCGAGGCGGTCAACACCGCCTGCTACGCCATCAACCGGTTGTATCTACACCGAATCCTCAAGAAGACATCATACGAACTCCTAACCGGTAAAAACCCAATATTTCATATTTTAGAGTCTTTGGTAGCAAATGCTTTATTCTTGTTAAAAGAGGTAGAAAATCTAAATTTGCTCCTAAGACTGTAGAAGGCTTTTTACTAGGATATGATTCAAACACAAAGGTATATAGAGTCTTTAACAAGTCCTCAGGACTAGTTGAAGTTTCTTGTGACGTTGTGTTTGATGAGACTAACGGCTCTCAAGTAGAGCAAGTTGATCTTGATGAGATAGGTGAAGAACAGGCTCCGTGCATCGCGCTAAGGAACATGTCCATTGGGGATATGTGTCCTAAGGAATCCGAAGAGCCTCAAATTGCACAAGATCAACCATCCTCCTCCACGCAAGCATCTCCACCGACTCAAAATGAGGATGAGGCTCAAGTTGATAAAGGAGAAGATCAAGCAAATGAGCCACCTCAAGATGATGGCATTGATCAAGGGGGAGATGCAAATGATGAAGACAAGGAGGATGAGGAACAAAGGCCGCCACACCCAAGAGTCCACCAAGCAATCCAACGAGATCACCCCGTCGACACCATCCTCGGCGATATTCATAAGGGGGTAACTACTAGATCTCGTGTCGCACATTTTTGTGAACATTACTCGTTTGTTTCCTCTATTGAGCCACACAAGGTAGAGGAGGCACTTCAAGATTCGGATTGGGTGGTGGCGATGCAAGAGGAGCTCAACAACTTCACTAGGAATGAGGTATGGCATTTAGTTCCACGTCCTAATCAAAATGTTGTAGGAACCAAATGGGTCTTCCGCAACAAGCAAGATGAGCATGGTGTGGTGACAAGGAACAAAGCTCGACTTGTGGCCAAGGGATACTCTCAAGTCGAAGGTTTGGATTTCGGTGAAACCTATGCACCCGTAGCTAGGCTTGAGTCAATTCGAATATTATTGGCCTATGCTACTTACCATGGCTTTAAGCTTTTTCAAATGGACGTGAAAAGTGCCTTTCTCAATGGACCAATCAAGGAAGAGGTCTATGTTGAGCAACATCCCGGCTTTGAAGATAGTGAGTACCCTAATCACGTTTATAGGCTCTCTAAGGCGCTTTATGGGCTTAAACAAGCCCCAAGAGCATGGTATGAATGCCTTAGAGATTTCCTTATTGCTAATGGCTTCAAAGTCGGAAAAGCCGATCCTACACTCTTTACTAAAACACTTGAAAATGATTTGTTTGTATGCCAAATTTATGTTGATGATATTATATTTGGGTCTACTAACGAATCTACATGTGAAGAGTTTAGTAGGATCATGACACAAAAATTCGAGATGTCTATGATGGGGGAATTGAAGTATTTCCTAGGATTTCAAGTAAGGCAACTCCAAGAGGGCACATTCATTAGCCAAACCAAGTACACTCAAGACATTCTTGCTAAGTTTGGAATGAAGGATGCCAAACCCATCAAGACACCCATGGGAACAAATGGGCATCTCGACCTCGACACGGGAGGTAAGTCCGTGGATCAAAAGGTTTACCGGTCGATGATAGGTTCCTTGCTATATTTATGTGCATCTCGACCGGACATTATGCTTTCTGTTTGCATGTGTGCAAGATTCCAATCCGACCCTAAGGAATCCCACCTTACGGCCGTAAAACGAATCTTGAGATATCTAGCTTATACTCCTAAGTTTGGGCTTTGGTACCCTCGGGGATCCACATTTGATTTGCTTGGTTATTCGGATGCCGATTGGGCGGGGTGCAAAATCAATAGGAAGAGCACATCGGGGACTTGCCAGTTCTTGGGAAGATCCTTGGTGTCTTGGGCTTCAAAGAAGCAAAATTCGGTCGCTCTTTCCACCGCCGAAGCCGAGTACATTGCCGCAGGCCATTGTTGCGCGCAATTGCTTTGGATGAGGCAAACCCTGCGGGACTACGGTTACAAATTAACCAAAGTCCCTTTGCTATGTGATAATGAGAGTGCAATCAAAATGGCTGACAATCTCGTCGAGCATAGCCACACTAAACACATAGCCATCCGGTATCATTTTCTTAGGGATCACCAACAAAAGGGAGATATCGAGATTTCTTATATTAACACTAAAGATCAATTAGTCGATATCTTTACCAAGCCTCTTGATGAACAATCTTTTACCAAACTTAGGCATGAGCTTAATATTCTTGATTCTCGCAACTTCTTTTGCTAGATTGCACACATAGCTCATTTATATACCTTTGATCATATCCCCTTCATATGCTATGACTAATGTGTTTTCAAGTCCATTTCAAACCAAGTCATAGGTATATTGAAAGGGAATTGGAGTCTTCGGCGAAGACAAAGGCTTCCACTCCGTAACTCATCCTTCGCCGCCACTCCATGCACTTCTACTTTGGTACAATCTTAACTCATTTACTTATGACCAAAGGGGAAGATAGCACTTCGAGGGCTCTAATGATTCCGTTTTTGGCGATTCATGCCAAAAAGGGGGAGAAATGAGCCCAAAGCAAAAGGACCGCACCACCACCCAATTTCAAAAACTTAGTGTTGAATTTTTCAATTGGTATCCTATTGTGTTCAAAAGGGGGAGAAATAGTATTTCAAAAATCATATATCAAAACCCTCTTGAACACTAAGAGGAAGATCTCTTTTAGGGGGAGTTTTGTTTAGCCAAAGGAAAAGCATTTGAAATAGGGGGAGAGAATTTCAAATCTTGAAAATGCTTTGCAAAATCTTATTCATTTACCTTTGACTATTTGCAAAAGAACTTTGAAAAGGATTTACAAAAGAATTTGCAAAAACAAAACATGTGGTGCAAGCGTGGTCCAAAATGTTAAAAACAAAGAAACAATCCATGCATATCTTGTAAGTATTTATATTGGCTCAAATTTCAAGCAACCTTTACACTTACATTATGCAAACTAGTTCAATTATGCAATTCTATATTTGCTTTGGTTTGTGTTGGCATCAATCACCAAAAAAGGGGGAGATTGAAAGGGAATTAGGCTTACACCTAGTTCCTATATAATTTTGGTGGTTGAATTGCCCAACACAAATCTTTGGACTAACTAGTTTTGCCCAAGTATATAGATTATACAGGTATAAAAGGTTCACACTCAGCCAATAAAAAGACCAAGTTTTGGATTCAACAAAGGAGCAAGGTGGCAACCGAAGGCCCTCTGGTCTGGGAGCACCGGACTGTCCGGTGTACACCGGACAGTGTCCGGTGCGCCAGAGGACTCCAGCTCGAACTCACTACCTTCGGGAATTTCTGGAGGCGCTCCGCTATAATTCACCGGACTGTCCGGTGTACACCGGACAGTGTCCGGTGCTCCAAAGAAGCGCGGCCTCCGGAACTCGCCAGCCTCGGGAATTTGATTGAAGCCGCTCCGCTATAATTCACCGGACTGTCCGGTGTACACCGGACTATCCGGTGAACCACGGAGCAACGGCTACTTCCGCGCCAACGGCTACCTGCAGGCGCATTCAATGTGCGCCAGTGGCGCGCAGTCGTCAGACGCGCCCATTCTGGTGCACCGGACAATGAACAGTTCATGTCCGGTGTACACCGGACATCCAGGCGGGCCCACAAGTCAGAGCTCCAACGGTCAGAATCCAACGGCAATGTCGACGTGGCAGGGGGCACCGGACTGTCCGGTGCACCATCGAGCAGAGAGCTCCCAGCAACGGTCAAATTGGTGGTTGAGGCTATAAATACCCCAACCACCCCACCATTCATTGCATCCAAGTTCTCTACTTCCCAACCACTTACAAGAGCTAGGCATTCAATTCTAGACACACCAAAGAGATCAAATCCTCTCCAATTCCACAAAAGACTTTAGTGATTAGTGAGAGAGATTTGCCGTGTTCTTTTGAGCTCTTGCGCTTGGATTGCTTTCTTTCTTTATCACTTGTTCTTGTGATCAAAACTCAATTGTAACCAAGGCAAGAGGCACCAATTGTGTGGTGGCCCTTGCGGGGAAGTTTTGTTCCCGTTTGATTGAGAAGAAGAAAAGCTCACTCGGTCCGAGGGACCGTTTGAGAGAGGGAAGGGTTGAAAGAGACCCGGCCTTTGTGGCCTCCTCAACGGGGAGTAGGTTTGCGAGAACCGAACCTCGGTAAAACAAATCCGTGTGTCTCACCGCTTTACTTGGTTACGATTTGTTTTGCGCCCTCTCTCGCGGACTCGATTTTATTTCTAACGCTAACCCGGCTTGTAGTTGTGTTTATATTTGTAAATTTCAGTTTCGCCCTATTCACCCCCCTCTAGGCGACTATCACCTGGGCTGGCTTTAGCAAAGGTAGATGCACCTTAGGGATTAACCCCGGGGAACTAGACAGGGCTAAATCGGCCGGCCACCGCGCGAGCACGGCGGACCGCCGCGGTCGAGCACCAGCGAAGGTGAAATTGGACGAACACAGGGCGCAATAAGGAAATTGGGCATGGGGACGGGTGTCTCACCTCGGAGCGGAGCTCGGGGAGGCTTAGCACGGTCTCCGGCGAGCGTCTGGTGGTGAGGGCAGGGCGTGAGAGAGGGCGAGGGTGTGCGAAATGAGGCAAGGGGTGAGTGCGGGGCACTGGTGGGGCTCTAAAAAGGGAGTTGGGCGCGTGGGCGGGCGTCGTGGCCGAGAAACCCGGTGATGTGCGCGAGTGCGCACGTGCCGGTACATGGCGAGCGTGAAGAAGGCGGAACTGACAAGACAGGCCCACGGCGCAGAGAGAGAAAAGGAGGACGCGCGGGGGGCAACAACTCGGCACTGGCGAACCGGGCCCACGAGACATAGAGAGAGAGCGCACGAACGGGCGAAGGAAACTGGCGCCGATAGGTCGGCCCCATTGAGCAGAGAGCGAGAGAGGGAGGGCGCGCGCGGGGGAGAACTGCCGCTGACAGGCGGGGTCCGCCTGTCAGGCAGAGCGGGCGCGCGGGCGCGCAGCCTGGCTGGGCTTAGTGGGCCGACTGGGCTGCTTTCTCCTTTTCGTTTTCTCTGGATTTTCTAATTCCTTTTCTATTTCTTTTTCTATAGGGTTTTCAAATCCAAATTCAAACTAGGTTTCAAATTCAAATAAATTCAAACTTGTGCAACACTTCAAAGAATATTTTAAACTCAGCATGATGCAACATGTTCTGGCTCATAATGTTTTGGTAAAAATAAATAACTAACCTCCACTAGTTTAAGCTATTTCTAATAAAAAGGAAAAAGAGAGAAAGAATCTAGAGAGAGAGAAAGACTAGAGTGAGAAAAGGAAGAGTAACACATGATTTTGGGTGATAATTAGAAAGAAATTTTATACCCCCAAAATCAGGGTGTTATAGACCTATCCCCCTTAAAAGAATCTCGCCCTCGAGATTCAGGGCTGGCTAGCAAAGAGCTCAGGGTACTTGGCTTTCAAATCATCTTCTCTTTCCCAGGTTGCTTCTTCTTCTGAGTGATGGCCCCATATGACTTTGCACATCTTGATGGTACTTCTCTGAGTGACCCGATCTGCTGTCTCCAGAATTTGGGTTGGCTTCTCAATATAAGTCAGATCTTCTTAAACTTCAAGGTCCTCTGCTGGCAACTGCTCTTCTGGCATTCTTAAACATTTCTTCAATTGAGACACATGGAACACATCGTGCACAGCGGACAAATTCTCCGGTAAGCTGAGTTGATAAGCCACTTCTCCATGTCTTGCTTGAATCTGATATGGCCCAATATATCAGGGTGCTAGCTTGCCTTTGACTCCAAACCTTTTGGTTCCTCTAATGGGTGACACCTTCAAATACACTTCAAAACTGAGTTCCTTTCTTCTGGTGTCAGCATAGCTTCGCTATCTGGACTGTGCTGCCTTTAAATTCTCTCGGACCATTCTGATGTTCTCTTTGGCTTCAAGCAAAATATCTGGACCGAACACCTGTCTTTCACCAGGTTGGTCCCAATGCAATGGAGTTCTGCAATTCCTCCCATAGAGCGCTTCAAATGGTGACGTCTTCAGGCTGGCTTAGTAGCTGTTGTTGTAAGGGAATTCTGCATATGGTAGTCTCTTATCCCAACCTAACTGGTCTTGCAAAGCACAAGCTCTCAACATATCCTCAAGAATATGGTTTGTTCTCTCTGTTTGACCATCTGTCTGTGGGTGATAAGCTGAACTGAATTTCAAGTGTGTACCCAAAGCATCATGTAGTTGCTGCCAAAAGTGAGAAGTAAACTGGGTGCCTCTATCTGATACTATCTTCTTCGGAATACCATGTAAGCACACAATCCGAGACATGTATAATTCTGCCAACACTGCACTGTTATAGGTGGTCTTGACTGGTCTGAAATGGGCCATCTTTGTCAAACGGTCCACTACTACCAAGTTGGAGTCATAACCAGCTCGAGTGCGGGGCAGACCAACTATAAAGTCCATCCTAATCTCATCCCATTTCCACTATGGAATCTGCAACGACTGCAACAAACCTGCGGGTCTCTGATGTTCTGCCTTGATCCTCTGACAACTATCGCATCTATCCACATACTCTGCTATCTCTCTTTTCATACCATACCACCAGAATCTCCTCTTCAAGTCTTGGTACATTTTCTCACTACCCGGGTGTATAGAGTATGCTGTCTCATGAGCTTCCTTGAGAATCAGTTCCCGGATCGAGGTGATATTGGGAACACACAACCTATCTTTGAACCATACCACTCCTTCGGCATCTTCACGGAAATCTAGACATTTCCCATCGATGATCAGCTACCGGATCTCATTGATCTTCTCATCATTCTTCTAACCTTTTCTAATGTCTTGCTCTAGAGTGGGCTCTAGCTCAATTGTCACTCCTTGGGTGTTGTTCAAAAATCCGAGACTCAACCTGTCGAATTCCTTTGCTAGCTCAAACGGCACCGGGCGAGCGGCCAACATATTGACTTGACTCTTCCTGCTAAGAGCATCTGCAACCACATTTGCTTTACCTGGGTGATAATGAATCTCCAGCTCATAGTCTTTGATCAATTCTAGCCATCTTCACTGCCTCATGTTTAACTCTGACTGAGTGAATATGTACTTGAGGCTCTTGTGGTCCGTGTAGATATCACACTTTTGCCCATAAAGATAATGTCTCCAGGTCTTCAATGCATGAACCATGGCTGCTAATTCTAGATCATGAGTAGGATAATTTTTCTCATGAATCTTCAACTGTCGGGACGAGTATGCCACTACTCTCCCTTCCTGCATCAACACACATCCCAGTCCGATGTACGAAGCATCACAATACACCGAGAATGGCTTGTGAACATCTGGCAGAATCAGTATTGGTGTCGTTGTCAACTTCTCCTTCAATGTCTCAAAAGACTTCTGGCATGCTGGGGTCCACTTGAACTCAACTTTCTTTGCCAACAAGGCTGTCATTGGTCTGGCTATCTTGGAGAAACCTTCAATGAAACACCGATAATAACCGGCCATTCCAATGAAACTCTTGATTACTCGGACATCTTTTGGTGCTTTCCAGTCCAGAATTGCTGCTACCTTCTTTAGATCCATAGCTAATCCATCTCGGTTTATAATATGACCCAAGAATACAACTTCGCTGATCCAAAACTCACACTTGCTAAGCTTGGCGTACAACTGACACTCTCATAGCCTTTGAAGTATTTTCCTCAGATGTTCCTCATGCTTTTGCTCATTCTGGGAATATATAAGAATATCATCAATGAACACCACTACGAACTTGTTGAGGTAATCCATGAACACACTGTTCATTAGGTACATGAAGTAAGTTGGCGCATTCGTCAACCGAATGACATAACCATGAACTCATATAGTCCATACTTAGTGATGAAGGTTGTCTTCGGTATGTCTACAGGTCGGATTCTGAGCTGATGGTAACCTGACCTCAGATCTATCTTTGAGAACACACTGGCTCCTTTCAACTGATCAAATAAGTCTTCAATTCGAGACAGGGGGTACTTGTTCTTGACAGTGACTTCATTCAAAGCTCTGTAATCGATGCACATCCTCTTCGTGCCATCCTTCTTCTCCACAAATAACACTGGGGCTGCCCAAGGTGAGGTACTTGGTCTGATGTAGCCTTTCTCTAGCAACTCATCAATTTGCTTCTTGAGTTCCACCAACTCTGGTCCGGACACTCGATAAGCTCTCTTGGAAATAGGGGCGGTGCCTGGGATAAGCTCTATGGCAAATTCAACTTTCCTTTCAGGTGGCATACCTGGTAACTCTTCGGGGAATACATCAGGGAATTCCAACACAATCCTAATTGCCTCAATTGGATTGGACTCCTTGTCATCTACTGATAAATGGTGATAGGCTCCTTCTTCTAATTCAGGTAAGTATAGCTTGGTTACTACCTCCTTTCCGGATTGGGACACCAACTTAACTGTCCTCTTGTCACAACTGACAGTGGCTTGGTTTCTGTGTAGCCAATTCATCCCTAGGATGACATCTAACCCTTGAGTTCCCATTACTACTAGGCTAGCGGGGAGGGCTATCCCCCTTATTTCAATCCTTAGATTCGGACAAATCCTATCGGACTTAACTTTTCCCCCAACTGAATTAACTCTCAAAGGTGGGATCATTGGTTTTATGAGGATGTTATGTGATTCTAACCAAGATGCAGAAACAAAAGAATGTGTGGCACCAGTATCAAATAGTACTTTTGCTAGGTAGGATTCGACTAGAAACATACCTACTGCCACGTCCTGAGCATCATGGATTGCTTCGGCCTCCAGGTGATTCACATTTCCACGGTTGTAGGCCTGACCACGGACTCCTGGTGCTTGCTGTGGTGCTCCTTGTCTTGCTGGGGCATTGACTGCTGGCGGCTGCTGAGCTGCTTTCTTTGGACAATTCTTCGCCCAGTGGTTTTGTTCTCCACAGTAGAAGCATGCATGACCTCCTACTTGTGCTGGGGCTGCCTGGCCATTCTGGTTGGTTGCTAGGGTAGGAAGACGAGCTGCCTGGTTGCTCTGACGCTGGTATTGATTTCCTCCTTGCTGGTTGCTCTGACGGTACTGTTGCTGCTGAGGAAACTGCCTCTGGTACTGCTGCTGCTGGTTCTGATGATGATGCTGGTGCTGGTGCTGGTGACCTTGCTTAAGTGGCTGAGGTGGGTTGCCTGAGTAGCGGGGACGATTGCTACTCCCAGCCTGAGGTCCACCGATCTTGCGTTTCCTATCCTCCATCTCCTGATGCTTCCTTTCAGTCATGATTGCTCTGTCTATCAGATGCTGGAAGGTGGGGAAAGTGTGGTTCATCAACTGATAATGGAGGGGATCAACCAATCCTCTCAGAAAGCGGTATTATCTCTTGGCATCCGTGTTGACGTCTTCTGGGGCATAACGTGACAGATGTAAAAACTTATCCCTATACTCACTGACGGACAAGGGACCTTGCTTTAGGGCGAGAAACTCCTCCTTCCTCACTATCATCAGTCCTTCGGGCACATGGTAGCGACGAAAATTGTCCCTGAACTCCTCCCAAGTAATGGCTTCAGGGTTGGCATGGGTGGCGAGGTATGACTCCCACCAAGACTGTGCTGCTCCCCTCAGCTGTCGGGGACCATACAACACCTTCTCGCGGTCATTGCACTGTGCAGTGTGCAACTCATGCTCCACGGTATGCAGCCAATCTTTAGCGTCCATAGGATCTGCAGAGTGGGCAAAGATAGGGGGATGGCCCCTCATGAACTCTGCCCGCTTGTCCCTAGGCACTTGAGGCATCTGGACTTGCACTGGAGGCTGAGGTGGCGGTGGCTGCTGCTGAGCTTGCTGCATCGCTGCTAATGTCTGACTAATTGCCTGAACTGCCTGTGTCTGCATCAAGAACATCTGCTCAATGGTCATCAGGGGTGGCAGTGGCAAATGCTACTGCGGGGCTACTTCCTCTTGGGGTGCCTGCTGCTCTGGCTGTGCACGCCTCGCACCTCTGCGCCTGTTCTTAGACATCTGTAGAAACTACACACATATCATATCTGACTTTGCAATCTTTCAGCATAAGAAAAGATATACGGAAATCTTCACAGCACTGAACAATCGATCATCTTCACTGACAACTTCTCAGATAAAGAGGAAAGTGGAAACAAATGGATTACCCAACTAAATAACTGACTTTATTAATAACTACACCAAGTTGCAGGAGATACCCACCCCTTGGTGACAATCATTACAAAGATCCAACTTCATTACATGTTCATCATGACAAGCATCCAACAAGAGATAACTAAACTAACTCTAACTAAGACTGACTAGACTAAGACACTGAATTAAGCATTATTACAGACTCCGACTCCATCGATCTATGGATCTAAATCTATGCGGGTCCTGCAGTCTGGGGTACCATAGTCGAAGCGACCACGGGGCGGTGAACGGTAAGGGTGCTGAATCCCAACAAGGGCGGGAGAACCACCATCAAGATAGTGGCGTGCCGCGCATTCAGCACGCAATTCCGCAACCTCCGCCCGAACCTTGCCCAACTCGTCAAGGGTGTGGTCCAATTCTGTGTTGAGCATGACAACCAAGTTGACCTTGCTGCTCAGCCTGGGATTGCCCTCGCCAACTGGTGAGACAATCACACCTCCAGCACTGCTGGTCGAACGGCGAGGGTAGTACTTCAGGTCAAGGCCATCAGCTACCCCGCTAAACAACGAGCAATACTGAGAAAGTGCCTGTCATGCTGCATCTTGCATGGCTGCCTCGGCAGTATCCCTCTCAGTGATAGAATAGTGCTCTGAGAAGGCTTCTGCACCCCGGAGATCATCGTCTGGACGGCGCACCAAGCAAGTAGCCTCCCACTGGTCTGGGTATAGCCTGCGATGATGCTGGTAGACTACACAACGGTACTCAATAGACCATGTTTGTCGGTCGAAGGCCCGACGCAGCAGAGTATCGAGAGCGTCGTGGAAGTGACACCCACGAGCGGTGTCATGAGTGATGGGTCTAGCAATCCATCCATCCGGCTCCGGCTCCTCCGAGAGCTCTGTGCCGTGGCTCAAAATGCCACCGGCGTCTCCGTCAGGGTCTCCTCCAGCAGCCGGGATGCCCTGAGGTGGTGCAGGGGGCATCTCTGGCTGAGGTGCAGGGGAAGGTGGCCTCTCGGACTCCACCTTTTGCTGAGGCGAGGGGGATGAGTCCTGCTGCTCCTGCTCCTGCTCCTGGCGTCGGCGCTCCTGCTCCTCGTGCAGGCGACGATGCAGTCTCTCTAGGTGGCTGGACTGACCTGACACCGTGCGTCGCAGGGGACGCTCCGCCAGTCGAGAAGGCAAAAAGAGGATCACAGACTTACATGCAGTGCACCTGATACGGGCCATCTACAAAAGACATCGTAAGCACAAGAGTAAGAATAAAACTATGAGACCAGAAAGTAAACGGAAAGGAAAGTGAGCCGAAACTTTTTGAGATAAGTAAATAACATAGAGTTGGTCAAGATAGCCAACTTTTGAAAAGACATAAAGGTCAAGGTAAGAGTAGAGGTCTATAGTCCTTGGGTCGACCATTCTAGTCTAGGTTAGCGGTCCTACAGTCAGCAAGGCTCTGATACCACTTATGTCACACCCGGTTTTGGAAGGTAAACCGAATGCGAACCATGTACGTGCCAGGATCAGAACTCACGTACACAACGATTACATAATTGGACATCATCACACAATGCTTGAATTAAATAGCGGAAACGTACTTAGTTACATCAAGATGTCCGAGACATCCATAGAGTCTATTACACAACCATTGTTCAACATAATTATCAAAGTGCGAAAATACGAAACATAGAAGCTCAGCCTACACAGGCAGCTGACTGGGAGTTTGCCACTAAGAAAGAATTAAAACTCGTCATATTCGTGGAACTCCTCGAAGACATCCATGTTGCCAGCTTCTCCTCCTGAGCACTGAGAGCAAAGGGGACAACCTGGGGTGGGGTGGTTTGTAAAGCAAGGGTGATTACACTTCAACGTACTCAGCAAATGTCTCGTTTGGCTAAAGTGGACTAGATGTATGTGGAGTTTAAAGTTAAGCAGTTGCTTTTAGTTGGTCAAGTTTTATTACTTATAAGTATAGCCAAATTTTAGTAATAACCCAGTTATTACCCAGATGTACTCCCTTCAAGAGGAAATACCAGAGATTAGGATTATAATCACCATTGTTAATCATCATCATAAAAGTAACCATTGTTCTTCTAATCAAAGAGGATCCCAAGGCTGCTCATAACCGTGAGCACGACTGATATACCAGTTTCTAACACTCTGCATAGGTTGTACACTTTACCCATAAGCCGTGATTCCCATTCTGCCCGGGGTTCTAGCCTCCCCATTGATCACTACCAAGGTGACCTAGCAGGGTCTCACTACGTAGCCTTTACAAAGATTTCCCAGAGGTCATAGCCGCCCGTTAGGTTTCTCCAGTTTGATAAACACAGTACATCTCCCCAAGGGAAGGGTGACTCACAAAACCAAATCAAAGAATCTCTGCAACCAACCTCGGCAGAGCAAGTACTGTGCCCGGACCCCATTGACGGCCCTACGGCGAAGCCAGCTACTCCTCTGGTTCCTCTAATTATTCAGCTAAGGGTGTCTCATTCCACCCTCATGGTTGCACTGTTATCACGGGTTGTCACTCCCCAAACAGGTCCTTACGGAGAGGTACTCAGGAAAGAGCCTGAGCCCCCTAAAGTAATCACAAGGACCTCATCGGGATAACATCATCGTATCATAAAAGATCACATCATGTTCATTGATTAAGTTTAAGCAATAGCATAAGCTAACCTTGATTAAGCCAAAAAGGTAAACAAGGTTAAGGGAAATACAAACTAGTCAATCCTTAGGTTTCATTAAAGTAATGCGGGACAGTGAATTATAAAGTAAAGTAGGGCATGATAGGTCTGATGACACTTGCCTTCACCAGGTTGTTGCTCAGAGGGATCTTCGGCAACACACTCAGGAACCTCGGACTGCTCGTTGTCTAAGTAAAGCGAGCATACATTCAATACATTTGGAAAAGTATAAATGAACAGCACATCAAACATTTACAATCATTAACTCACAAAAAGGTATAGTATTAAGTGTAGGGGTTGATATCAAGCTACAAAGAAAATGGAGTAATCCTAATTGCAGAATTGATTACTCTCTAAATGTTTAGGACATAGCTCAAAAGGGTTAGGTAGTGATTAAAACAAAGGAAAGTTAGAATTACAATATAAACTACTCTCATTTAGGATTTTGATTATCCTTTAAATATTATCCATAATTACATACCTAATTCTATATATCACATTAGGGTCTAAAGGTTAAACCAAAAGTGAATCCATAAAATGCATAACACTAATCTCACAAAATTCAATATGTTTTAACTTCTAGGGCTTTCATTTTATTTATTTTATTAAATAAATAAACTAGCATAAACATTAATTCTATATTCTAAGTGTAAAAATTAAAGTGTACAGATTGCAGTTGGTCATATTTTATTTGAACAGAGAATAAATTGGTGAACATTTTGCAATTTGAACCACTAAATTTGGAGTTCATATGAAAAAGAAATGAAATAAAAAAGTTTTGAGGTTTGAAATATGAAATTAGGGCTAAATATGTGATTAAATAAAAGTCCAGGGGTCTAATTAAAACAAACCAGGGACCTATACGCTAAAACAGAGGACGACGGGTTGATTTCGTAAAACCAGGGGGTTTCTTAAGAAAAACAGCCACGCGATGGGGTATCGGGCTCCCTCAACCGTTGGATCAGAATCCGACGGCTGAGATTAGATCTGCGGCCGAGGGTGCGCGCGCGGGCGGGCGAGCACTGACAAGCGAGATAGGGAGTGTCAGCGATAGAGGGGGAGAGCGCACTGACCGAGCGGGTCCAGCGCCAGAGGGGAGACGGACGGCTACAGGGGTCCGAGGGGGTCTGAGCCGTTCGATCAAGATCAGACGGGGGGTCTGAGGAGGTCCGAGCCATTCGATCAAGATCGGACGCGGGAAATCAGACCGGGAAGGATAAGCAGCTACGGGTGACGCTGACAGGTGGGGTCAGGGCGTCAGGTGCGAGTGCGCGAAGCGGTACCCGCGGTCCGAGTCGTTCGATCAAGATCGGAAGGGGGGGGTCAGACCAGGGAAACATACGGCTGCGGGCGGCACCGCTCCTCTCCGCGGTGGTGAGGTCACCAGAATTGAGGCGGGCGCGAGCTAGGGTGGCTCCGTGGTCGCCGGAGTTGGGCAGAGGGGAAGAGGGCGCCACGGCGAACTCAATGGCGTGGAAGAGTGTAACGCCCTGAATTTGGGGGTAGAATTTTTTTCTTCTTTTCTCTCATCAAATTCAGGCGTTACCCTTTTCTTTTCTCGTTCCCTCGCTAAACCTTGATCTTTTCCAAAGTTATAGCGGAGTTCGGCTTGGAATTCCCGTGTAAAGAAAACCCTGGATTTCTTTATGTTGTTTGATGCACCATGCCGAACTATGCATTCTTTGATTGCTTAGAAATGTAAGTGCATTCATCTAGGAGAATCGGATTTCGAAAAGGAGAAAAAAAACCTTTTCTTTCTTTTTCTTTTTCTTTTTCCCTCTCCTCTTTTTTTCTCTCTCTCCCGCGCCGTGGGCCGCCCCGGCCGGCCCAGCCGCCCCCCCTGCGCGCGCCCCCCCCTTTGGGCCCATTGGCCCAGCCGCCCCCTCCCTTTCCCCCAATTTCCCCAAAATCCCTCTCCCTCCCTCTCATTCTCTCTCTTCCCCACCCCAGCCGCCGCCCCCTGCCCTAGCGCCGCCCCTGCAGCTCGGCCGCCGCCCCGGCAGCTCGGCCGCCCCCGCCCCCGCAGCTCGGCCGCCCGTCCCCGGTGAGCCCCCCCTCCTCCCTCTCCCTCTCCTCTCCCCTCCCCTCCCTCTCCCCGGTCAGGCCGCCGCCCGGCCCAACCGCCCCTGCCCGCGCGCCCAGCCGCCGCTCGGCCGCCCCTGTGCCCGCCCGGCTCGGCCGCCCGCACCGCCGCTCGGCCGCCCCTGCCCGCGGCCCAGCCGCCCCAGCTCGGCCGCCCCGCGCCCGCGCCCCTGCCCGGCCGCCGCCGCCCCCGCGCGCCCTGCCCTGCCCCCTGGCCGGCTCGGTCGCCCCCACGCGCCCCCCCCCCCGCCAGCTCGGCCGCCCGCCGCCGGCTTGGCCGCCCCTGCCCCAGGCCGGTTCAACCGCCCCCTGGCCGGTTCAACCGCCCCCCCCTTTTTTATTTTTTTATTTTATTTTCTTTCATTACTGTTACTTATTTTATTTTAGGTAGGTTAATCATTGTTCATGTTATTGAAATAGGAAACTTAATTTAGAATTCTGTTACGCTAGTCAATTCATATAATTAATTGTTTATCCAGTCCAATGTTGATCAACTAAAAATGACTAGGTTTCTATTGGTGCATATAACTAAATTCTTTTGTTAAAACCAAATGTAACTAATCATTAGTGCATAAGCTTTAACCCCCCCCCCCCCCCCCCCGCGAGACCCTTTCCCGTTCCTTTCTAACCATAATGAATGCGATATCGAATGTCATACTTGATGCATAATCACTTTATTTGTTCCCTTGTATGATGTACTGTTTGTTTCCCAATTTGAATGGATGTATGTATGTATGATTGCAATCGCATAGAGAACGATCCGGTCGAAGAGCCCGAGGAACTCGCAGGAGAAGCCCCTGAGCAGCAGTCGGTTGGTGGAGGCAAGTGTCCCTTGACCTATCTATGTCCTATTCATTATTTAATTCACCTCCCGCTTTACACATTTATGCCTAAGGATTGACTAGCTTTTGTTATCCATGTCCTTGTTTACCTATCTGGGTTGGATTATTACTGTTTAGCTTTATGCTATTGCTTAACTCTAATCAATGAACATGATGAGATTATCTATGATATGCTGTTTTCCCCTTTCTTATGATGATGTTATACTTGTGGTCTTCAAGGGGGCTCGAGCGGTTTCTCGAGTGCCTTTCCGTAAGGACCTGTTCTATGGATGACCGCCCGGGAAAATAGTGCAACCATGAGGGTGGAATGGGATGCCCTTAGCTGAATAATTTGAGGATCCGGGGTGTAGATCACTTAGCCGTCGTGCCGTCAATGGGGCTCGGTGTATGCGGCTCGCTCTGCCAAGTTTGGGTTCGCCCCTTGGGGAGGAGTGCGGTGCATTTAGGAAACCTAACGGGTGGCTACAGCCCCGGGGAATCTTTGTAAAGGCTACGTAGTGATGCCCTGCTAGGCCACCTAGGTAGTGGTCAATGGGGAGTAGCTCTCTCCGGGCAGAATGGGAATCACGGCTTGTGGGTAAAGTGCACAACCTCTGCAGAGTGTTTGAAAACTGATATATCAGCCGTGCTCACGGTTATGAGCGGCCAAGGGAGCTCCAGTGATTAGTGGTACTTGATCAGAGATACTTTGGTACAGGTGGTTATGAGATTGATGGTTTTGGTTATGACTATGGTGCTGGTAAGTGGTACTCTTTCCGTTTGGAAAGGAGTACGTTTGGGTTAATAACTTGGGTTAATGCTAAAACTTGGCTTTCTACTAGTAAGTAATAATCTGACCAACTAAAAGCAACTGCTTGACTTATCCCCACATACAGCTAGTCCACTACAGCCAAACAGGATGCTTGCTGAGTATGTTGATGTGTACTCACCCTTGCTCTACACACCAAACCCCCCCATCCCCAGGTTGTCAGCATTGCAACCACTGCTCAGGCGAAGATGAAGCTGTGGAAGGAGACTTCCAGGAGTTCCAAGACTACGACGAGTTCTAGGTGTGGGTTAGCGGCAACCCCCAGTCGGCTGCCTGTGAAGGCCGCGGTTATCTACGTTTCTTTTCCGCACTTTGATTTATTGTAAGAAACTATATGGACGTCTCAGACGTATGATGTAATCGACTATTATTTCCCTTTTAATACTATTTTGAGCACTGTGTGATGATGTCCATGTTATGTAACTGCTGTGTACGTGAATAACTGATCCTGGCACGTACATGGTTCGCATTCGGTTTGCCTTCTAAAACCGGGTGTGACATAAGTGGTATCAAAGCCGTGCTGACTGTAGGACCGCTAACCTAGAGTAGAATGGTCGTTCTAAGGACTATAGACCTCTGTCCCTGCCTTGACTTTGATATCCCTTCAAAAGTTGGTCATACCGACCAAACCTATGTTCTACTATATATTATACCTTGCTGAAAATCATGTTTTATTCTAATCCTTCATTTACTTATGATTCATTATTTGCTGGTCATATTAATTCTGTTCTCACCCTTTTGCTTGCGATGTCTTTTGTAGATGGCTCGACTTAGACACACTGCACGAAAGTCAGTCATCCCCTTCTTACCCTCCCGCCTTGCTGAGCGTCCGCTTCGCCGTCCCGTGGCCGGACAGTCCAGCCACTTGGAGAGACTGCACCACCGCCTGCATGAGGAGCAGGAACGTCGACGACAGGAGCAGCAGGGCTCTTCCTTCTCGCTCCACCAGGAGATAGAGTCCGTGAGGAGCTGCTCCCCTGTGCTTCCTCTGGAGGCGCCCCCTGCACCACCACTGGGTGCCCCAGCTTCTGGAGTAGCTGCTGGAGGAGACCCAGACGACGGAGGTGGCGACGACAGCTCGAGCCACGACACCGACTTCTCTGCTAACCTTGAGCCGGAAGGATGGGTTGCTCGACCCATTACTCGCGACGCTGCTCGCGGGTGTCACTTCCACGATGCGCTCGACACCCTGCTACGTCGGGCATTTAACCGGCATACTTGGTCCGTCGAGTATCACTGTGTGGTCTACCAGCATAGTCGCGGGGTCTACCCGGACCGCTGGGAGGCAACCTGCTTGGTGCGCTGCCCGGAGAACAGTCTCCAGGGTGCGGAGGCCTGTTCAGAGCACTATTCCATCTCTGAGCGGGACTCAGTTGAGGCAGCCATGCAAGATGCTGCACGGCGTGCGCTTTCGCACTACTGCTCGGTTTTCGGTGGGGCAGCTGACGGTCTTGACCTGAAGTATTATCCCCGCCGTCCATCTGGCAGCACAGGAGGCGCGATTGTCTCACCTGTTGGTGAGGGCAATCCTAGGTTGAGCAGCACAGTCAACCTAGCTGCCGTGCTAAACACGGAGCTGGACCATGCACTAGACGAGCTGAGTAGGGCTCGTGCTGAGATCGCCCTGCTGCGGGCTGAGCGCGCGGAACGTCGTCACCTGGACGGTGGTTCCCCCGCTCCCGTCGGGACTCAGCACCCGTACCGCTCACCTCAGCGTGGACACCAGTCTTATGGCAATCCCGACTGCAAGACCAAGATAACCCTAGAACCATAGATCGTTAGAGTTGGATCTTGTAATTAATACAAAATATATACATAGAAGCTACAGTCTTAGCGTTAGTCTCGCTTTTAGCTAGTCTTAGTTAGACAGGGTAGTTTGCTATATCCTGTGCAGTTATGTTTGTCATGATGAACTATGTTTGGTTTGGATCTTTGTAATGACTGTCACCAGAGTGTGGGTATCCCCCGCATTTTGGTTTACCTATTATGTTAATGGAGTTAGCTATATAGTTGGGAAACCTCTTATTCCACTTTCCTCTTTATCTGAGAAGCTGTGTGGTCTGTGTTGGAGATCAGTGAAGATGCTCATCTGTTCAGTGCTGTTGAAGAATTCTATTCTCTTTTCTTATGCTGCAAGATTTGTCAGATCAGTTCTGATGTGTGGTTGCATTCTGCAGATGTCAGAGAACAGGCGCAGAGGAGGAAGGCGTGCTCAGCAGGAGCGAGCCGCTCAATAGGAGGAGGTGCCCCAGCAGCAGCACCTGCCGCCCCCGCCCCAATGTCCATCGAGCAGATGTTTCTGATGCAGACTCAGGCAGTTCAAGCCATCGGTCAGACTTTGGCCGCCATTCAGCAGCAGCAGCAGCAGCAGCAGGCACCACCTCAGCCTCAGATGCCTCAGATGCCCAGAGACAAGCGTGCTGAATTCATGAGAGGTCATCCACCAACGTTCGCTCATTCTTCTGACCCCATGGATGCTGAAGACTGGCTGCGCACTGTGGAGCGGGAGTTGCATACCGCTCAGTGTGATGACAGGGAGAAAGTCCTGTATGGTCCCCGTCTGTTGAGAGGAGCAGCCCAGTCATGGTGGGAGTCTTACCTCGCCACCCATGCCCACCCTGACGCTATCACCTGGGAAGAGTTCAGAGGTAGCTTTCGTCAGTACCATGTGCCTGCAGGTCTGATGACAGTGAAGAAGGAGGAGTTCCTAGCTCTCAAGCAAGGGCCGTTGTCTGTCAGTGAGTACCGGGACAGGTTTCTGCAGTTGTCTCGCTATGCTCCTGAAGATGTCAACACCGACGCCAAGCGACAGTACCGTTTCCTGAGAGGCTTGGTTGACCCTCTGCAGTACCAATTGATGAATCACACCTTCCCGACATTCCAACACCTGATTGACAGAGCAATCATGACAGAGAGGAAGCGTAAGGAGATGGAGGATCGTAAGCGCAAGATCAGTGGACCCCAGCCTGGAAGCAGCAGTCGTCCTCGTTTCTCAGGCAATCAACCTCAGTAGTTCAGGCAGAACCAGCGTCCACCTCAGCAGCATCAGCAGTTTCAAAGGCAGTATCCTCAGCATCAGTATCAGAACCGTCAGAGCAATCAGTCAGGAGGTCAGTTTCAAAGGCAGAATCAGCAGGCACCTCGTCTTCCTGCCCCAGCAAACCAGCAGAACAGTCAGGCAGCACCAGCTCAGGTTGGAAACAGGGCATGTTTCCACTGTGGAGAGCAAGGCCACTGGGTGATGCAATGTCCGAAGAAGGCAGCCCAGCAGCAGTCAGGCCCCAATGCCCCCGCAAAGCAGAATGTGCCTCAGCCTGGAGCAGGCAATCGCCCTCAGCCGCGCTATAATCATGGAAGGCTGAATCACTTGGAGGCTGAAGCAGTTCAGGAGACCCCCGGCATGATAGTAGGTATGTTCCCAGTCGACTCCCATATTGCAGAAGTGTTATTTGATACTGGAGCAACGCATTCTTTCATTACTGCATCATGGGTAGAAGCACATAATCTTCCAATTACTACCATGTCAACCCCCATTCAAATTGACTCAGCCGGTGGTAGAATTCGAGCCGATAGCATTTGTTTGAATATAAGTGTGGAAATAAGGGGGATAGCGTTTCCCGCTAACCTTATAGTAATGGGTACTCAGGGAATAGATGTCATCCTAGGGATGAATTGGCTAGATAAGTATCAGGCAGTTATCAGTTGTGATAAAAGGACCATCAAGTTGGTGTCTCCAGTAGGAGAGGAAGTGGTGACCGAGTTAGTCCCGCCTGAGCCAAGGAAAGGAAGTTGTTATCAGATAGCTGTTGATAGCAGTGAAGCAGACCCAATTGAGAGTATCAAGGTTGTGTCCGAGTTCCCAGATGTGTTTCCAAAGGACTTACCGGGTATGCCACCAGAGCGGAAAGTGGAGTTTGCCATAGAGCTTCTTCCTGGAACCGCCCCTATCTTTAAGAGAGCTTACAGAATATCTGGACCAGAGTTGGTTGAGCTTAAGGAGCAGATTGATGAGTTGTCAGAGAAAGGTTACATTCGGCCAAGCACCTCGCCTTGGGCCGCTCCTATCTTGTTCGTGGAAAAGAAAGATGGCACCAAGAGGATGTGTATCGATTATCGAGCTTTGAATGAAGTCACGATCAAGAACAAGTATCCCTTGCCCAGAATAGAAGATCTGTTCGACCAGTTGAGAGGAGCCAGTGTGTTCTCCAAGATTGATCTGAGGTCAGGTTATCATCAGCTCAGGATCCGACCTTCGGACATTCCGAAGACGGCATTCATTACCAAGTATGGTTTGTATGAGTTCACAGTGATGTCCTTTGGTTTGACCAATGCGCCAGCGTTCTTTATGAACTTGATGAACAGTGTATTCATGGATTATCTCGATAAGTTTGTGGTGGTATTCATTGATGACATTCTGATTTACTCTCAAAGCGAAGAAGAGCACGCAGATCATTTGAAGATGGTATTGCAGAGATTGCGAGAGCACCAATTGTATGCAAAGTTGAGCAAGTGTGAGTTCTGGATCAGTGAAGTCCTGTTCTTGGGTCACATAATCAACAAAGAAGGATTGGCTGTGGATCCGAAGAAAGTGGCAGACATTCTGAACTGGAAAGCGCCAACAGATGCCCGAGGAATCAAGAGTTTCATTGGAATGGCCGGATATTATCGGCGATTCATTGAAGGGTTTTCGAAGATTGCGAAACCAATGACAGCGTTACTAGGCAACAAGGTTGAGTTCAAGTGGACCCAGAAATGCCAAGAGGCCTTTGAAGCGCTGAAAGAGAAGTTGACTACAGCGCCTGTACTAGTCTTGCCTGATGTGCACAAGTCCTTCTCGGTGTATTGTGATGCTTGTTACACAGGTTTGGGATGTGTGTTGATGCAAGAGGGAAGAGTTGTGGCTTACTCGTCCCGATAGTTGAAGGTTCATGAGAAGAACTACCCAATCCATGACCTAGAGTTGGCAGCAGTGGTTCATGCACTGAAGTCATGGAGGCACTATCTGTATGGACAGAAATGCGATGTTTACACAGATCACAAGAGCCTGAAGTACATATTCACTCAGTCAGAGTTGAACATGAGGCAACGAAGATGGTTAGAGTTGATCAAAGACTATGAGTTGGAGATTCATTACCATCCAGGCAAAGCAAACGTAGTGGCAGATGCTTTGAGCAGAAAGAGCCAAGTCAATCTGATGGTCGCTCGTCCGATGCCTTATGAGTTGGCCAAGGAGTTCGACAAGTTGAGTCTCGGATTTCTGAACAATTCGTGAGGAGTCACAGTTGAGTTGGAACCTACCTTGGAGCGCGAAATCAAAGAAGCGCAGAAGAATGATGAGAAGATCAGTGAGATCCGGCGACTGATTCTAGAAGGCAAAGGCAAAGATTTTCGAGAAGATGCAGAAGGCGTGATATGGTTCAAAGACCGCTTGTGTGTTCCCAATGTCCAGTCCATTCGGGAGTTGATTCTCAAGGAAGCTCATGAGACAGCTTATTCGATTCACCCTGGCAGTGAGAAGATGTATCGGGATCTGAAGAAGAAATTCTGGTGGTACGGAATGAAGAGGGAAATCGCAGAGCATGTGGCTATGTGTGATAGTTGTCGAAGAATTAAGGCAGAGCACCAGAGACCTGCTGGATTGTTGCAACCGTTGCAGATCCCTTAGTGGAAATGGGATGAAATTGGTATGGATTTCATAGTCGGATTGCCTCGCACTCGAGCCGGCTACGATTCCATTTGGGTAGTAGTGGACCGTTTGACCAAGTCAGCCCACTTCATACCTGTCAAGACCAACTATAGCAGTGCCGTATTGGCAGAATTGTATATGTCTCGGATCGTTTGTCTTCATGGTGTGCCAAAGAAGATAGTGTCAGATAGAGGAACGCAGTTCACCTCTCATTTCTGGCAGCAGTTGCATGAAGCCTTGGGCACCCATCTGAATTTCAGTTCAGCTTATCATCCGCAGACAGATGGCCAGACCGAAAGGACCAATCAAATTCTTGAAGACATGTTGAGAGCCTGTGCGTTGCAAGATCAGTCCGGATGGGATAAGAGATTGCCTTATGCAGAGTTTTCCTATAACAACAGTTACCAGGCCAGTTTGAAGATGTCACCATTTCAAGCGCTTTATGGAAGGAGTTGTAGAACTCCGTTGCAATGGGATCAGCCTGGAGAGAAGCAAGTGTTTGGGCCAGATATTTTGCTTGAGGCCGAAGAGAACATCAAGATGGTCCGAGAGAATCTGAAGATAGCGCAATCAAGACAGCGAAGCTATGCAGACACAAGAAGAAGAGAGCTGAGTTTCGAAGTCGGAGACTTTGTCTATCTGAAAGTGTCACCGATCAGAGGAGTCAGAAGATTCGGAGTGAAAGGCAAGCTAGCACCCCGTTACATTGGTCCGTATCAGATTCTTGCAAGACGTGGAGAAGTGGCCTATCAGCTCAGTTTGCCCGAGAATTTGTCTGCTGTGCATGATGTCTTTCATGTGTCTCAGTTGAAGAAGTGCTTGCGTGTGCCAGAAGAGCAGTTGCCAGTGGAAGGTCTTGAAGTCCAGGAGGACTTGACCTACGTTGAGAAGCCAGTGCAAATCCTTGAGGTTGCACACAGAGTCACCCGAAGGAAGACCATCAGAATGTGCAAAGTCAGATGGAATCATCACTCTGAGGAAGAAGCAACCTGGGAGCGTGAAGATGATCTGATGGCCAAGTACCCTGAGCTTTTTGCTAGCCAACCCTGAATCTCGAGGGCGAGATTCTTTTAAGGGGGATAGGTTTGTAACGCCCTGAATTTGGGGGTAGAATTTTTTTCTTCTTTTCTCTCATCAAATTCAGGCGTTACCCTTTTCTTTTCTCGTTCCCTCGCTAAACCTTGATATTTTCCAAAGTTATAGCGGAGTTCGGCTTGGAATTCCCGTGTAAAGAAAAACCCTGGATTTCTTTATGTTGTTTGATGCACCATGCCGAACTATGCATTCTTTGATTGCTTAGAAATGTAAGTGCATTCATCTAGGAGAATCGGATTTCGAAAAGGAGAAAAAAACCTTTTCTTTCTTTTTCTTTTTCTTTTTCCCTCTCCTCTTTTTTTCTCTCTCTCCCGCGCCGTGGGCCGCCCCGGCCGGCCCAGCCGCCCCAGGCCGGCCCAGCCGCCCCCCCCTGCGTGCGCCCCCCCCCCTTTGGGCCCATTGGCCCAGCCGCCCCCTCCCTTTCCCCAAATTTCCCCAAAATCCCTCTCCCTCCCTCTCATTCTCTCTCTTCCCCACCCCAGCCGCCGCCCCCTGCCCTAGCGCCGCCCCTGCAGCTCGGCCGCCGCCCCGGCAGCTCGGCCGCCCGTCCCCGGTGAGCCCCCCCCCTCCTCCCTCTCCCTCTCCTCTCCCCTCCCCTCCCTCTCCCCGGTCAGGCCGCCGCCCGGCCCAACCGCCCCTGCTCGCGCGCCCAGCCGCCGCTCGGCCGCCCCTGTGCCCGCCCGGCTCGGCCGCCCGCACCGCCGCTCGGCCGCCCCTGCCCGCGGCCCAGCCGCCCCAGCTCGGCCGCACCGCGCCCCTGCCCGGCCGCCACCGCCCCTGCGCGCCCTGCCCTGCCCCCTGGCCGGCTCGGCCGCCCCCGCCCCCCCCCCCCCCCCCGCCAGCTCGGCCGCCCGCCGCCGGCTTGGCCGCCCCTGCCCCAGGCCGGTTCAACCGCCCCCTGGCCGGTTCAACCGCCCCCCCCCCCCTTTTTATTTTTTTTTATTTTACTTTCTTTCATTACTGTTACTTATTTTATTTTAGGTAGGTTAATCATTGTTCATGTTATTGAAATAGGAAACTTAATTTAGAATTCCGTTACGCTAGTCAATTCATATAATTAATTGTTTATCCAGTGCTTTAACCCCCCCCCCCGCGAGACCCTTTCCCGTTCCTTTCTAACCATAATGAATGCGATATCGAATGTCATACTTGATGCATAATCACTTTATTTGTTCCCTTGTATGATGTACTGTTTGTTTCCCAATTTGAATGGATGTATGTATGTATGATTGCAATCGCATAGAGAACGATCCAGTCGAAGAGCCCGAGGAACTCGCAGGAGAAGCCCCTGAGCAGCAGTCGGTTGGTGGAGGCAAGTGTCCCTTGACCTATCTATGTCCTATTCATTATTTAATTCACCTCCCGCTTTACACATTTATGCCTAAGGATTGACTAGCTTTTGTTATCCATGTCCTTGTTTACCTATCTGGGTTGGATTATTACTGTTTAGCTTTATGCTATTGCTTAACTCTAATCAATGAACATGATGAGATTATCTATGATATGCTGTTTTCCCCTTTCTTATGATGATGTTATACTTGTGGTCTTCAAGGGGGCTCGAGCGGTTTCTCGAGTGCCTTTCCGTAAGGACCTGTTCTATGGATGACCGCCCGGGAAAACAGTGCAACCATGAGGGTGGAATGGGATGCCCTTAGCTGAATAATTTGAGGATCCGGGTGTAGATCACTTAGCCGTCGTGCCGTCAATGGGGCTCGGTGTATGCGGCTCGCTCTGCCAAGTTTGGGTTCGCCCCTTGGGGAGGAGTGCGGTGCATTTAGGAAACCTAACGGGTGGCTACAGCCCCGGGGAATCTTTGTAAAGGCTACGTAGTGATGCCCTGCTAGGCCGCCTAGGTAGTGGTCAATGGGGAGTAGCTCTCTCCGGGCAGAATGGGAATCACGGCTTGTGGGTAAAGTGCACAACCTCTGCATAGTGTTTGAAAACTGATATATCAGCCGTGTTCACGGTTATGAGCGGCCAAGGGAGCTCCAGTGATTAGTGGTACTTGATCAGAGATACTTTGGTACAGGTGGTTATGAGATTGATGGTTTTGGTTATGACTATGGTGCTGGTAAGTGGTACTCTTTCCGTTTGGAAAGGAGTACGTTTGGGTTAATAACTTGGGTTAATGCTAAAACTTGGCTTTCTACTAGTAAGTAATAATCTGACCAACTAAAAGCAACTGCTTGACTTATCCCCACATACAGCTAGTCCACTACAGCCAAACAGGATGCTTGCAGAGTATGTTGATGTGTACTCACCCTTGCTCTACACACCAAACCCCCCCATCCCCAGGTTGTCAGCATTGCAACCACTGCTCAGGCGAAGATGAAGCTGTGGAAGGAGACTTCCAGGAGTTCCAAGACTACGACGAGTTCTAGGTGTGGGTTAGCGGCAACCCCCAGTCGGCTGCCTGTGAAGGCCGCGGTTATCTACGTTTCTTTTCCGCACTTTGATTTATTGTAAGAAACTATATGGACGTCTCAGACGTATGATGTAATCGACTATTATTTCCCTTTTAATACTATTTTGAGCAATGTGTGATGATGTCCATGTTATGTAACTGCTGTGTACGTGAATAATTGATCCTGGCACGTACATGGTTCGCATTCGGTTTGCCTTCTAAAACCGGGTGTGACAAAGAGGCCACGAATCCATGGGCAGAGAGGGGAGAACGGCGGTGGGAAGACCTCGGGCGGGCCAGAGCAACTCTGGTGAGCGATTCCGGCCACGGGGAGGGGACTTAAGGCGCGCTAAGGCCTGGGCTGGATTCAGCAGAGGTAGATGCACCTTAGGGACTAACCCCGGGGAACTAGACCGGGCTAAATCGGTCGGCCACCGCGCGAGCACGACGGACCGCCGCGGTCGAGCACCGGCGAAGGCGAAATTGGATGAACACAGGGCGCAATAAGGGTAATTGGGCACGGGGACGGGTGTCTCACCTTGGGGCGGAGCTCGGGGAGGCTTGGTGTGGTCTCTGGTGAGCTGGATGGCCGGGAACGCGGACGCAGGTCTCCGGCGGCGTCTGACGGCGAGGACAGAACACGAGAGAGGGCGAGGGTGTGCGAAATGAGGCGAGGGGCGAGTGCGGGGCACTGGTGGGGCTATAAAAAGGGAGTTGGGCACATGGGCGGGCGTCGTGGTCGAGAAACCCGGCGACGTGCGCGAGTGCGCACGCGCCGGTCGCCGGCGAGCGTGAAGAAGGCGGAACTGACAAGACAGGCTCACGGCACAGAGAGAGAAAAGGAGGACGCGCGGGGGCAACATCTCGGCAATGGCGAACCGGGCCCGCGAGACAGAGTGAGAGCGAACGGGCGAAGGAAACTGGCGCCGACAGGTCGGCCCCATTGAACAGAGAGCGAGAGAGGGAGGGCGCGTGCGAGGGAGAACTGATGCTGACAGGCAGGGTCTGCCTGTCAGGCGGCGCGGGCGCGCGGCCTGGCTGGTCTTAGTGAACCGACTGGGCTGCTTTCTCCTTTTCTTTTTCTCTGGATTTTCTAATTCCTTTTCTATTTCTTTTTCTATAGGGTTGTCAAATCCAAATTCAAACTAGGTTTCAAATTCAAATAAATTCAAACTTGTGCAACACTTCAAAAAATATTTTAAACTCAGCATGATGCAACATGTCCTGGCTCATAAGGTTTTGGTAAAAATAAATAATTAACCTCCACTAGTTTAAGCTATTTCTAATCAAAAGGAAAAAGAGAGAAAGAATCTAGAGAGAGAAAGCCTAGAGTGAGAAAAGAAAGAGTAACACATGATTTTGGGTGATAATTAGAAAGAAATTTTATACCCCCAAAATCAGGGTGTTACAGATTGCTCAAGGAAATTGTAAATGCCAGAGACAACAAAATGCTTGAAGAATCAACTGAAGAGTAATAATTATGCACAATTGACACCTACAGTAACATGCCTCATGCAGAAAACGCAGCCTAGACAAAAGAAATTGTCAAAGCCTCGTATCTCACATTGTGCAACAACATGGAAAACGATCTGATTTCACTGAAGCAGCAAATGAGCATAAGGTCATTGTAGTGTTGCTCTTTAAATACCATAGCCTTGTGTTTTTTAATCTTGAGAATTGCATGTCATGCACTAAACTTCCCTCAATTGGCCTTCTGAGTCAACTCTGGTCGGTCCCTGCAATTCTCAAATTTGTACACCATTGTTCCAGAATTTCTTGGGGCCACTATACTCTCACCAGCCACTGAGGTTCTAAAGCCAATTGACAGATTATTAAAACATAAGGGAGGTGAAAAGATGCATAGCTGCCCAAAAAAACAATGGACCTCATTATTTAAATAAAGGGAACTATTATCTTTAATACAACTCTCCATACTGAAGGAATGTAGCAAGACCCACATAACTCAAAGCTTAGTAAGGTCTGGAACTCACCAGCATGCGTACCGTGGGGGGAGAGTCCAAAGCCCCGGCCGGCACCAGCGGTGGCTCATGGTGGACGTGGGCGACACATTGCTCTTGTTCCTCGCACACCATTACCGCCGTGCTCTTCTAGGCCCGACCTCCCTCTCTCTGTCTCTAGTCATAACGTTTTGGGCGAGCAGCGAGGCCACAAGGCGAGGTTGTAGCTAGAGGAGAGGAAGCATGAGATAGGCATGTGAAACTGGCACAGCCTGAGAGATTCTTGGCAGAGGTACAAGCGTCGAGGAGGAGGCGAGGTGCAAAGGGGAGGGAGGCCGGGATGGAGGCGAGCTAATGTCTAGGGCCGCGACGAGCAGTGAGGCCGTAGGAGGCGAGGGGCGAGGCGAAGAGGAGGGGGACTGGAATGGATGCGGGACTGCGGCGAGCAGCGAGGCGCCGAGGCAGGCCACACATAAAATCCGACGGGTCTTCTTTCTGTCTGAAGCGAGTTCGTGATGTTTCTAGGATGACGACCACGTGGGATGCTTGTTGCAGTAGGAGGAAGACGACTGTTCACCGCAACGTTTGATGCTCGATCGAACGGCCATGATTTTTTGGAGCGACGTTGATAGGCCGATCGGTGTTGTTTCCATCCGACTTTAATAGTAAGGAAATCTCCAGTTCTTGCACCCGCTCGTCCACCGTTCGCATACGTCGCGCTGCGCTTGCTCGCATACGCCGACCCTACCCATCCGTCGGCCCCCGCCTGTACCACGGCCGACGAGCAGAGCGGGCTTCCCCTGCGGAGGTGGAGGCCATTCTTCCGCGCTTTCGAGGCGATCGACGGCTTATCGAGGCATGCGGCTACCCGCGCGCCGAGTTCCGTGACGTGCATGGCGAGATTGTCATGCTGCTCCGCGGCGCCACGGATGACGGCGTGGCCACCGAGCAGCTCTGCGCCGTGCTCGACGATGTCATGGTCGAATCCCTCAAGACGCTGCTGGTCGCGTTCGTTCCGCACGACCTATTGGCGTCCACCGACCTAGCGAGGACCGTCGGCGCCCTCGGGAGCCACGGGTCGACCTAGATCCGGAGCCTCACGCGCGACATCGTGCGCGGGTGGAGGGTGGCCGTCGAAGCCTCCTTCGCCACTGCTGTAGCGGTGAAGAAGAAGCTTGACAATCTCTCTGCTGATCAGATCCCGCTCCCACACGTTGCCTGTCGACAAGGTGCACTAGAAGAAGATGGATTTACCGCCTGCCAAGATGCTTCCCGCCGCTGAGGTACACAAGAACACGCACATACCATCAGCAAATATGCTTCCCGCCGCTGAGGTACACAACAAGAGACCACACGTACCACCAGCAAGTATGCTTCCCACCGCCGAGGAACACAAGAAGCAGCATTATATACCGCCACCGAAGACGCTCCCGACCGTAGCAATTCTATCGAACCAACAGAAGAGCATGAGTGAGACCAAGAGACCGGCCGCCGCCGAGAGCGAGAAGATGGAGGCTACAAATGCAAGCTCCGCGAGGGTTAACAGGAAGCCGATGGAGTCAAGCGTCGGCGCAGCATCCAGGCCATCAGCATACGGGAGAGAGGCCTAGCAAGATGTAGGATGAGCTCAGCGTCAGGCTCAGGCGAGGCGGAGATGGTACCCGAGGATGAGCTCAGTGTCGGGCGAGATGGAGATTGCGCCCGAGGGCGAGCCCAGCGTCGGGTGAGACGAAAATTTGCGCCCGAGGCCCGATCTGCTTTTCCTATCGTATTAGATGACCCATCGGGAGATGGTAGGCGGTGTGTGTGCACAGTGGCGCGACCGTAATCATGCTGTTGCGCCTGGACGCATTTGGGCATGCACAAGTGCAAGTCAGTTGCTAGGAGCGACACAACATCGGTGGGGCAACGCGTAGGCATAGAAAAGGATGACATTGCGAGCGTGCAGAGCATATCATGATTGTATAGGGATGAAAGTGGATATCTAAATTATTAGGACAATTTAATATTTTAAAAGATTCGTATGAAATTTGTCGTTGATTTTTCTTATGCTATCCAGAACATTATCACAAACAAGAATAAAATGTTGTATAAATTATTTTATGTGTTATTTGCTCCCTGCAACGAAAAAGGTGAAAATATTTGTATTTGTATCTCACTTTGTATCTGAATTTTATATCTATATTTGATAAGAGATATGATAAATTTAAGTCTTACCTTTTATGAATCTTTATAAGCTAAATGCTAAAAACAAGAATACAAATTTGCATAGAGGATTCTATATCCTATTTGTTCGTAATAAAAAATTGATATTTGAATAATTATTTATTTCATCACTACAAATGCCTACTTGAAAAACGGCATCGCGCAACAAGATTTCCGTTCTGTTACGTATCGTGCATGGTGTTTTATTTGGGCTTTGGCCTGTTAAACTTAATTAGACTAATTAATCCATGTATAACTTTTTAAGTTTCACTGCCTGGTCCGAAACATACTATACTACTCAATACTCATGCATGCACAGGGCTCCTGGAGCTAGCGCGTATGCATGTCCCCGTGTCTAGATCGATGCCGGTATCTATGGGTCTCTATCTATTCGCGTGCGTGGCAACTGACAACGGCTAGCTAAGCTCTATATAATAAGGTGTGCCAATTCTCCTAGTCCCAGTTCAATCTATCTGTACCCACCCGTTCCGCTCGTCCACTGCTCGCACGCCCCGACTCTACTCGCCGTCGCCAGCTTGCCTGCATCCGCCGCCGCTACCATGGCCAACGAGGACAGCGGGCTTCCCCTGCTAAGGTGGAAGCCTTTCTTCCAGCGCTTTCGAGGCCATCGTGGATTCAAGAAACACTAAATTCGGAGTTACGATTATAAAGATATGAATTTCGGAAGATTTTCGTGATTAAATAATAATAACTATATTCTATGTTGATTAATGTAAATCATATGAGAAAAGATATTAAGGAAATAGCCGATTCAACTTTAATCTAAGTTATAACTTGATTAAGGATTATATTTTAATCAAATTATAGATGGAACAATTTAGCTTTGTTTTAGAAAAGCTAATATAGTAAACATGGGGCAAATCAATATTTAATTTTGAGGACATGTTAAATAGTAAAATAAGGTTTACTAAGGGGTAGATGACATTACTACGAAGACAACGCAACTTGAACGGACTAAATCAGAGTTAATATGAAGAAAATATAGATTTTATAAGTTTTAAGGCTATTTTAATATTAAGTTTGTATTAAGTCGAGTACCAAGGACTTGTGAATTTCAGGGACTTGCTTGTGATCAGTTTCAACAGAGAAGGATCGAGGGTTGGTTTTATAAAACTCCGAGGGTTTCTTACGCAAGAACGCCACAACTACATCGGTTGGATGCACCATGGACCATAGATCTATAGACCAACATTCCAGATTAAAAGCCCCTTAACGTGATGAACTGGTATTCAACACGGGCCACCGGATCTGGGATCCACGACTCGTAATACGACAGCGCGTTGATCGCATCTGAGCCTTTGGATCATCGATCACGATTTAATTAACCGAAGGGTTATTCATCCTTCTAATCTACACTGCCCACGATGGAATCAACGGTCTGAAGACCCTCCTCCCACAGCCGAGCAGAGCGGTAGCGCGCACCAACGAGGCGGTGGCACCATCGCTGGAGTTGATGCTCCCACGTGCTGATGCCCTAACACAGTCGCGGATAAGCCCATATGAAGCGGAGAGGATCACGAATCAGGTGCAGGGATCCTTACCCGAAACTACGGTGGTGGTTGCACGACTCACGGCATGAGACGGCACACGACGGAGGAATTGCTCCGTTGAGCAATTTTGAGGTCCCCTAGCATCAACTCCACCCCGATGAAGCTTTGAACGCACGAGGAGAGCTCGGGCGACACTCGCAGGCTTGTTCTCGAGATCCCTTTTGACAACGCAACACACGCAACGGCGTTCTCCGCTCTTCCTCCCTGCGACGATGGCGCCCGACGGCGGAAACTAGCTTCTCGGTGAGGACTGCCTCGTCTAGGGCTGGCGAGGCTTCCTAGCGACGAATGAAGGGGGTGGGGGTTTATATCTACCTGGGGCCGTTTATATCTACATAAGAGATTCGCGGTAGAGGAGATAGGGACGACATGGACACGAGTTTGTTGTATCGGAAAAGGGATGAGGACGACGCTGGATAGACGGGCCCACCTGGCGGCAACACATGATAGACACTAAGGTTACGACTTTTCATGAATGCGCCTCCGCGGCGGGGTCCGAGCTGGGCCGATAGGTGGCCCATGTGGGCATGCGTCATGTGGGGTGGGAAAGGGACTGGGCCAGGAATCTAAGTGGCTCGATCAGGTAAGTTGGTTTTGTTTTGTTTTTTCTTTTCTATTTGTTCTGTTTTCAGTTTTTTTAAAAAAAATTCACATAAAATCCAAACTCCAAATTTATGTTCAAATGCAACAATCTAAAATCTCGGCATGAATGCAAATTATATATATTTATATTAATTATTTTATTCCTTTGTTTAGGCAAGGGCTCAAAATATGCCATACACACATTTTGTTTTATTTTAGGAAAATATTACTTTTGAGTATGTGATCAAATTTGAAGTTAACAACCATAAAGAAATGAATGCCCATTACCTTACTTATCTAGGGGAAAATATATAATCTTTACTAGGGATTCTTTTAATTAAAATACTTTTAAAAAGTGCTAAAGTTTACAAAGGAAATAATGAATAGAATGAAAATCTTTCTTCTAGTTATTGCTTTCAACTCAAACTTTAGTTTCTGGATTTGAATCTAAATTTTGAACTACCCAATTTTTAACATTACTATTAACTTAGTTTAGAAAAATGTACTTTATAGAGAAAGTAATTTATTATTAAAAGCCATTTTAACTCAATCTTTTGAAGAAACGTTTATAAATCCCAAAAATAGAATTTTAGGTGTTACAAGGAGTCAAGCAACACAAGGATGCATTTGTGTGAACATATATTATCTTTTATTGATGTTGTTCGGTCATGTATGAGATTGTTAGATTATGTTTTCTTAACCCATATACAATAGGTGAATAATAGTATCAGTCGTACATCAGTTGTTCCTAAAGTTGGAATGGCTTTTTATTCAGAGGACGCCGCTTATGACATGTACAATAACTATGCTGGCGAGATCGGATTCAGCATTAGAAAGAGCACGACAAGACACCTGCTAGATTATGTATTCCTAAACACAAGTCATCGCCTTTTTATATGGCCTATATAACTCAAAGTTGCTAAACATCTCAGGCATGTTATTCGAAAGCATCATCGAAAGTTTATGCCTGATTTTAAGAGTTGTCTATATGAAGATAGATCAAAGATTTACTTCAATAAAAAGTGGTGTGGCTTGTTGAGTACAATGTTGAGGATAATGTATGGATGTCAAACCTAAATGCGTTGAGTGATGAATAAAGTATTCAAGAAAAGGTTTCGTAGGAAATTGGGTCTTTCGGAGCTCCTCGTAGAACGTGAGAAGGTAACTTCGTGCAAATGAGGTGAATATAATGCATATTTTCATTCATGACAAAAGATCCCAGTTACTTATAGCCCAAATTTACCTATGTAGAAGACTGCGACTGAATCATTTACAAGGAGAATATTTTTAGGGTTTGAGACAAAATTTAAGGATCAATTTTTATTAACCCGCCAATTGTTGCACGACGAGGGGTCAATATTGACATACATGGTTACACAGATGCAATCTTCTCTTGGAGCATCAGTTTTATTTAACACTGCAGATATGACAATCGGTTGTTTGTGCAGAAAGTTCGAATCTATAGGTATATCATGCAAGCATGCCCTTAAAGTCTTTAACATAAAAGATATTTTATTTTTGCCATCACAATATATACTGAATAATAAACGATCAACCATATCCCACGGAAAGAGAAAAGGGAAGAAAAAGAAAAGTGGCACTGACAAAGATACTTACCGATCCTACTAATTCTATCAAAAAAATCATTATTATGTGGCCTACTTTTTTATTTCTTGATTGGTTTAAGTAAGTTATATTACTAATTGTAGGAGAGTATTTAGATAATGCAATAGCAAACAAAGACAGCTGCGCTGCTCCAAGTCAGTCTTCAACCATGCATGGTGATTCCATCAATCCCCTTTGGAGGTTACACAAGTCTCTTACTTGGAGTTGATGTATTCCAAGTCTGAGTTGATGTATTCCAAGTCTGAGTTGTTGACAGTCTCTACGCTGAAGGTGGCCCATATTCTTTTTGTGCTTCCTGTATACTGAAATGCAAAGAATTTTCAGCAGTGCATGTATTGGACACCTCTGATTTTCAGCTTCACAAATGTCGTCTTCTACCCTGTCACTATGTGCACGCAGTTGTCCCTATAAATGACATACTTTGTAATTACAAATATAGATTGCCCAAAGTAGAGTATCAATTCCATTGCTGTCGAGGTGGTGCTTATATCAGTGAACTGACGAGATTCGCAGAACAAGTATCACTGAACTTGATGTTTGCTTCTCTGCAAAATTTGAACGCACGACCACTGAGGACATAGACACGACAACTCAACGGGGAGGAGGAAGAGAGACAGAGCAGTCGCCGGCGCAACGGGACCGAGCACCAATGCCATGCATGGCGGATCACAGTGAGCCAGCAAAGGCACCCACGCCCAACACAAACATACGGAGGACGAGATCTAGCTGGCAAATTAACTAGCCACATATTTTGGCCTGCAAAGAAAATATGTTTCCAAATGTTAATATAATATACCGTGGCTAAACTGTACAAGATAAAAAAATAGAGGACCAAATTATATGAAAAGAGAGAATAAATATTCTAGGTTAATTTTGGAGATATAGAGGATCAAATTTAGGGACGTTGCTCGAGACGGAGAAGATATAGATGATAAATTTTTTAGAGTGTTCTGTAAATGACAAAGAATATATTTTTAGAGTACGAAGTTTAGTGGATATTGTTGGAGAAAGCCTAAATGACATACTTTGTAATTACAAATATAGATTGCCGAAAGTAGAGTATCAATCCATTGCTGTCGAGGTGGTGGTTATACCAGTGAACTGACGAGATTCGCAGAACAAGTATCACTGAACTTGATGTTTGCTTCTCTGCAAAATTTGCTTTTGGGCATTTCATCGAATAGCTGTAGCACAACGGCGGGCCCTGGTTCAGGGCGCCGATGAACCGGCGAACAGCATGCGGCGGGCACAGGTGCTGACGAAGGTTCATTTGCCAAGAAGCCGAACCAGAGTTGCAAGCTTCATGGCCATCGAGCCGTGCGTACAAACAGAACAGCCTTTGCCGTTGGATGAAAAACAGAACAGTTCTTCTGCAGATGAGCGCGAAAACAAAACAGAACAGCCTTTACCGTTACATGCAGAAAAACTCGAGTCGGACTCCGTCCCGTCGGCTTGTTCTATATATAAATGAGGCGCGCCTGAGTCTCCCAATCCAGTCTGCAGTTCTGCGCGCACCCGTTCCACGCTTGCTCGCATCGCATCCGCCGACCCAACCCGCCCGCATCCACCTTCCGCCGCAGCTACCATGGCCGACGAGCAGAGCGGGCTTCCCCTGCGGAGGTGGAGGCCATTCTTCGGCGCTTTCGAGGCGATCGACGGCGTGATCGAGGCATGCGGCTACCCGCGCGCCGAGTATCGTGACGTGCGTGGCGAGATCGTCGTGCTGCTCCGCGGCGCCACGGATGACGGCGTGGCCGAGCAGCTCTGCGCCGTGCTCGACGACGTCATGGTCGAATCCCTCAAGACGCTGCTGGTCGCGCCCGTCCCGCACGACCTGCTGGCGTCCACCGAGCTGGCGAGGACCGTCGGCGCCCTCGGGAGCCACGGGTCGTCCCGGATCCGGAGCCTCGCGCGCGACGTCGTGCGCGGGTGGAGGGTAGCCGTCGAAGCCTCCTTCGCCACTGCTGTAGCGGTGAAGAAGAAACTCGACAATCTCTCTGCTGATCAGATCCCGCTCCCGCGCGCTGCCGTCGACAAGGTGCACGTACCGTCTGCCAAGATGCTTCCCGCTGCTGCTGAGGTACACAACAAGAAGCCGGACATACCACCAGCAAAGATGATTTCCACCGCCACCGCCGCCGAGGCACATAACAAGAGGCCACACGTACCACCAGCAAAGACGCTTGCTGCCGCCGTTGCCGAGGTGCACAACAAGAGGCCACAAGTACCACCAGCAAAGATGCTTTCCACCGCCGAGGAACACAAGAAGCAGCATTATGTACCGCCAACGAAGACGCTTCCGACCACATCAATTCTATCGAATCAACAGAAGAACATGAGTGAGACCAAGAAACCGGTCGTCGCTGAGAGCGAGAAGATAGAGGCTACAAAGCTACGGGAGAGTTACCAAGAAGCTGATGGAGTCAAGCGTCGGCGCAGCATCCAGACCATTAAGGAGGAGGAGGGGAAGCTGTTAGAGCAGAAGCAATGCAAGAATCATGCGTCCCATCGTATGGAGAGAGGCCCAGTAGGATGTAGGACTAGGACCTCGTCAGGCGTCAGTCGTTCTAGGCCTCCTCCTTCTCACGTGCTTTAGGGCCGAATGTTGTTCTTGGATGACCAATATTTGTGCATTTTGAAGTTCTGTTTACGTGTAAAGAGATAGGATCATCAGCGCTGGGACATAGCATATTTTATCCTACTACACTACCTGTCCAAGAGAAATTTTATCATGTGAAATCGAGGCCATGTATCAAACTATTGAATAAAAGACCATTCTCAATAAATCATTTAAAAATAGAACTATCAACTGCAAGGCTTTGATTAGACGTTTATGATTTTTTATAATAATTTTGTCCACAGCTCCCTTCGGACCCTAAGTTAGATTATCTATTCTTTGTTTTTCTTACAGTTTTCATAACTAGATTTATATTTAGATTTATATTTTTTAGATTGATTATTTAAAGACATGATGTTGATAGTTGGATCTTGAAACACCAGATGTCTAGTAAGCTTAGACCAACTCCACCAGGGGTCGTATATGGGCGTGCATCCGTAAAATTTGCACGTCTTCGCACTGTTGAGTTCCCCAGCATGCGCTGTATCCGGCGACGGAAAAAATGGGCCAGGGGTGGGCGCTCCTTTTTATCGCATATTCTCTCTCATCCGCGCAACCCAACCGTCATTCCGAACTTCCTCCTTCCTTCGTCGGTACGGCGACACGAGATCTATTTTCTTCCTCCGAGCTGTCGGGCTCACGCTCAAGTTCTCGAGTTTTGTCTCCTAGGTCGAAGGACGTCGCCCCTATCCGCGGCGCTGGAGCACGGTCGACTATGAACTTCAAATCTACCGGATGCCATAATCGTGCAGGACCTTTAATTATTGCGTACTGACCTTGAAGAACGTTGAAGCAACGATCGACGTCTTTTCGATACTCTGCTTTCGGCTGGCCCTCCGTAGGCTAGGATACGAATTGCAGCATGAACCCTCCAGTGTAGTGGCCTCCATCAGAACTGAGACGACGCTGGTCGTCCTTCGTTGCTACATCTGAAAGGCTGCGCCAAGTGGCACAAATCCAAACGATGAACTCGCATCCGCGGGGGAAATCAAAACGATGAACTCGCACCCGGCGGGGGAATAAATGAAAACGATGAACGCGCCGACAACCTACCACCGGGGACTGCAGATGGCTGCAACAGAGACAAAATGCGATACTAGCCGTGGCCGAGCCAAAGACGAGGCGGAGCTGCAATCCGGCGACAAGAGCTTCAATGAAATGCTACGGTGGAAGTTGTACCCGAGGCTCGATCGATGCAGCACTGCGACTTTGGGCAACCGGTGTCTTCGGACAGGGGCCAACGGCTTTTGTTTCAGGGCGTTGGCGGGAACAGGAACGATGCCTTGTTTACACCGCTTTATGGAGCCGTTTATGGAGCTTCCTGGAAACTGGGCTACTGCGCAACTCTGTATCGTCGCGTGCCACTCCATAGGATACAGATCCGCAACCAGCCATTACAGGGTTTGGTCTTATAAACATGCAGTGAAAATAATAATCAAACTATTATAATTATAAAAGCCCTTTGGAATGCAGGATTTTTTCCCCGTTTTCTACATTTTTCCCTAGAAAATGAACTGTGTTATGTGAAATTCTCGTATGGTTTCTATTAAATTCTTGCATTCCAAAGGAGGCCTAAAAGATACACTAACAAAATAGGTGAATAACAATTTAATGAATAACTTATCTGGCTGTTTGACAATAAATCACTTGAACGAAAGACAGGACATGGTGTGGGATAGATAATAGAGTTATGACGACCTTGCGAACTGTAAAGACAGACCAAGGTAAATCGATCTATTTCACTTCCAGGCACCTGCTGCGTAGGAAATATTTTGGGTTAATTAGAAATTAGGGACCCTATACAGCACCGGTCGCACACCCCTATAGCCGACCCCGACTTAAATGAACATGATTTAACGTTATCAGTTACCAATTACTTTGCAAATATGTGAACCAAACAACACCTAAATAGATCCTTTATATGCTACATCTTTCCCAACAGTTCAGCTCACTAGTTCAGACTGAAATTTCAATTGTCTACAAAAATATAGCGTAGGAAGGCTGACATGCATGCATGTTGTGTCTACATGCACGCTGACATGCACGCATGCTGTGTCCTCATAATGCAAAATGTTACCTTGTGCCATGCATGCGCATGACGAACATCTACATCAACCCGCCGCCGGTGGTGGCGCCGCTTTTGGGAGGCGGATATGGCTACTGGGCCCGTTCTTCGGTGGCTACAAATACGGCTACGAGTGGTTGACGTTCTCCTTGTTCACCCCCGGCCTGAGCGTGGACGTCGGGGTCGGCGGTGGCTTCGAGACGCTCGTCCTCTTCGTGGCGTTGGGCACCATTGTCAGAGCTGTCAGGCGGTTCCTCAACCGGAACAACGATGACTACGATAACGACTACTAAGTTGCCAGTGCTGCCAGACCAGACTAGTGGATGTAACGAATGCCAACAGCCTTCTCCTCCGTGTGTGATACGGCGGGATTTGCTCGTGTGGAATCCTAGGAACAATGTATTGTCGTTCAGTGAAATAGTTAGTGAAATAGTTAGGGACCGTGGCAAATAAACAACCAAATACTCCATGGAATGGAGAACCATCGACTACAATGTGCATGATCAAAATGGATTCAACTGTATTATCGCAAAAAGAATTCGAGAGGTTCGTTCCAAGATTGTAGTTACAAAGAAATCTAAAAGAAGAAATACTTGGTCCACTGTTTAGTGCAGATTTTGGGTGGGACATGCATTACAAAACCGGTAAAACCGGTCGAAAACCGGTAAAACCGGACTGGTTTCTCGTTAACGGACTAGACCGATATCAATTTTTAGCTGTTTTTTAAAAAGAAATCGACTAACACTACCGGAGTTTGGCTCAATAATGCCAAATAATTTGCCGAGTGTTTTCTTTCGGGCACTCGGCAAAGAAACTCTTTTGTTGAGTGCCAAGCAAAAAATCCTCGATAAAAAAACACTCGGCAAAAAAACTTTTTGCTAGAGTGTTTTTTCAAAACTAGGCAAACACAATTTAAAAATCACATTTTGAAGCAACAAAGTAATTTAAATGAAAAAGTTTTAAACTAAAATTTGTATAACTCATCAAGATGTACGATTTATATTTTGACCATTTCTCGATGTAACAAAATAAAAGTAAATTTGTTCATAAAACCTATATATCTCTCGTAATTTATAATTGGCAACTTTTTCATTTGAAGTTATCTTATCACGAAAACTACGTTTTAATTTTAAAAAATATAAAATTTAAATTTTGAAAACGACCTCGAATGGAAAAACCACCAACATAAAAGTTGTAAGTATTAAAAAGTTATAAAACTTTGCATTTTACATATTTTGGTTTGAAATCATCTTGTCATGCAAAACTATGTTTGAATTTTAAAATTTGAAGTTTTCAAACTATCTTGGATGGAAAAACCATGAAAATAAAAGTTATAGGTCTCGAAATGTAACGAAACTTTGTAATTGACAATTGTTTGATTTTAAATCATCTTATCATAGAAAAATTCGTGTGAAGTTTTAAATTTGAAATTCAAATTTTGTAAACGGCCTCACATGTAGAAACTATCAAAATAAAACTTATGCACTTTATAGTTGCCAACATTTTCAACTGAATTTATTTAGTGCCTCAAATAATCAAATTACTATCGCTTTGTTATAATACATGAGGAATGAAAACGTAATATAGACATAATTGATGTAGTAGTGTAGTGGTAGAAAAGGTTATGTGCGAGAGAGAGGTTGCGAGTTCGAATCACACCATTCAAAAAACATGTAACACTCGACAAAGTATTTGCAGAGTGCCCAAAAAAGTACTCGTCTAAAAACCACTTTACCGATAACATGTTTGCCGATCCAAAGGATGAGACACTCGACAAAAAAGACGAGTCTGTTAGTGTAAGACTTTGAAACTTTGAAAATGGTTATAAGAATTTGGAAAAATATGATAAATAGACAACACTGGCAGTAATATGTTACATCTAAATGATTAATAGAAATGTATAAAATAAATGGAGATAAAACAAATTACTTTCAACGGCATTTTAATGAGTTTCCCCATTTTGGAAAGGTACGAATGGTTTGACACCTGAAGGATCTTATCTTGCGGGCGCGCTTGTGTTAGTTAGTACAACAGGAATGTACCCCAGTCGATATGCTCTCGCACGACAAGCGCGTGGCGGCGGCTATGGCTAGGGGCGGTGCACGTGGCAACAACAGCGAGCTCGAGTCGGTGTAGTAGATTGCTCCAAGTCTCCAACTCTCCCTATCCATTAATCCAACTAGTAATTAAGGCGCGCCTAGCGTGCTGGAGCTGGGTTATATGATTGTGTGTGTAAGGAAAAAAGAACTGTATATAGCTATATAAGATTGGTATAAAATAATATTGATGGTTCTTTTTTGACATGGAAATGGTAAATTTTGAATTTGTTTATGAACCATGTGAAAAGTTGGACAAAATGTACCATATAAACACAATAAAACTACTATGTAAGGGAAAAACTAAATCTAGAATTAAGGTTGAGGCACTTACATGTCTTTTAGTAGGTTTTTCTTTTAGAGCTAGCATTATGAACGGCAGAACAATAAAATGCTCATATGACAGAGAGTTGATAGGAAATATAATTTTTTAGTCGTTTGCAGTGGAGAAAAACTGCTCATGGAATAAATAAACCTTTAGAGAAAGAAAATGTAGAAATTTTACCTTTTTGTATGAGCTAGTGAATTTTTTATAGTGTTGTCGAGTGCGTGAAGATGTTCCTCAATCACAACCTAATTAGTTGGAAAAAGTTAGTAACAATTAGCTAATATGTAAGAAAATGCATTAATAAATGTTCAACTTGCGGCTTAATTCAGTACTGAGATACCATGATATTGAAAATGCCATCATTCCAGATCAATTAGTCCAACATAGATAGACACTGACAAGATTACAAAAAGGTAAATAAGACGAAATATAAACATATACATACATATCTTAGGAGAGAAAAAACTCTATTGAGAAATCTAATAAAAACTATTCTTTTAGTAAAGAACTTACCTCCTTTTTATTTCTTGTCTGCTAGGTAAGTTGGCATCATCCTCTGCTTGAGATGTCGATAATACAAACAATCAGAGGACAACTGTTAAGATCGTTTCCGTAAAACATGTAAGAGGTGTATAGTATTATCAGTTTGATAGAACTGAGCAGTTTATGCGATATGGCTACACATTCATGTTATATAGCCTGCTGCAAACAATGGACATCCATTATCAATATCTTATAGGCCTTTAATTTACTTTTTAAAAAAGGAAAGTAACATAATAGTAAGCACACAATACTAAATATATTTATATTGACCTGATGTTTCATTACTCGCATACCACATCAATATTTCAGAAGAACACAGAATCATATAGTGATTGGGAAAAATTGCACAACACACGATATGAAATGTGCTTAATAGGCTGTAAAATAGATGTACACATAATGTTTGGCATGTCAATGTATATAGCTATATAAATGTACATGTAGATGTTATAGTTGCAAGAATTGATGCAAATATTCACAGAGAAGGAGCACAATTACTATTACATGATATTTACAGTGTAGCACGACACATAGGAAAATAGCATAAGGCAACACTTATTAAAATAAATTTTGGTAAATATGTTCGGGATCACCAAAATTGGAATTGAAAGAATACTTTTGCATAGCGAGGAAATGAAGTATGTTGATAACATGGGCTTGCAAGCATAACATAACAGAACTATTGCAAAAATAAAAATGTCACTTCAGGTGCTGATTAAAAAAGCAAAAAATTATAACCTTATCGATAAAAATGATGAAAGCTGAATTTTTCACTTCTTGATGGGTGGGTGGGTGGAGGGGGTCATTGGTTAGTATCATATTAAATGGTACCTTGCCCATTCCCATTTAATTAGTAATACTATGCAAAGGGGAGGTAGCCTTCTATAAACCACTCAGTAAAAAAAATAAGGATTCATCCATCTATGATCACAATTTAAAGGAAGTACTTCACCTTAACATATCAACTTGCCCTGGTGTACATGAAATCTAAGTTTAAGTATATGCAACATGCTTGAAACAGTTATTTAGAAGTACATCTTGTCTCCATTTCTAAGAGTAGTTGCTTCAAGATAGTAAGCAAATAAATACAAAGTGTTAATTTTAATAGTGTATTTTTTAAGTACACAGTAATATAACATAGGATATGTATTTGTTTTTAATTTTCTGTATGTATGTAAAATTCTGAAGTCGTCGTATATAAGTTTGAAAGCAACTGGGAGCATAATGTATCTACGATTACTTGTTTCGAATGAGGTGTTGAAGGAGGCAATCTCCGCCCATTTCTCCTTGCCAAAATAATGCTCGACTAAATGGGAGACAATGATTGTTAGTCCTGGTCCTTCCCGAAATAGCACAAGGTGTGTATGTTGACCCACCTGCCTTCTCAGAGCGTTTTGATCTTCTGCGGAGTTTGATTGTGTCACACCCGGTTTTGGAAGGTAAACCGAATGCGAACCATGTACGTGCCAGGATCAGAACTCACGTACACAGTGATTACATAATTGTACATCATCACACAATGCTTGAATTAAATAGCGGAAAGGTACTTAGTTACATCAAGATGTCTGAGACGTCCATAAAGTCTATTACACAACCATTGTTCAACATAATTATCAAAGTGCGGAAATACGAAACATAGATGCTAAGCCTACACATGCAGCTGACTAGGGGTTTGCCACTAAGAAAGAACTAAAACTCGTCATATTCCTGGAACTCCTCGAAGTCATCCATGTTGCCAGCTTCTCCTCCTGAGCACTGAGAGCAAAGGGGACAACCTGGGGTGGGGTGGTTTGTAAAGCAAGGGTGAGTACACTTCAACGTACTCAGCAAATGTCCCATTTGGCTAAAGTGGACTAGTTGTATGTGGAGTTTAAAGTTAAGCAGTTGCTTTTAGTTGGTCAAGTTTTATTACTTATAAGTATAGCCAAATTTTAGTAATAACCCAGTTATTACCCAGAGGCACTCCCTCCAAGAGAAAATACCAGAGATTAGGATTATAATCACCATTGTTAATCATCATCATAAAAGTAACCATTGTTCTTCTAATCGAAGAGGATCCCAGGGCTGCTCATAACTGCGAGCACGGCTGATATACCAGTTTCTAACACTTTGCAGAGGTTGTACACTTTACCCACAAGCCATGATTCCCATTCTGCCCGGGGTTCTAGCCTCTCCATTGATCACTACCAAGGTGACCTAGCAGGGTCTCACTATGTAGCCTTTACAAAGATTTCCCAGAGGTCATAGCCGCCTGTTAGGTTTCTCCAGTTTGATAAACACAGTACATCTCCCCAAGGGAAGGGTGACTAACAAAACCAAATCAAAGAACCTCTGCAACCAACCTCGACAGAGCAAGTACTGTGCCTGGACCCCATTGACGGCCCTACGGCGAAGCCAACTACTCCACTGGTTCCTCTAATTATTCAGCTAAGGGCGTCCCATTCCATCCTCATGGTTGCACTGTTATCTCGGGTTGTCACTCCCCAAACAGGTCCTTACGGAGAGGCACTCAGGAAAGAGCCCGAGCCCCCTAAAGCAATCACAAGGACCTCATCGGGATAACATCATCGTATCATAAAAGATCACATCATGTTCATTGATTAAGTTTAAGCAATAGCATAAGCTAACCATGATTAACCCAAAAAGGTAAACAAGGGTAAGGGAAATACAAACTAGTCAATCCTTAGGTTTCAATAAAGTAATGTGAGACAGTGAATTATAAAGTAAAGTAGCACATGATAGGTCTGAGGACACTTGCCTTCACCAGGTTGTTGCTTAGAGGGATCTTCGGCAACACACTCAGGAACCTCGGACTGCTCGTTGTCTAAGTAAAGCGAGCATACATTCAATACATTTGGAAAAGTATAAATGAACAGCACATCAAACATTTACAATCATTAACTCACAAAAAGGTATAGTATTAAGTGTAGGGGGATGATATCAAGCTACAAAGAAAATTGAGTAATCCTAATTGGGTAATTGATTACTCTCTAAATGTTTAGGACATAGCTCAAAAGGGTTAGGTAGTGATTAAAACAAAGGAAAGTTAGAATTATAATATAAACTACTCTCATTTAGGAATTTGATTATCCTTTAAATATTATCCATAATTACATACCTAATTCTATTTATCACATTAGGGTCTAAAGGTTAAACCAAAAGTGAATCCATAAAATGCATAACACTAATCTCACAAAATTCAATATGTTTTAACTCCTAGGGCTTTCATTTTATTTATTTTATTAAATAAATAAACTAACATAAACATTAATCCTATATTCTAAGTGTAAACATTAAAGTGTACATATTGCAGTTGGTCATATTTTATTTGAACAAAGAATAATTTGGTGAACATTTTGCAATTTGAACCACTAAATTTGGAGTTCATATGAAAAAGATATGAAATAAACAAGTTTTGAGGTTTGAAATATGAAATTAGGGCTAAATCTGTGATTAAATAAAAGTCCAGGGGTCTAATTAAAACAAACCAAGGACCTATGCGCTAAAACAGAGGACGACAGGTTGATTTCCTAAAACTAGGGGGTTTCTTAAGCAAAACAGCCACGCGAAGGGGTATTGGGCTTCCTCAACCGTTGGATCAGAAACCGATGGCTGAGATTAGATCTGCGGCCGAGGGTGCGCGCGCGGGCGGATGAGCACTGACAAGCGGGACAGGGAGTGTCAGCGATAGAGGGGGAGAGTGCACTGACCGAGCGGGTCCAGCGCCAGTGGGGAGACGGACGGCTACAAGGGTCCGAGGCGGTCCGAGCCGTTCGATCAAGATTGGACGGGGGAAATCAGACCGAGAAGGATAAGCGACTGCGGGTGACGCTGACAGGTGGGTCAGGGCGTCAGGTGCGCGTGCGTGAAGCGGTACCGCGGTTCGAGCCGTTCGATCAATATCGGACGGGGGGGGTCAGATCGTGGAAACAGACGGCTGCGGGCGGCGCCGCTCCTCTCCGCGGCGGTGAGGTTGCCGGAGTTGAGGCGGGCACGAGCTAGGGTGGCTACGGGGTCGCCGGAGTTGGGCAGAGGGGAAGAGGGCGCCACGGCGAACTCAATGGTGTGGAAGAGGCCACGAATCCACGGGCAGAGAGGGGAGAACGGCGGTGGGAAGACCTCGGGCGGGCCGGAGCAACTCTGGTGAGCGATTCCGACCACGGGGAGGGGACTTAAGGCGCGCTAAGGCCTGGGCTGGATTTA